>NW_020229922.1:0-362500 GCF_003227715.2 Harpegnathos saltator
TTGCAGCGTAAATATTTAATTTGCCCCTTTTCAACTTTTGCGGAATTTATTTGTGTGCTTGTATGGAGAGGCGCGAGAGAAAGGGAGAGAAATTTCTTCTCATGTGTATATAAATATATATTCCGTGCAATATAATCCCCTATTCTTTTACCATCAAAATAAAATCTGACAAAGGTTTAATAAATATCGAAAATGGAGGAAATGCCGACTGGCAAATAGCGATATACATTCTGCAAGCTCGACAAAAAAATTAATTTAGCCTACATATATCACAATTCATGAATAATTACTTATTCTCTTGACTGGGGAACCAGCGACAGGCGATTCAATTTTCGGAAAATCTTTTCCTCTAAAAATTGGTTTTTTTAAATCGATTCTTTTCCACTCGTTTTTTCAAATGTTGACCCCAATTGGATTCTTCATTAAACGAAATAACATTGACGAATAAATATATCAATGGGTTGAAACTGGATTTTCAGTTGAAAAGAATCGATTTGTGCAAAATGGAACAGAAAAGGATCGATTTTTTGAAAATCGAATCGAAATTCATCCATCACTACGAACAAAATTAAGAATTACAACGTTAAGAAAAACCATTAGTTGAATGATTATTGTGATGGACATGCACAAAAAAACTAAAGTAAAATGTCTAAGTTCATGAATATACGTTCTCGACATTGACCTGCGACGCGAAAAATAGAAAGAGAGAGAGAGAGAGAGAGAGGGAGGGAGGGGGACGGGAGATCGACCTTGGGTTCCACAACTGGAACTTTCTCCTATATCTCGATCTCAACCGGAGTGAAAAGTACAATTCCGACATGTGTAAGATTTCGCGGCAACTTCGATCATTACCTCCCGCGACGCGAGCCTCCGGGATTTCAATCTCGAGCCTGCCGTCCGAAAAGTGACGCTCCCGAGCCCGAGAGTTAATTCCACGAAATCAGGCATTCAGTGTGACGGCGGCGCGAAGTGGAGAGGCTAATTCCTGTCGATATTCCCCCCATTCGAGCCAAAGCTATTAAAGGCCGAGACCAGCGCGAGACGAAGACGCTCCGATCGATCTCCCGTCGGGGTCTCGCTTCTATTTTCTCCTTTTTTTTGCCCCCTTCTACCTTTTACCCCGCCGAACCCAGCGCGATCGCGGCTCCAACCGGGTCAAGTGCACTCGCACAGCGGCAGACTGCCAAACCGCGATCGCTTTCGCGACTGGAGATGAATCGGAGGACCGTTCGCCTAGTTGGTCATTAGCATAGTCTATTACCGTCGCTGTCTCCCCTCTCCCTCAGTCTCGATCCTCTCTTCCTCGCCGCAGGGGTAGATTCCGCAATGTTCTCTCGATTACGGTACCAAAACCGGTGGCTCGACCGAGAACCGATATATCCCAGCCGGGCGACTCGCGGAATCGTCTTCTATTTATTCCATTTTCGAGATGACGGAGGATGGGGGGAGGGGCACCTGATTGCTTTTCCGATATTTATTTCAGCCGTTTCCATTAATCATAGATAAAGATCCGCGGCGTGCAAGTACAGTAAAAGGAGCCCGATGTAGCCGTCGATTCGTACAAAGCGTTCAGCTTCTCTCTTCCCCTGTCTCTCTCTTTCTATTTCTCCCCCGCGAAAATTTCACTTTTATTCACGGAAAAACGAAGCGAGACACAAAGAGAAAGAAAGAGAAAGCCCATGATATTTCGAAAACATTTTCGGCATTGGGTGCATCGGTTTTTGCTATCCGAAGCGTTCCGGTGCCGGGACCAATTGATCGTTTAAAACGCACCACTTGTTCATAGAGTTAAATTAACGACAACATTGATGCAATATATTGCAAAGTATCTATCTCACACACACACACACACATATATAGAAATTGCAGGAAAAAACAACAAAGCCCGAGCTGGTTCCCGCTGAATGTTAAAATTACAACGCCGCGGAAACACGTTCGAACGCAACGCGACGATAAACAAATTTCGAGGAGGCGTCTTATTGCTGAAATATCGCGAGTCTGCAAAGTTCGCGCTAATTATACCGGGCGTCGCGCCGCAGACTGGACGGCGCCGCAGTTAAAGTCAGGAAAAAGCAGGATCCGACGGCAAATCGGTCCCTTTAATTCCCACGTATATTCCCCGTGTGGCTTTCGTCAATTTTTCCAAGCGGCGTCGCCAGGCTCGCGCGCGTTTCCGCGTCGTCGTAATTTCCAGCGCCCGAGCTCGTTCCCCCGGCGCCTACGCGAGAGTAATCGCGAATTTATCATCCCCTTGTTCGTCCGGCGACGATCCCGGTATCTAAACGACTCGTCCCGTTGTCGGCGCGAGATACACAATTATCTAAAGTAATTGTGCCCGAGCGCCGTGTTTAAACCGCGATTGTCGTATCGGCGCATTAATTTACGCTCGCTTATCGCACGCAAGGGCGCCCGAGAATTTTCCGCCCGCGCCTTCCACCTCTCTCCCTCCTTCTTCTCATCCCTCTTACTCGGGCTCGTTTTCGATGCCCTGGCAACAGCGGCGGCGGCGGGCGTCGACGTCGTCTCGTTTGCCTGCGCTCAGCGTAATGCACTTCATTTCGCGGTGTAATTATTGCCGGCGATGAATCGCGCGCGACCGCCTCGCCATGTGCGAATCGATCAGCGGCTGGAAACAAACCCCGACAGTCTGCGTACACACTGCCGGCGGAACGCGCCGCGCGATCTCGTCGGAATGATTTATCGCGCGACCACCGCGGGAAAAACACCGCGGTCGCAGCGACTCGCCGCCCGCGACGATGTGATTAACGTAAACAATGCCAATTTCCGCGCGATTATTCTCCCTCTCTCTCTCTCTCTCTCTCTCTCTCTCTCTCTCTCTCTCTCTCTCTCTCTCTCTCGATGATTATTGGCAAAGATAACAATGTTTTTGCCGACTGCTGGCCGCGAGAAATTCATTCGCCACGTCACTCTCGAAGCGCGTCGTCCTACCGTCGACGGTTTCGAGGAGATTCCGCGGCGGATTGATATTTTTACTCGAGATAAAGTCACCAATATTTAAAAGCCGTGAAAACACTGGGCGCCGAGAGCGCGTGACGTCGCACCTAACAATACCAACAATCCGGGCGAGGCGCTACGACGCGCGGTGCTGCTACGACGAGAGAAAATCCGGGACGTTGCGCGAGCTGAGCCGGGCAGATAGCATCGCGCTCGCGAATTACAAGGGACTCGCTCGTGCAAACACGCGTTCCCGTGGAATCTCCGCGAGACGATCAGATCCCAATAATCGGGCGGGAGCGCTACACGAAGCGAGCGGGCGCGACGATTCCCGTCTCCTTCCTCCCGTACCCCGCCCCCGCCCCCCCCTTTTCTCAGTCGACTCTCCCGCCCTTCCGATCGCGTGTATTTATTTTTCCGAATTAACTGATTTTCATAAAGCGCTGTTTACTCGGATTGCGGCGGAGCCGCGCGAATGCAACACGCACGTTCCGCCAATATTTGCGAGGAGCGACGCGCGTACACGCGTACCGCGCAACGCTTCGGCTGAATCTCCCGCCGAATCGTGTGACGAGCTGAGGAGACACGTGTGTGTCGCGCCTTCTTGCCTTTCGCGAGCTCAACGGCTGGCAGTTGAACCGTGCAATTAACAGGGCGCGAATATGAGCAGGAAGGCGCGCGCGGTTCTTACGCACGGTTGAATCCGAGCCGAGCGAGCGATCTCTCCTCCGACAAGCCAGCCGGTCGGCTGACGCATTTAAGGATCGCGCTACTGCCAGTCAGCCTCGGGCTGTAAACGCGCTACGCTGACGCAAACTCCAATGACGGATGTAAGCCGCGTAGCCTAGTTTCTGGCGCTGTATCTAGTTGCTCAAGTGTCGAGTCGCCGTTTTGCCTACGTGGTCGTAACTTTCGTAACGAGATACATATCTCGGGATTCTCGCGTTAAACACTCTCATTACTGCGTGTCTCGCGGCGGCAATTCTCTTCCGTGGAATTGACGGGCGATTCTACGCGGCTTCTGTGAGCGAGTTTTTCCGCCAGGCTGTCAGGCGCGGACGATACTAAAGCGATCCGAGCGTGAATAACATTAACGACCTATTTTTATCATTATAGAAGCCGATTGAAACATTATACTCGTATAATTATATATTTTTTCCTGTAATTGTAACATTATATTATTTTATATAATAATACATTGATATTACATTGATTATATATTATTTTCTGTTAATTATAATAT
The DNA here is from genome assembly GCF_003227715.2 of Harpegnathos saltator. Taxonomy (NCBI): domain Eukaryota; kingdom Metazoa; phylum Arthropoda; class Insecta; order Hymenoptera; family Formicidae; genus Harpegnathos; species Harpegnathos saltator. The sequence goes on from NW_020229922.1 coordinate 4,199, forward strand.
ATAGACTATATGTAAAAGAAATGATGTATCAGGTCAATCGGAAAGTTCCGTCCGTTTTCTTGCAAAACGTATGGCTTCATTTAAGAAACAAAATGAAAAAGTACATCAATCAAAGTACATTGGCCATCGTTAGCGATGACTTTTTCCCATCTTTCGGTCAGCAAGCGAATTCCGCGGCGAAAGAATGACTCATCTTTGGAGGCTATCCAGTCAGAGACCCATTTTTCGACGTTTTCATAAGAATTGAAGCATTCCTCAGCAAGTGCGTGTGCCATCGAGCGAAACAGGTGGTAGTCGGAAGGGGCACAGTCTGGAGAATAAGCTGTATGGGGTAACACTTCCCAGCGAAGTGCTTCTAACGTTTCCTCGTCACAGATTTTGTGACGTAAGGCCGAGCGTTGTCATGAGGCAAAATCACTTTATGCTGTTTCGTTTCTTCGTATTCTTGTCGTTTTTCGTGCAATGCACGGCTCAAACGGATCATTTGTTCTCTGTAGAGATCCCCTGTGACTGTTTGACCACTTTTCAACAGCTCATGGTACAGCACACCCTTCTGATCCCACCAAATACAGAGCATTACCTTCTTACCGTGGATAATCCACCAATGCCTGCAATTCTTTGTTTTCGAATACTCTTGCCCGTCCAGAACGCTCTTTGTCTTCTACATCAAAATCACTAATTTTCAAGCGTCGAAACCATTCTCTGCATGTTTTATCGGAAGGAGTATTATCACCATAAACTTCTACAAGCATTCGATGAGCTTCAGCTGCAGTTTTCTTCCAATTGAAGCAAAAGATTAACACTTCGCGCAAATGACGCTTATTTGGCTCAAATTTCGACATTTTCGATGCAGTGGAAAACAATGTTATTGATGCAAACGCATACTTTTATGTACTAAATAGTTTGTATTGACAGATGTCAAAACAAACTATTAAGTTTCGTTTAGACATTGCAGGTTAACGACAGTTCTAGCTACAGCTACTTGTCGCTAAACGGACGGAACTTTCCGATTTACCTAATATAATTACATATAAATTAAATATTATTAAACAGGATGCCTGGCTGAATAATGTATAAAGTTCTTGTGTACGTGTTTGGATTGGATTAAACTGAAGAAAAAGTTCCTGTTTTATTTTGCGAACAGTCGCGTAAAATTCTGAGTTATTAATTAAAGAAGATCGGTAAGTGAACTTGCGCCATCAGTGTTAAGTGAGCTGGGGCGTCATTTACAGTAGTGTGCGTGTAAATTTGGTCAAAATAAACAAAAAAGTCCTCTGTCTTATTTTGTAAAAAACACGTCAAATTATCTGACTTATTGATTAAAGAATATTGCGAATGGTGGCGCACGATTATATATCAATCTTCTTCAATAACTCTTCAAAAATTTAACGTGATTATTTGCAAAGTAGTAGAGGAATTTTTTGTTCAGTTCGCTGAAAGAGAAGCGCTGCTGAAGGTAAAACAAAGAAAATAGTTTCGTTTAATTACATGTCTAACATCGCGAGCCTGTTATAAACGTAAACAGGTACTTTAATAATTGTATTTGCTCAGCAGCATTTTTCTCGGCGCATGATTAACGTATGTTTATATCTAGCCATACAGAGAAAACAGAATTCCTGTATATCAATAATTGTATGTAGCCATACAGAAAAACAGAATTCAACTGTATATCAACATAATAATAATTTTCTGTCGAGTATCACCGTGTTTTTTACGATAATGGATATTTCCACCTTCCATTATTAATGAGCGAACAATCATAATTTTATGAAACTCCGAAGTCTCTTTGAAAGACCTCCGAGACAAAGTTTGAGGAACTTGCGAGGACTGTTTTCTGTCATCTTGCCGATAAAGAGCACTTTTCCCTTCTTCATTCTTTACTGACGACGTTAGATCTTTAATTACATGCGCAAGGTTTGAAATCTCCGCAGTGTGCCGCAAGAGAGAGCGGGCCACTTCGGTGACGGAGGACTCCTCCGTTCTCATAACGTTAGGGGCCGTAAACCTCCCCTCATCTGCCCAGAGCGCGTAATTCTCGACACTCTTGCGGCCGCGTTTCACTCAGTTGCTGGGATGTATCTGGCGGAATATCGTGAAAGATGCAACAGCGGTACATTCAAATACGGATCCGGTGGTCGCGACTACGCGGAATGATTTCCTTCGAGACGAGATGCCTCTAAATCCTTTGTTACCAGGCCGCGTTTATTCCCCGTTTATTCCTTCCCGCTGTCGCACAGTCCCGCCGACTGTGCAGCTTTTACGGCCGGTATCCTTTCAGGTGCACGAGCGAGGTAGCACCGCGCGCCGCGAACAATTAGGCCGTTTCCCCCCGGAGATACGTGTCAAAAACCCGCGAAGGGGCTTTATGAGATCCTAGAGTCGCCCGTCGAGCGCGCTGGTGAGGAACCCCCGGAATCTCAAGACCTCTTCCACCCCCACGATACATCGCTGCTACTACTCGCGGTCGAATGGTTCGTTCGTTTATTGATCTCTTTATTCGCGAGATCATCCATTAGTATGCAAAAGTGTCGATCGGGAGTCGATGATACAAATTTTACGTGAGAAAAGCAGAAAGGGATATCGCGAGTGTTCATGCAAAACCGGGCTGTAATTGTTTGCGGCACCTTCTTGTTGGCAACTTGGTGCGAAATCCAATGCCTGATGAACCCAATGAAGACTTTAACTCCGTTAATGAGTGATGAAAGAGAGACGCTATTTATTAGGTACAACAAATGGATAATCCAAATTTTTCAGCTAAATTCAAGGTTTATTTTAAAAGAATGTAAAACAAACTTTTGTTTTACATTCTTGTCAATCTATTCGCCGTTGTTTTCTATAAATTCGAGCCATCTTTCAGGCAGCTGATAAATTCCATATAGGAAAAATGTTGTGTCTTTGGATAAAGTCGTCAAGCCTCATTTTCGAATCTCATTCGCTGATTTGAGGCGCGTATCGGACAAGGCATGTTGCATCGACCGAGACAAATGGTAATCGGATGGAGCAACGTCTGGTAAATACGCCGGCCGTGCTGCAAGACATCCCAGCCAAGACTCATTATAATGTCTTTTGTCGTAGAAGCAATGTATGGTCTAGCGTTATCGTGCAACAATTTCACAGGATATTCTCCTTTGTCACTATATGGGCGTTTTCGTTCTAATTCTTGACTCGAACGGATTAATTGATATTGATAGCGGTCCGCAGTAATTGCTGCATTCAGTTTTAATAGCTCACAATAAATCACGTCCTTCATATCCCACCAAAAGCAGAGCAGAATCTTCTTTCCGAAGTGTTCTTGCTGTGCAACCAGCGTTGACGGTTCGCCAGGATTTATCCATGACTTTCTGGGTCTCGGATTGTCATAGAGTATCCACTTCTCATCGCCCGTAACAACTTTCCACAAGAAAGACTTTCTACGTTGCTTATTGAAAAGTGAAAGACACACTGACTGACCCGTTGATTTTGATTGGCTTCAGTGAGTTCATGCGGAAATCCATTTTCCTTCTTTCTGAATCTTTCCCATCTCACGTAGGCGTTTGAAAATAGTTTGTTGCGTTGCGCTCCTAGTTGCACTTTTTGCGTTTGTGCTGAATTCTCAGCGAGCAGTTGCTCCAAATCATTGTTGCCGCACTTCAGAGGGCCGCCAGGACGTTCTTTGTCATTCAGACTGAAATCGCCTCTTTTAAACTGTCTAAAGCAAAATCTACACACATCGTACGATGCAACACCTTAGCCGAGATAGTAACAAATCGATCCGCATGCTCTTGCAGCATTTTTTTCTTGTTGGATTTCGTAAAGAATTCAGAGTCGGATTCAGACGCACCTTATCTGTTGTCATTTTTGACTGTACTAAACTGAATAATTTTCGAGGTTATGTTGAACCTTCCGCCATACTAATATAATTTTTAATAGCTATATATCAGCACTACATAGCCGTAAAACAGCGGGAAAATTTGATTATTTGAAACTTAATTTCTTAGCCGCTTGGATTATTCATTTGTACAGTTAATATAAGAAATGCGAGACTCGAGCGATTACATATAAATTAAATATTATTAAACAGGATGCCTGGCTGAATAATGTATAAAGTTCTTGTGTACGTGTTTGGATTGGATTAAACTGAAGAAAAAGTTCCTGTTTTATTTTGCGAACGTCGCGTAAAATTCTGAGTTATTAATTAAAGAAGATCGGTAAGTGAACTTGCGCCATCAGTGTTAAGCGACTCGCAGAGAAAAGCTTTCCTCTCCAAATTTCCGCCCCAAGAGCGCTCCGATTGTAAGGTCGCTTCGGAATTCAATTATCGCCCAATCCCGCTTGAATACACATTGCTGCGTATCTCGATCGCATCTGTCGTCAGATTATGCGCGCGCTCTCGCGCGCCTCCGATCTCCGGCGGATCATCATTTACGGAGAATCGAAATCACGTACCACGTGATTCAGCCGTGTATCCCGCGAGAAGCGGTAATTCCGAAAATCGCCCTCCACAGGCCGCGACCGAAGGAGCGGGCAACAAGCCGAGTATTTTTCGGTCGATCGAGCCGCGCGCGTTAATTACGCGGCGCTCTGCGCGTGAAAGATTAGAGGGGCTTTTCGAGCTGTGGCGACCGCGGGGGCGGCCACGGGGGAGAGGAGGGGGCCAAATGCTGGGAAATTTCGCGGTGTTTCGACAGCCAGGGATCTTTCCGGTGTTTCGGTTGCAACCGCTCGGCTGCCGTTACCACCGTAATTTTCGCGAGCGCGCCGCCCCGTGCCGCCTCGGTGCAACCAATTTCGACGCCGCATTACCCTCTCGCGGTTACCTCACCGTTTGCAACCCGGGTCTCCCGGCTCGGCTCGGCTCGGCTCGGGAATCGCAGCTACGGAGATTCGGCCGACACCCGCCTGCCGATTCGCCCGGTTGTACGATCCGCCGTCCGACTGACTGCTTCGCGATCGGACGGCAAGCAGGCGGAAACAATAACCGCGATGCTTGATCACGCGTGCTCGACGTACTTCTCGACGTGCTTGAAAGTTGGAAACGAGATACGAGAGCCCTCTGGCCTTTTCCCTTTGAGGAAAACGCGTTCTTTAAATATCGAGAATGGACGGCCTTTTCCAGCGATTTATCATCTCGTTGCTGTTTAGACCGCGATGTTTCTTTTGCGAATGAAGAGTAGACTTGTTTTTTTTTTTTGTTAACATTGACATTCTTCGGGATGCTGCGCTGACGATGATGGTGAATCATTTCGCCGAATGACGTACGCAATGTCGGACGATACATGGTATATAAAGCTCTCGTATACATGCAGATTGGGTGAAACTGAACGAAAAAATCTTCTGCTATTTCGCAAACAATAAAAGAAGATTTTTTGCAAGGTTTCTGAGGAGGATTGATATATGGCCGTGCGCAAATATTCTTTAACTTTAACAGTTGAGAATCTTACGTTTTTTACAAAATGACAGATGACATTTTCATTCACTGTGATCTAATCTGCAGGCACACGCGATACGTTGCAATTGAATTAATAGCTGACAATTTTACACTATTGTACGCAAGATGGTGGAGGAATTTTTTGTTCGTTTTGACCTAATCTTCAAGCACACGACGGCCAGACGTCGCCATTGCAGCTCGCGTGTAACACGTTGCACAATTTCATTCATCGATCTTCTTTAATTGATAACTAAAAATTTTACATGGTTGTCCGCAAAATGCTAGAGGAATTTTTACTTCAGTTTCACCCAATCTACACGTACACGTACACTTTATACATTATAGGCACTCTGTATATATTTTTATATACTAGACACTCTATATACATATGTATTTTTTTTTGCACAATGATTGAAATCTGAGGTCATGTATCGAATATCAACCAACATCTCGAAACAGTTGTAAACGAGGAGCGCGTTGTCGTTACTAAGACGTTCTTACGAAGACTGATGCTTATGACTGTCGTCATTAAATTTCCACGTCGTTTCAAGAATGCAAAGCGTAATGCACCGTCTCGGGACAATCAGAATACGGCATTACGAGCGAGCTGAAGTAGTAGCTTCCATCGTTGTCGACCGAGTGCTGTGCTCTCTCACTGGTATGTATATTAAAAAGAACTATGCTCGAAAAGACCTGCTTCCGCTGCTAATTAGAGTAAGAGAGAGAGAGAGAGAGAGAGAGAGAGGATGCTCGTAAATAATAAATATCTCTGATTCGCATAGATTCGCGAGCACTGAACATTTCGACGGAACAGCCCGCTTTAAAAAATTATGATTATTCCGCGTATTAATCCGCGTGAATATCGTTCATCCTTTGCTGACCCAAACTAACGACTAATTAGATTTCTCGAGAGTTGCCGGTCACGTCGGACGCACGTCCCGGACTCCCGGGAAGCTCGACGGGAGCTTTTTTATTTTACTTAGAAATCATTAATAGAAGCGATGCACACGGTGCGCCTTTGCTCCGTTCGATCGGCGTTCAGACGGAGCGGGGAGAGGGGCTTCCTTCCGTTAAAGTCGTCCTATTATAAGGACAAAGGGAGGCGCTATGCGATCCAATTTTCAAAATCCACTGGAAACTATAAGACGCGACAAAAGGAGAATCGCCCCTCTCGTCGCGGGTCTTTCCGGAAATCCGGTCGGGAATGAGATCGCCTTCGGAAACATCTTCGCAGCATCGCGGACGATTCTAATCTTTATGTACAGAACCCTCTCGCGCGCCCGAGAGGCTCGTAGCGTACTTATCTATTTGTCGAATCTATTTCGCTGTCCCGGAAAAATATCTTTTGCGATGTCTCGAGACGAAACGTAAGACGCCGTACTCCGGGAGCGCGCCGGGAGAGATTTTGTGTCTGTGCAATTTTTATCAATATCTTCCAGATTATCTCTATCATCACCTGTTAAACCTGTTACACTGTAAAAAATGATGTATTAAATTCAACATATTTCATGTGTCTCAAATCATTCACTCTCATTTATGTGTTAATTTGACATACTGCAAATATGTTAAAAAGTAACACGCATAATATGTGCAAAATTAACACAAAAATTTAATATTTCAATGCCGTCGAGAAGCACAGTTTGTGTTAAATTGACATACAATGAATGTTACTTCAACATTTGGGGAAAGTAATGATCTATGATTTGATGAAATGAAAATGTTAGATTGATATAATCTGTGTGTTAAAAATCCAATCTTTATATGATATAGCACGTGATAACTGTTACAATGAAGAAAGTAATACATTTTAGGTGTTTTTTAGGTGACTTTGACATATAAAATATGTCAGAGCAAGAATTCATGCATTTACATATAAATTGTATTATTTTAACACTTGAAAATAGTTAATCTTAATTTAACACAAGAAAGCCTAAATATAACACAACAGCGATACGTTAAATTAACACACGACTGTGTAAAAAATTTAAAATAAAACTTTCTACATACAAAAAATTTTAACAGAAGTACAAAACGTTTTTAACTGTGTATTATTTTATCTATCTGTACACCGACCTTAGCTTATCTTTCTATCTATCTTCGCAATTTCGCGGCGTACGACTGCAACTACTATTCTCGTAATTAATGTCGCGACTGATATTACAATTAATAGTATCGCGCGATATCTTCCGCTGCGATAGTGCAAATAAATTTCGTCAAGAGTGAAAAACGCGAATGAAAGGAAAGTCCCCCTCCCCCCTTCCCGAATAATCAGACTCCTGCCGGGTTGCAAGTAAGCAAATCGCAATTCGAGCGACATATCGATTGTGAGGAAAATCGCTCGTTTCCCGTTACATTGGACTAATTTCGTCGTAAAAACACGCGTTAACGTCCCCATCGTAGAGGGATCATCCACGATTACGGGATCATCGCGACTTGGCGTCCTCGCACCGCGTCGTCGCCCTCGCCTCTTTCATTAGATCCTCTGACAACGACGGGGGCGATGCAAGGGCGACGCAATCTTTTCCAAGAACCTCAGACAGCTTGCCGCCGAGGCTTTCGTACGGCGGAAACGGCGAGCGGAAGTCGGTGCAAATAACGAATGAAGTGCCGTCTTTCATCGTCGAAAAAAAAGCGCATTTCTTCCGGCAGTGCAAATGAGCTGCGGACCTCGGCCGAAGTGCAATTATCTCGGGCGAAGTGCATGAATTCATCTCTCCTCCATGCTCGATGAATGCGCTCGCCGGCCGCTCCGGAAAGATAAATATTCAGATATGCGTAACACAGGAAGAGAGAAGAAGAAGAAGAAGAAGAAGAAGGCAAAGCAAAGCGCGCGCCGCGGTCGCGATTTGTACGACCCGCTGACTCGTTTCTTTCACATCGCGAGGAGACTGAAGGGGAAGAGGGGGCAGGCATCGCGGGTCCGCGTTAGAAGAACATTAATTTCGTGTCCTCCGCTGGCCGAATGCAAGGGCGCACATTTACATAGATGTAATTATACGAGGTGCTCCGAACAAGAGTGAGAGAGAGAGAGAGAGAGAGAGAGAGAGGGAGAGAGAGAGAAAAAGAGAAAGAGAGAGGGTAGGGACGACTAACAGTTCTATTCTTCAAAGAATACCCGGCTAGATGAAAATTTAATATGGAGGAGAGAGAGAGAGAGAGAGAGAGAGAGAGTTCCCTACTAAGTTAGCCTTTGCTAAATATTCCCCCTTTCTCGTAATTAACGTTGCAATTGATATCACAACTAATAGTATTACGTAATATTCTCCATCGCGACAGCGCGACTAAATTTCGTTAAGAGTGAAAAGAGGAGGAAACTTGTCCTCCCCCGCGGATAATCAGGCTTTCGGCCGGTGAAAATACACGCGGCTCTCGAGCGTTTCCGTCGTTCTTTCGCGATTCACGCTGAATTATTCATTCGCGAATCGTCAATGGCCGCGTGCGCATATCTGTCCGGGAGGCGGCGCGGCGCGGCGCGGCGTGGCGTGGCGATCGCGAGTCGCTTCCCCGCACGAGCGTGCGCTAAACGGTGATGCAAAATTCATTTAGCTCGCACGTTCGGCTAATTATACTCCGTCCCGTTCGCCACCGGCATCGCCGTTGTTCGCTCGCTCCGAGGAACGCTCGTCGCGCACGCTCACGCATCCGCGCGCATTACGCGGCTGTATTAATAACCCATTCGCCATTGTTCCGGCGCGGCGCAAAATCGCTGACGAGTCCCATCAAATTTCAATTCTCGATTAATTACACGCTTAAGCACGCAGTCCCACATCGGCCACCGTTTCCGACGACGACTCCCTCGTCGTCGATCATATCGGCTTCGCCGATGACTTGCCGTTCGCGACCGTCGAATAGACGACCCGAAAATACGCTCGCGGAAAATCACGGAAGTAATCGGTGGAGAACACCACATTTTCTGTCATTTTCTCCTTCCTCTCATTCTTCCGCCGGCAACGCATAGAGGCACCTTGATGCACCGCGAGTCGCCTTCGCCTTGAAACACGCGCGTTTTACAGCACCACTCCGGGAAATATGCCGTGCCATTTCAAAACCGGTTTTGAGTCTAAACAATTTTTATATCTGCATTTTGCATAATACAACAGGCCGCCCGTGAAGCGCTGAGCTGCGCGCGATCAACAGCCGGCTTTTGTTCCGCCACGCTGCGACGAGTCACGTCATCGCGCGCACAAGACTGGTCTTCGAAATAATCGATCGCTTATCAATGGCGAGAGAGAGAGAGAGAGAGAGAGAGAGAGAGAGAGAGAGAGAGAGAGAGAAAGAGAGGAGGGGGAGACGTTCTCGCTCGACCGGAGAGGAGCGCGCGCTCGCGCGTTATAGATGGGAAACATGCAAATGCAATCGTTATTTAGAGCGCTAGCATAAAACTAAATAACGAATCCGATCGTGCGGCGAGAGACAAATGAACGCGGTTAATAGAAACGGGCGCGCGCGTGCGGGGTTGCGCGCAATCTCCGGCGATCGTTTTAAAAATGCACGTAACAGCTCGTGAATTCGCACGGCGAATATTAAATCGACGGTAATCGCGCGTGCACAGGATGATAGCGGGGCCCGGGGGGGGGGGGCGAGAGGAGGGGAGCAGGGAACAACTGCGGTATCGATTGATTTGATTTTTCGCGCGACTCATCGGTTATGCGTCGAGTGCGCGCGCGCAAAACTCCGTGTGTTCGTTTCGCGATTTATGAACAAATGTTTTTACAAATTCTCGACAAATATATAATTATAACCGGGAACCTCGGGAATGGGATGCACGTGGATAAGCGCGTGAATAAATCTCGCAAGGTCGGCGTCTGTCCCCGTGAAGTGATCTCGCGCGAATTCGCGCTCGACTCGCGTTACGCTGCCGCCGGAATCAGATTTCATTTTCGAGTCTTACGTCCGAGAAGTGTCGTCACACCGGAGGGCTAATGAAGGAGATGAGGAAGAGAGAGAGAGAGAGAGAGAGAGTCATTCCACCCTGACGATCTCCGCTATCGTGCAGCATTCGCCTGGGGCCGAGTAAACGTGCAGCGTTCGCTCGCCGAATCGCCGCCGCGGCGCTCGTTCCGCTTTCAGAACTGTTTGCCAAAAAATCAATCGAGGCTGCGAATACAGCCCGATATACCCGAGGAACACGCCGGTGTAGCTCCTGCGCGACGCTCGCGTCGCAGCCGTGCGATATATAAAATTACACCGAAGTCCACGTGTGGGAGCGCATTTCCCCCCCCCTCACCCCCGTAGTGCCCGTTTCGATCGTCCGACGCGGGCGATTCTACAGCGAAGTGAGACAAGCTCGTGCGCGGCTAGCCGAGAGAGGCTGAACGGGGAGAGAAGCTGATTTCGATACAGTTGCAGCACCCGGCTGTGTGCAACCCTCGCCGCAAACTTCGCAGCTTCGTCATATGCTTGACGCTCGCGCAAAAACAATACGCGGATGTCGAGCCGGCGCGGCTTGCGAGGAGAAAGCTTTTCCAATCCCTCATCCTTTGGCCTCACACTTTGACCATAGCTCTTCGCACAGCGCCCTTCGGGCACTTCTCTCGCATTCGCCGGGATCCGGGCAAGGAGTATCTCACGAGTGCTCGTTTCCTTTTCAGGTGAGCATCCGGCCGCGATGCAGCACGGAAACACGGCAGCCGGCTCGCCGAATTCCAAGACGGTCCTGCTGATGCTCGCCTTCCTGCTGGGTCAGCTGAGATAATGTGCGTGCAAGTCGCCCGTGAAAGTCGCCCGAAACTCGCGGCGGAACGAACGCCGGCACGCTCGCGAAATGGCGACGCGATTGCATGCTTGAGAAGCGTTAGCCCTTCCGCACAGATCGCGCCCTGGCTCGAAGAATCCCAGCCGGTCTCGTCGTAGCGGCCGGGAAGTTAAGTAACTCGGCAGATTACGCGGAATTAACGAGATCCGACGAAGAGGGCGAAGCGTTTACCGCGACCTCCGAAAGTTGAAAGCTTCTGAAACCGCGGACTTTAAGCCCTTCCACATAATTTTTTCAGCGACCTCTTCAGTTAGCGCCGCGGATTCCTTCGCCATCGTTGGCGCATCGCCTCCGACAGATTATCGCTATCCCGATACGATCCGCTCCGCGATTGCGTACGCTGATTCGTGCGGTTGTCCGTGTCCGTTGCATTGATTGTCGTCATTCTCGTTACTGTTATCGTTCTTGTCTCTTGAGTGAACACGGCCCGAGGTAGGAGGAACGGAGGCGCGTCGATCGCGAAATGATCAGAAAGTAGTTCGGCTCCACTTTCAGTTGGTCCGCGTCCGCGTCAAAGCGACGCTTTTTAATCTAGAAAAACTCGTAAACCTCGTCGCCATATTATGTTACTCGTGTCGCATTCGAGCACTCTCGTCGTTAGCATCTGCCTCGTCCTTTTTAATCCGCCGCGGGAGTCGCCATCTCGTTTCCCCTCAAACCTCATTGTGAGCGCGGCCGCTAAAATGAGAGAGAGAGAGAGAGAGAGAGAGAGAGAGAGAGAGAGAGAGAGACGGAGATAATCTCCGTGAAAGACAGCTCGTTCTTGCGTAATCAAAGGAGAGCTTTGTGCCTAAGAGTTAAGCGGAATGTGATGAGGCGGTCGTGGGTGCCCGCCTCGGAAGCACGGATTCTGCGACGAGCTTGCGAGTCGACTTATCCCGACCGAGAACTCGAAACGGACGAGCTCGGAGCTCGTCTGAAATTTCTTTTTCGTATACACATGCACACGCGCACACGTACACACATACCCACTCGTCGCAGCGCAGCGTCCGGTGTTCACAGTTGAACCGTGCGTATTAAAGCGTAAAATAGCTGCGTAATGATAACGAGCGATCCGAGCGGCGTGCTTTCACTTGCGCGTACATTTCCCGTTAATTGGTGGCACCTGCGCGAATAATATTTTCAGCAGCAATTTGCGTCTGAAATTAATAATTAGAGCGCCGCACTTAACGATCCTTCCCTGCTGCCCAAATAACAAGCAGGTCTTGTTTACTAATTGACGGACGATGCGTTTGTCTCATTGGGTCGATCTTTAATATCACACACACACACACACACACACACACACACGCACGCACACGCACGCACACGCACACGCATACCTACATATATTTCGGACGTTTTTGACATGTTTTGTAACATTTTTTAATATTTCATCGGTATCTGTAATTTGTATCTTTCATAATCCATTTCTCGCGCACGACCGACCAGCGGGATAACGTGAGTGGCAGCCGTCACATCGTCAAGATTAAATTCTTTCCCTTCAGAGATTCAGTTCTGACGTTCTTCCGGACATTCGAGCCGACCGCGATGGGAGAGCAACCATTGACGTAGCTCATAGTTACTTTCGCAAAATAAGCTTCTTCGCGCTCTACTACATTCACGCATAAGTAACGACGTAAGAGTAAGAATAAAAGTTGCGCGCTCGCAGATACTTGATTAGCGCTAAGATGCGAGAGGCACACGCCGTTGTTTCCTTGATTCCGCCGTAAAGGATTAGTTCACGCTTTGCGACTTAGCCTTCGTGCGATTTATTGTCGTGAGCGTCGGATAACGACTCGCGACGACGACCACGCGAAAACAGTCGGGGAATTCTTATCATATCCGCGGAGATGGAGGATGGAGGTTCGCGCGCGAGTTTAGCCGAGAACTTCGGCGGCGACCCGCTTCTCGCGCCCGCGAAGTAGGTCGCCGCTGAAATTTTCGGGCAATTGCCCCGCGACGTCCAGCGGCACAGAGCGATGCGCAAACGTAAGAATTAACGGCGACGACGCCGTTCCGATCGTCGCCGATCTGACGAGAGAGAGAGAGAGAGAGAGAGAGAGAGAGAGAGAGGGCGAGAAGGAGAGAGCAAACAAGTAGCGAACGCGCGAGTGTCGCCAGAAGGACGAGGGGAGTACGAGGAGATGAGAAACAGAACCACGTTCCCGCGCCCCTTCTCATCTCGGTCGTAGGAAACGAAAGAGCGAGAGGGAGGAGCTTTCCGCTGCCGCGGAAAGAAAGATCCATGTGTGAGGAAAGTGTTAAGTGTAAAATAAATGTGTCACACACGAGTAAATTTAAGCGAGGAGCGATGTAATAAAAAAAGAGGAGGAGAGAAAAACGACGCGTCGAAGGCGAGCTTCGCGCCGCGACGCGGAAGTACTTTCTACTTACGTGCATAAGTGTTAAATGAAACTTAAAGGAAAACACACACGGAGAAAGACAGAGAGACAGAGACAGAGAGAGTGAGAGAGAGAGAGAGAGAGAGAGAGAGAGAGAGAGAGAGAGATATAACACACGTACACACGCATAACAGTAGGAAAAAAATGTATGTACCACCCACACGCGACTTTACGACTCGTATGATTTAACACCCACGACGACTAGCCCGAAACTGCGTTATATCCCTTTATCCATACCCCCTTCCCTCCTCCCCGCCCCGCGTCCAACCACCCAATCACCTCACACGCCCTTCTCACCGTCTTATTTTCACACGGTTCTCTTGAAAGAGAAAGCGCATTCTTGTACATAATGTTTTACTCTTGTAAATAAATTACCCACACGACGCCCCCTCGATTTATTCTCACCAGCCCCCTGTCCCGCGACGACAATTGTTATTATATTTCGTCGATTATTCTCGAATATTTGATACAGGGCCGACATACAGGGTGTTTAAAAAGAAAGGCAGATAATATTCACAAAATGGAGGAGAAAAGTCCTGACAAACGTATGTCGAAAAATTAATAATGAACGAACGAAACCGTATTATTATTTTATTATTGCTTTGTTTACGTTATAAGTGTGTTGTACTCCTTCCGTTTCTACTCACGCTTGACGAGTCTTCGAATTACAGAATGGCGAACTCTTTCGAAGATTCTCGGTCTTCCAACGTGATCAGCTGTATCTTCAATTCGCTGATGTAATTCTTGGATGTTATTTGTGGACGAAGAATAAACTAAGTTTTTCATATTTCCCCGTGAAAAGAAATTCAGTGGATTCAAGTCGGAGGATGGAACAGGCCATGCAACCGGCCCACCCCGTCCGATATATCTTTCGCTGAATATTCTATTTAAATACACCTTTCGTTTAAACATCGAAGTGATAATATGGTAAAACACTCGTTCGTTTATTCACCGCACGTGATCAATGGAAGCACGTGAATAACTCGTTTATCACAATCGAGAAACGTTTGAATGAGTTGTTGAGAAACAGTCGAAGGAACCAATTTTCTGATGAAATAGAAACGATTCAGAAATTCCATTGAAAATACCAGGAACCTGCTTAAATTAACCGAAAATTCTCATAGTTTAGACAGAATTCTGATGACTCGAACCGGAATTTCCGCGTCGTTCATATTTCACCAGAAAACTGGTTTGCTCGACCAAATATTTTTCTCCGTGAACGATTGATCTCTCGACATATTATGTTTACCTAGCATTTTTAATATAATGAGTATTACCTACCCTGTAAGCGCGTGCTTATAACCTTTTTTTTAACACCCTGTATGGAACGTTAAAAAGTATAGCACAATTCCAATGTAACCTAGAAATCCGCCTGGCTTACATTTCCGATGATTTGATCTTTTTTGTCGTTTCGTTCTTTCAAGAGTCGCAGCGTATGCATTATTATAACAATTTAAATTGAGTGACAAAACGCCAGTCTCCCTTTTTCGTCAATCTCCATGCGGAGAAGCTTATAATTCGGGGCTAACGGCGACGGCTGCGAGAGAAGATGGCCGGCGAAGATCGATAGCCATGACCCCGATGCGCTCAAACTTTTCCCGCCGGGGATATTTAAGGATCCTCCGGCTTCGGCTCATGAAGTTCTCTCACTTGCAGACCTCCCTCGCAAAATAACGATGGCGCCCGATTAATTTTCTTTAGCCGTTCAGTGTCTTCGAAGTGCCGCCAACGCTAGGCAGTGCTTGTGACCTCGTTCTGAGTCGCATATTTCGTACACGAGGTAAGTGGGATCTTACGTGAAAATTACGATAACCGGCTATTCGATTACAATGTGTGTGTGTGTGTGTGTGTGTGTGTGTGTGTTGAAACATTACGCCGAAGAAGCAGGAAACCAACCAAGTCGTGCTCGAACAACAGATCGTTCCTCGTGGAATTCGGTCTCGAGTACGTCCGTATATTCGCGAGAGAGATATCGAAAACGAAGCGCCTTCTGAATCACAAAAAATAAGACACCTGTAACGTCTCCGAAGTTACTCGGCGAGTACAAAGTTTCCCCATTGAACGCTACCATAAGCCCGGATGCTGCGCATAAAATTGTAACGGCATGCAGTCGGCAGGTATCGAGGGCGCGGCGCGGCGCGGCGCGGCGCGACGCGACGTGGCGCAATCAGACCAGGGAAAGCCGATGAATATTTATGCGCATCCACCTACGCCTTGCAAAGCCGCGACAATCCACCGATGATGTATGCGGTGAATTTTTTAAGAGACATCGCGTCGCATCACGGCGCGCCCGAATTCCTGGGAGACACGCGGCCCCGTTGCATCCGTGCGCGCGCGCGCAAGTAAATAGAACACAGGTGACGCGCAAGGGGAAAGGAAATTAGAGACGCATTTGGACGAAAAGCGTATTTCCTGTCGCACGAAAATAGTCTGTCTGCTTGTGTGTGTATGTGTGTGTGTGTGTGTGTGCGTGCGCGCGCGCGCGCGCACATATGCATGTCTCCGCCGAGTCGAATCCCAGTAGAGATGATTTTTTCACGATTGAGGAGCGAAAAATGAGAAATCATTAGTTATAATATTTTCGGAACTAGAGTAGATTTTCACCGATCGCCTTCAGCGAATTATAATGCGAAAACTATTAAGCCTCGATGAAACAAAGCTTCCTTCCGTGCGTTAAGCTCTCGTGCTCCGTCGATTTAAAATTTCCGTTCAAAGTCGGTGAGAAAATTCAAAAATAATAATCTTGGAAGCGCAAGTGAGAAGGCGTAGACAATTTCGAGGAGGACATGCTTGCAAAAATATATATTGTTATAATCTCCCGACTATCCGCCGAAATTATGTTCGCGTCATTGATTGACGGACGGCGACAATTAGCAAGTGGCAATTGGTAGTTGAAAAATTTGCCTTGTCGATTATTAAATTATTTAATTAAAATTATTTGATCGGGCTCTCGTCGACGTCGCATTTAATACGATGTTTCCTCGCCGCAGCCATCTTAAGTAATGACGTCAGAAGCGAAGACATTCATGCTAAAAATTCCTACGGATTGCGTAGAAATAAAAAATATTTCTCTCTTGTCAAAGCAATCAATAAATGGACGAAGAATCAACGTGACGAAATGACGTAGAAAGCTAGATGGAAATAAGATTGGATATCTCACGGTATAATTTCACGGTTATTTATTGTTTGTAATAGGAAAGTTTTCAGAACTTTTCTGATATATACTTAACCGATCCCAAGTGTTCATTCATTTTATGGATTTATCTTTTTATTTCGACTTTTGAATTTTTAGTACAACTTTTCCCCGCTTCTGACGTCATCAATGGAAAATTCCACGATCAAGAATCAAGAGCTCTCACGTTTGCGCGAGTGTCAGTCTCAATGTCAACGTCAGGACGAAGCAGCCAGGATGCTGAGGATATCCAGGAGCGTTCAATTATTTATCATCTTTGATTTCTCCGATTTTTGCGAACGTTTGACGAACTCACCGAAAGTGAGGAGACGTCCCGAGCCGAGATTCAGCCCGGCATTCGTTGTCTTTCGCATCATTTAACAAACAATTATGTAATCCTCATTTTTCATAATTTCCAATTATCCGCGGCAGTTGTCCAAAGTCGCATGCATTCGTGTTTCACGCAGTAACTTCGCGACGTGCTGTTATTACTTTAACGAGGACGTCGGCACTCGCAAATATAAATTAGCGGGCGGTTTGCTCGCGAGGATAATTACGCGCATGAGCTCTCGGGGTGCGTTTCTGCTCTTTTTTTTTCCTTTAATTGCACAAGAACAAGAGCACATGGGCGCGTGCGCTAATTAACAGGGTTTTATGTCGCGATTGAATCGCGTCATTGCGGCGCCGTCGAACTTAATTAGAATCGCTCAACCCCACACGCTTCACTTTCTCCAGCGATACAGCCAGGCGTGCTCGCGCGCGCCACCGTTGACATTTCCAATCTGTCGCATACTAAAGAACCAACGGCTAACTACGTGTGAAACTTTGATTAGGAGCCGGCGTGACTGCCTGAAGCCGTGTGAGCAAATCTATCTGCGCGTCTGCGGCACGAGCGCGATTAAGCGCGACGATTATTAACCCCTCCGACGCCTCCAAACGGAAGAATTAACATGATACTGCCATGGAATAACACGCCGAGTTTTCGTCTCGCCAACGCGGCGCACGATCGGATGATAAAACGGTGTCGCTGCACCGCCGTTCATTGTACTCTTCACTTTATTATTCGCTGTTTATTTTCTGTCACGAATGAAAACATTTTCATTTATTTTAGTTGTATGTTTCAATTAAACGCGCTTCAAAATTCAAGATTACTCGCGAATAATAAAATAAATAGAAACGAGAAATTCGCCACTCGTCTCTATTAAAAATATTACACTAGAATTCAAATAGAAAAACAATATTGTTTTATTTGGCATTCAGTCGCGAGGAAAATCAACGCGGGAAGCCCTCTCGATCTCATGCGATGCCAATGAGACCTTTCTCCGTAATCCTCCCCCCTTCCCCGCCTTGTCTCGTGCGTTCACGAGCGACTCTGCTGGAACAAAAAACGCGATCATGCGCTTTTCCACGCGAGAACGACGAGGAAGGAGAGACGATACGGGGAATAAAAAGGAAAAGTTCCACTCTGTAGATTACGACGCGCGTGGAAAGCTGTTACGCGCTTAGCGTTAAGTACGTGAAACGAGAGTATTAAAGCGCGTGCGCTCGGTGCGCCAGAATGCGAAATTGCTCTTACACGTCGCGGATGTGTACGCATCATAATTAATGCGCGCAGATTAGGGGATTAAACTAACTGCAGTAACGGCAACCGGTAAAACGTCCCTCAGGCTGGATACACGGCGGCGCGGTCTGACGGTGACACTCGGCCGGGCGTTTCGTGCGGGTAATTTCTATTTGTCGCATAATACCGCGAGAGAGACGGAAGTTCGCGTATCCGCCTTAGAATAATTCATCCCGTCGCCCCGCGGCCGCCGCGAGGCGGGAGGCGGCGTTTTACGCGGGCGTAAAATCGTCGCGCTCGTACGGCCGATCGGAATTAGGGCGTTGATCAACCGATAATTATCCCGAAGTAATCCCGAAACTTCCGCTGCAGTTTCGGTCTCGATGCGCTTTGCCCTCCGTTATTAGAGCGAAGCAATTGGCCGCGAGCAGCGAGACAAGCCGGTTCAACCGGTCTGACTCTCGTACGTTCTTCTCGGCCGGCTTTTAATTCCCGCGACGGACGGAGCGAAGGGTCAAAAGGGTCGGAGAAGGGAAAAGAGCGGGATAGAAACTTTTGAACTATCAACTCTCGCGCGTTAAAAGGGAGAATTGCTCTCGGAGCGGAGCCGGCAACTGCTGCGAGTCAGCGTGCGCGGCCCGTCAATTATCAAAAGTAAACCGAGCACGGTCTCGCTCTATTAACAAGAGAAGCGATGGATTAATCGCAACGTGACCGGAAATAAAGCGCCAGCTCCCGCCGCCGTTCCTTTTGACGTTCGCCCTTTGTTGTTTGCCTTGCTGAAACTATCCGTGGAAGTGCGCGATACCGCATGCCAACGCCGGCAATGAACCCTTTGAACGACGCGCAAAGGACGGTCGGGGCTTCAAACACCTCTGTGAGTTTCTCTCGTCGTTTACACGTACACGCGCTCCACTTTCGGCAGCACGGCGGGGCGCTTGGCCGGACCCGTCGGCTCCGCCGCGCCGCGCCGGCGAAAATCAAACGAATCAAATGAACTGAGCAGAATCCCCGATAAAGCGACAGAAATTCGCTTCGTTAGGCCCGCCGCTCTTGTCCGGCCGGAGTCGGTCCGCTACTACTGCCGGCCGGCGCGGCGCGCCCTCGCGAAGCTCAGGACGTCCGTTGACAGCACACGGAGCCGGCATTTTTATCCGTCGCCTTGTCCCCTCTCCGTGGATAACAAGACGGGCCATCAGACGGGTGTTAGATCAACTCAATGGCCGGCGAACCGTGCAGCCTCTCCAAGAAGCTATTTTTATTATACCTGAGGCCTTTCCTCAGCCGAGTGTTGAGAAACAAGGCTGAGAAAGATCACTGGACGAAAAAAAATGGACGATGAAGAGGAAGAATAAACGGCTTCGACATAGGAAGTCTCTTACCTCGCGGCGGAAAAACTAGGCGAGGCCTAGTTGCTAAAACTCGCGGTGCTAAAACGCGATCCTCGCGATCTGCTTTGCAAGTCGCGCTTTTCGTTGCGCTGGCTCGGAGATTTTCGAAACAACGTCTCTGTGCTCGCGGAGAATGAAGCCGCCCTCGCGCACGCCTGCCGGCAAGGGCAAATCTCTATTCCAGTGGGATTAAATAAGAGACGCCCGCGAGCTGGGGCTCAAAAGAACCGTCGCGCGATAAAGAATCGCATAGAGCGCGCAAAATGTAACGACGGAGCTCGGGACTAAATCACCGGTGTAGCGCGTAACGAGCGGTGCGCGGCGACTGCATAAACTCTGCGGAGACGCCGCCGTGAGGGTGCCGCTTCTTTTCTAAATGGACCGCGGCAGGACGCTGAACTTCCGGTAAGGAAGCGGCGCGGGACGGCGGAGGCCGTGACGTCGCGTCGCGGCGCGGCGGGCCCGCTTAAAATTCAACGGCGCCGGCTGCGGCGGCCGTCATGAACAACGTCGTGCGATTTGCATATCAAAGGTGAGAACAAACTATTCAGAAGCGGGTCAGAAATCTTGAGCGGGCCGCGCCGAGATCGTCGGAAAAATATTCCCTCGCATGCACGCGTTTGCACGACACTTTACGTGGGAGCATACGAGCGCGTTCGCGCGCCGCACATCAGGCATTCCGAAACTTTTCATCCTGACACCGGCACAGCCGGCTAAGAAATTGTCACCCCGACAGAATTTTGCATACGGCTGCTCGTTCGGCCGCGCTTCGCGCGCGATGCAGAGCGAATGTGCGGATTGAATGTCCCGCGAGCCGGCAATCTTCTCTTTTTCTTCTTATTTTATCCTTCCGCCGCGACGCGGTGAAACACGCCTGATTTTGGTTCCCGGATTTTGCTGCTGTTGACCATCGTCGATTTGTCCCCGACTATTTCGCGACTGTTTCCGATTGACTTCTTCAAGTCTGGGAACGATTCGAAGCTGTGTCGACTAGAGGCGGAGGACTATCGCTTTCTGCCCCATCGATAGTTGTCGATAGTAGTCGATAGTAGAGTGACTATTGATAAATGTTGATAGTTTTCGATAATTCTGTAATTTATAAAAAGAATCAATAGAAAAAGATTTTACACCTTTAGAAACCCCTGTAGAAAAATAATGAAGGATACAAAAGTGAACTGTGCAAATAATTATGATTCCTACAAACCATAAAATTATATAACGATAAGAATTTCTCGATTAACAATTTTTTTCTTTTTCTTTTTTTCTTTTATTCTAAAATAAATCTTGATAAGACACAATGTTCTTCTCATCAAGACAGACAAAGAAGTTCCTATGAACATAGTGTCTAAAACGCTAAAAAGTTAATGTCGAGTCACACAAAATTAAAAGAATTAATTGCATATCGTAATATATTCATTTAAACTAAATCAGAATCCACTTGACTATTATTTGTGGAGCTTTTATCTTCTTTTATAAAAATTAAAAGAAGATATCGAACGATGGGCAATATCTCAAGAATGTCTAAATAAAGAAGACGGTCCATGTTGCGGAAAATTTAGAATTATGTTGTTTCAACATTTTGAGTATTCCCTTGCGTTCGTTCATTTTCCAATTTTGGAAATTCGCTTATAATATTATTTGTTTAAATGAATATTGTATAAATAAGTATAATTACATAATTAATAATACAATTATATAATATTACTGTATAATATGATATTAATTGCATAATTAAATAAATGTTACGTCAATATCGAAATAAATTCTTTTAATACCGACTCGACATTAACCTTTCAACCAAGCGTTTTAAGCGCTATGTTTATAGGGACGTTTTTGTTTGTCTAGGATGCACGTTAAAATTAATACGAGATAAAAGATCCAAGCAGTCAGTATTAGAGATGATAATGCTATAAAAAAAGCGCTATCTTGTCTGCGAATGTCGTAAGTCGAGGAATTCGATATTCACTCGCGATGCGATATACAGCGAATCCGCCTAGAATCCTGCGCGATGATACGAAACGTATACGTGTGCATCCTAACGTCTGCAGAATCAAAGGAATCCGCCGGAGTGAAGACTCGGATTTCTCAAATTCGCGAATTTTAGTAGCGCAGCGAGGACGTGACGGGGGACGCAAAGGCGAACGGCGACAGCGGCGGCCGGATTGTTTCCGCTCGCCTGACATTATCGACGAGCGTTTCGACCGTATTCGACGAGGAACGACCGCAGCTCGTTACGCGTCCCCGTGCGTGTCCGAAGGTGTTTAGTTAACCGTATGAAATGCGGACAGAATCCGCTCGCGAGCGGCTTTGATCGCCGTGCGGAAACTCGCGCGGGCTTTCCGCGCGAGGCCTAGGTCGTCGTCGTCGCAGGCGAAGGGAATCGGATTATAGCGTCGATGGCGACGCCTAATTGAAGTTCCGCTATTTAAACCGACCCCGCTGCCAGCCGTTCGCCTGCTCGCTCTGTCTCTCTCTCTCTCTCTCTCGCACTCGTACTCACTGTATCGTTTACACACGTGCTTTACCGTTCAAGTATCAGTGGCCGACGAGCGCGCTTTGACGCGGGCGCAGATTCGCTCGAACGTTGAAAGCGTTGAAATTGTAACACGGAGTCATTTTTACAAGTGCTGGAAGCGGGAAGCAAGAAGCACACCGCAGAAGCAAGCTCGGCCGTTTCGCAAGCTCAGTTTCTAACTCCAACAGCCGAGCGGATTCGTCGAGCGCGCTTCCTGCGCTTGACGTTCTTTTTCGCGCTTGAAGAAATTACAAGAAATCGAAAAGACAATCAAAAATTCCGCGACCATTCCTCGTATGATCCTCTTCCTTATTCTGTTGCATGTTATATATATATCATTCGCGATTTTTGCATTTTACATTCTCGACCCGTTGATTGTGACGACATCGTGACGATACCGTATTCGAGCTGCTCTCGCCGAATAGGCTCTTAGACATCCCCGGCATTTTTCCCCGCGCTTTTTGAGCCATTGCCGAGGGAGTGAGGGGAGAAAGGGAGAAGGGAGGAGAGAGAAAGTAGTCGCGTTCGTGGATGGAAAGTACCCCTCGTGGAAAAACAAGAAGGCTGACGAGCAGAAAAGCCCGCAATCAGAATACCGGGTAATCTCGCCGAGGTTAACCCTGCCGCGAGGGTTAAGGGTGCGATAAGAGCGCGATCGGCACTATCAGCCGCTCTGTCGAGAATCGAACGAAGGAGGGAAGGAAAAAGAACGGCGGGAGGGTGGATGGGGCGAAAGAGAGGGATTATCTAACAAAGAGATCGACGAGTCGCCGCGCTCGTTCGCTTTCGTACCGATCGCGACGGCGTGTATATTCGATTTCCTGCACGCGACTGCACAGGAAATGGATTCGTGCATCCCGAGGCTCGAGAAAGGTGGGCAGGCGGCGGCGGTGAAAAGAGGTGGAAATGCAACCGGGGGCGGGGGGGGGGTTAGGGGAAGAGTAACGGGGAGAAATTAAAGCTCGCGCCGGGCGCGCCGACTATCTTCACACGCGAAATTTCGGGAATCCTTTATTTCGGGGAAGTTGGGGCGAGATCGTTGGGGCGAATCACGCGATACGATCTGCGCGCGCCGGGCGAAATTTAATATGAGCGTTTTAGATCCTTTAGATCCCGCCACCTCCTGGTACTGAGTTGCACCGCGATACCATAAAACTGGCACTTACGATCGAAGAGTCTCGCGTCTAAAAACGGGCTGCTTTCGAAAACGTCACTGACTCGGATTTACAATTTTCGCCATCTTTGTTTTCTGGTCGATAATCAAGCTCGTAGTGCACGATAATAGCAAAATCGAAGTTTCGGCTCCATGTAAAAATTTCAGGCTGCACAGGCTGATAGTTACTCAATGTCGTCTTCTTCATGTTGAGTAGTTCTTAAAAAGTTGAGTCGAGTTATTCTTATCATAAAACTGGCATTTGCGATCGAAGAGTCTCGCGCTTAAAAACGGGCTGCTTTCGAAAACATCACTGACTCGGATTTACAATTTTCGCCATCTTTTGTTTTCTCGTCGATAATCAAGCTCGTAATGCACGAAAACAGCAGAGTCGAAGTTTCGGCTCCATGTCAAAGATTCAGCCTAATAGTTACTTAATGTCGTCCTCTCCATATTGAGTTGTCCTTAAAAAGAACTTAGCTCAGAATTATTTAATATCGACAAGATAGAATAACAACAGCTTGCAGCGTTACAATCTCGAGATTCTTCGACGATTCTAATTCGATGCCAAATGCGGTGGAGTTTACAAAGTTAATGTGCGGATCGAACGTTTCAACTGGCGCAGTCGCACTTTTATTTAATGCGTATATCATTAGTCGTGTTTTTAATTATTATCAAGAGGCACGGTAGTGTATAATCAACAGAAATGTACTTTACCTCCCAAATGCCTCATGCTGCAAGAGCAAGATGGAGGGTAAAAGCATCTAACGAGATAGTAAACAAGGGGCTAGTTACAAGCCGCG
Organism: Harpegnathos saltator; assembly: GCF_003227715.2. Lineage (NCBI taxonomy): Eukaryota > Metazoa > Arthropoda > Insecta > Hymenoptera > Formicidae > Harpegnathos > Harpegnathos saltator. Next base: position 28,340 of record NW_020229922.1, read on the forward strand.
CGACGCGAGTATTTTCACGAAGGTAGAATATTTTTGCTCCCTCGTCTTAGTGCCCCGTCTTAGCGTGTAGACTCGAGTCATCCTTCTTCAGACAGCCGTTAGTAACAATTCCCGTTGATAATAACTCCTTCAAGCGTTTTCACGACACGTAATAAAACGCAACAATATCGTTTGCCATTTCAAAACTGCCATTCGCTCGTCGTATACCGTCGCTACAAATCGCTAATCCGCAACGCGCGATTTCTCAGCTTTCCCGCAAATTTAATTACACACCGACACACATACACGCGCGCGCACGTGTAAAAACCACGTATAATATTAAAGAACGCGCGGCACCGCGTTTTAACGTGTGTCGTGCCACACGCGTGCGCTGGGCTTAATTCGCAACGGCCATTAGGCGCGTTATCTATTTTTTCTTCACCAGCGACAGAAGTCACCGGTGTTCTTTTTTATCTTTTTTTTTATATAAAAATCGCAACTCCCGGTCGGTAGCGACGTGTTTGCATAGCGATATCGATCGAGCGACGAGGCAGGTCCCGCTCGGCGGAGAAATAATGGGCGAAAATCGCGCGCTCGTTCCCAACGCGACGCGCAACGAGCCTTTTAAATAGAGATCGGCAAGGACGCGCGCGCAGATGAAAAGCGATTTATGTCGAGCAGCGATACGGTGGATACAGCTTTTCTTCGAGGTGCGTATCCCTTTCAGGAGGCACGTACGGCCACCCCGACAAATCTCGCGTTATAACTTACGGGCCAGATGGCACAAATTCCGCCCGGCATTTACACAGCGGTTCCGACCGCGTGTCTCTTATTTCGGCGTTTCTCTCTCTCTCTCTCTCTCTCTCTCTCTCTCTCTCTCTCTCTCTCTCTCTCTATTTCTTTTCCACGAGCCGGTAGCGCTTTGCGCCGATATCGAACGGCGTAGCAGCGACGGCGTTTCCATCGTCGATGGAGTCCGAAGATTTATAAGAGAGAAACGCACCGCGCGGCCGCGCCGCCGAGAAGCGATAAATAAATCTCAATCGCCGCGCCGCCGCTCCCCCGGAGAAGTAAGGAGAAACCAATAATCGGTGTTTGTCATCTCGATAGAATTTACGAAATATGAAACGCGAACGAGATATACTGCCGGACGTCTCAGATCCATCGCACACGCTTTTTCTTTTTCCTATCCGGGATCATATTTATAGCGAAGCGCAGCTTCACGAGTTTCGCCCTCTCGCCCCGCGCGGGAGATACATAAACGCGAGGGAGAAAAATGAGAAAAAAAAAATAAACGAAACAACGCCCGTGAAGCGTCGCTTGTACACACATCAGGATGCAATTTCGCAGGCCGGTCGGATGTAATACCGAAGTACCGCGCATCACGGGCGCGGATTTGGTTGTGCAAGTGAATGATTGATCCGAATGAAAATGAAGTTTACCCATCGGGTGTCAAACGGACCCGCGCACGCGCGCTCATTTGAGCCCTCAGATTTCATCTCTCCGATTCGATTTTCAGAAGATCAATCTTTCCTCTTCAAAAGTCTCTTCAAAAGTTTTTTTTTCTTTCTTAAGTAGACTCTTTCGTGTTCGATTCCTGTACGAATCGATTTTCTCGATAGAGAATCGACTTTCGATCCACTGATATACTCGTTCTTCAAATTTATCAATAATATTTTGTTTCATGAAGAATTCAAGCGGAATGAGTATTTGAAAGGATCGATCTGTACGAGCGGAAGCGAATCGGCTCGAAAGACCAATGTTCGTCGGAAAAAATCGAGTCGAGATCGTCCGTCAGCAGCTCGACAAAAACGCGACGCGCGTGCGCGCGATATACGCGCGAATAACGCGACGGCAAGGCTACAAGAAAGGCAGCGAAGTTCCTCGCTCGGTTTACGTATCGTTGCGATTCATCATTAAACAGACGGCGGAGCACCGCATTATAACGATTTCACGACTCGACCGTTGTTGCATTCCGTTACACGGCAAGCAGTAGTTACGATCAGCCATTTCGCCGCCCAACTACGATTATCACCGCGATTAAGCGCGCGTGCAACGCGGCGTACGTTTCTATTGCAGCCACGATAGAAGAGCGTCGTGCCTCTCAGTTAGCTCGGCGAAACTGCTGGGTTAACACACGGCGAGAGTCGCTTCACGGATCGAGACGGCTGATCCAGCTGGGCTTCCTTCCGCGGGTATCGCCGCGAAAATCGCCGGGGCAATTCCCCAATTAGCGAGACGCTCATTTCCCGGCGAGTGCGCTGCCCGGAGCGTGCGCGACGGCGGAAGCGACCGATGTTCCTCCGCGGTCAAGTGGCCCCCGCTAAATATAACGAACGAACGAGCTTATCGGGATCTGCCTCTAATGAGTATCGATCTCGCGGCGGCGCATCTCCTCCGAAGAAACGCCCCTCCGGCCGGAGGAGGGCCGATCGCAGCCTTCTAGGCGAAATGCCACAAAGCAGGTAGTGATAAAAAGCCGCGTCTCTCCGGCGGCGTCTATAAAGAAAAATCTATGAATTCATTCCGACGTTAATTAGCGCGCCGTGTCAAAGAGCCGGCGCTCGCGCACGGCTTCGTTTCGCGTCTGCTGTAATTGCATTATTTTCGTAATCGATACAACCGGCACATCGGCGCAAAGCCGAGACTCCTCCCGCCCTCCCCGAAAGGGAGTCGCCGCCGACATCGCCGTCGCTTTTCACATTTTTCCCGACCCGGAGTCCATTAACTGATTTAATTCCTACGGCGAGTCGCGTGACCCATTTTTTCATGAATTCTCAGACGGTTGTACCTCCTCGATAAAGTTGCCACTTCCGCGCGCATTAACCCTTCTGCCCTCAGGACTCGAAGATTTTCTTGCACGGATGACACGTATCGAACTCGCATCGCTCCGCGATGCAAGAAGCGCTGCACGCGTGAACCGCTTCGTATCTTGTGCAGTTTTTCGACATTCAGTCACCTGAAGAAAAGTAATTTCAGAACAAGCGGAATCATCTAAATTTTAGAAGATTTTACTCTTATACATACATGACCTCAAGAGGATTCCTCTAAAATTAAGAGAAAAATATTATAAGCACATTATTCTTAAAGGTAAATGAATTATATATGTTATATCTGTAATGCAAATTTTATTGATTTTAATTATAATTACAAATTTCCTCTTACGCACAGATTATTTAATCTTTTTTTAAGAAGATTATTATTTATTCTTACTGTACTTTATTCTTACTGGTTAATTTGAAAAAATTACTATAATGTATAGCGGAAAGTAATGTATACAGATGTACTTTTGGCTCCAGTTCTACAATAAGTAGACACGAATGAAACAACACCATCATAAGAAATAAATTTTCAATCAGTTTTGTTATAGATTTCATAGCCACAAAGATGTTCATTATAACCAATTGTACAAAACATAGTTAAAAGAAAGAATATATTATTCAACTTCTTGCAATAGATTATAAACTGTATTTGACCAAATGTAGGTAAATCTTATCTTCATTATATGTTACAGCAACATACATATCTTTTTTAAAAAACGTTCCAAATATTCTGATCCATGAGCATTTGGTTATTTTTCATATCTGGAGGTAGACATGACTGAACAAAAGAAGCCGACATTCAAATCAACATATCCCTTTTTATACAAGAGGAAAATTAATTGAGATAAGAGAAAATGCTCTTGAAATAAGAGGAAACCAGAATAATATCTAGTAAATTTTAGATGAATTCACTTTAGTCGAATTTTTATCGAAAAAGAAATCCTTTTCTTGTAAAAGGCTCTGCTTAGAATATGAAATTATGGGAAAAATTACTTTACAAATAGAATTTTTTGGATGGTCCGCCGCATTTTTCGAGCACTCGGCTTGTCGCGCTGCACGATTTGTTTGGCGCGTCATTTGCTTACTGATATACGCGTGCATAACCGGCGCATTAATGACCTGATTGCATTTTGTGCGATTAGATTGTTGGAAACTTTTGATCGTAAGCGATATTGATCTGTTGTTTATCGACTATTGAAAATAGTGAAATGGACAATTTCGATTTAATTTTCAGAAAATCGCAGAGTTGGCATGTTTTAAACTTTTTGTTTAAAACAAAAGTTTTTAACATGTTTTAAACATTCGATAATTTTAAACATAAATCTTTTTAAACATTTTTTTTGGAGATTTTAATATAAATTTTGGATATAAAATTATCGATGATACAAATGAATATTTTCATTAAATATTTATTTTTTCGTGTTTTTCATATTCTTGCACATGATAATTTATTACACATAAATGTATGTATTATTGCACGATTATTAAAAAAAAATTATTATTACGTATAAATGTATATCTATTACATCTATTTACTTAATAATTCATAAATTTGGTGAAATATATTTAAACATATTATTTAAATGAAGTGATTTAAAAGAAAAGTTTTCTCATTAAACCACCGACTACACTCCAAATTGTATAAAAAATCAAATGTTCAAATTATATTAAAAATCAAAGGCATATATGTTTAAAACATGTTTAAAACATAACATGTTTAAAACATGATTTCTATGTTTTACACGTGTTTTCTTTCGCTTGTTTAAAAAATGTTTAAAACATAAAAACAGTAACAGAAAAAACAACGGTATTTCGCCTTTTTATTTTAAGCATGTTGTTTACCAACCCTGGAAAATCGATCTTTCTCTCCAAACATCACTTCTTCAAATCGATTCTTTTCTGCTCGACTTTCGTGCAAAGCGATTCTTTTAAACGTTGATCTCAGTTGATTTCTTCATTAAACGAAGCAACAAACATATCAACAGATAAAAAATCGATTTTCTGCTGAAAGAATCGATGTGTATAAAAATCGAGCGGGAAAGAATTGATTCAATAGGATGAATTTTTGGAATAAGGAAACAGATCGGTTTTCCTTGGAAGCATTAGATTAGCAAGACGGCGAAGGGATTACCCGACGGTTGATTTCCACGCGATCGGCGAGTCGCGCGATCGGTTCGTGATCAAGTGGCTTCGGCGGCGCGTGATCGGTCAATCAGTGTTCCAAAAATATTATTCACACGGGCGCGGGGATGCGCTCGCGCGCTCCTCGCGTCTAATGAATATTGATTCCGCGCTAAACGGAGACTCGTTTCGGCCGGAAGGAGCCGATCCGCACGAGCTGCGCGCGAACGTTGGCCCGGGGGTGGCAGCCGCCGCCGCCGCCGCCGCCGCTGCCGCCGCCATCGCTGCACCGTGGTGCTGGAGGAGGAATTTCGGTCCCCAGTGACCGCGTAATGGGTCAGGCTCATCGCCTATCGCGTAAGTAAGATAAATGATCCCCTAATGCCCGCCGTGGCCGTAACGCGCGCCTGCAGATGAGCCGATATAAGGCCGCGACTTCGGCTCGAATTCCACCGTTGGGACACGATCCGTTTCGTTGGTAGATCGCGGTCGGATCGGACGGTCGGAGAGGACCGGCGGCGGCGACTGAGAAATGAAGCTGGATTTTCGCGCGCGCGGCAGGCGCCGTAAATAGAAGGCGCGGGGACAGAGACGCGTACACGTGATTGCGTATCATTTTCCTCATTTCGAGGAAAACGCAAACCGGCTAATCGGCGAATCACACCCAACTCGCGCTCAATGCGGCCATGATGGTCGCCGGTAATCGGCCTTGCAACGACTACCGCAAGTCTGCCCCGAAATCGGTTTCTGAAACTTTCGGTTTTAGTTATAAGGTTGGTAGGCCTTAAACTAACTCAGATACGTTCCGTAATTGATCAGCTGATCTGTTATCAAGGTGATAAATAAGAAAAAATTTATTCGTTTCTCTATGTAATATTGCAAGATTAATAATCAAAACCAAGTTTGTAAACAGAAACAGTACATGACTATGAACGTCCAAGCGTGATCAGCTGATCAATTACGGATCGTGGTTAAATTGGTTTAAGGCCTACCAACCTTGTAACTACACTGTAAACTGAAGTGTGTTACAATAACATGCTTGAAGCGTGTTAAAGTATGTCTCCACTTCAGACATACAAAATCAGCAAATTAAATTAACACATATACGTATGTATGTTAAAAGAACATATTTATGTATGTGTTAAATATAATCGTTTGTATGTGTGTTAATGGTTAGGTGTATTAAAATAATATACTTTCAGTGTGTTATGAAAGTATATTAAAGTAACATACCTCAAATGTGTTATGAAGGTATATCAAAATAACACACCTCAAGTGTGTTATGAAAGTGAATTGAGCAATATTGCAAATCCAAGTGTGTTATTTTGAAATGCACAAGCGTGTAAATGAATGAATCTTTTTTTACACATTTCTTGCGTTTTAAGTCACGCGTTATTTAACATATTACATTTAAACATATACGTTTAAACATATTAAACGTATTAAATAACATGACTTAAAATTGCAAAAAATGTGTAAAAAGAGATTCAGTCATTTATATGTTTGTACGTTTCAAAATAACACACTTAGATTTTCAATAAACCAATATGGTTGTCCAATATTGTCTGCAAATAAGTTATAAAATATTACAATACGAAAATATAAATTTATTTTTATTACATTGCGCTATTTCATTATGCTGTGCATTACAATAGTGTTTTTATATTTTATAAAGAAAAGAAGAAAGAAATTCGTACATGAACAACAAAAACATTTTCGACAAGGACACACGTGTGATCCTTCAAGCAACTTTTACACCTTTACGCAGATCTGAGCGCGTTACATATATCGATACATAGAAGCATATAGTTGGCTGAAGCTTTCTAAACGTTTAATACGTTGAAACGTTTCAAATATAATGATGAGCGGTCTCTATTCAATTTTCAGAAAATCGATCTTTTTCCCACAAAAGTCGATCCTTTTCAATGGATTCTTTCCCGTTCGACAGGTTCGTACGAACCGATTCCTTCAACAGAGAATCGACTTTCGATCCGTTGATGATTTATTCGTCAATGTTGCTTCGTTTAATAAAAATTTGTTTAATCAAGTGGGGTCGACGTTAGAGAGAATCTAATTTGTACAAAAATCGAACGCACAGAGAAGAATCGACTTTCGGGGGAAAGGATGAAGGATTTTCTGAAAATCGGTTTTCGGAAAATCGGGATTCGATTTTCCCATTGCGCTAAAAATTCAATCAACGTGTTTCAAGATGACAAGGCAGACGAGCGTCAGCCGCTTTACATGCTCATACGTGTCAAAATAACACGCTCGGGTCAGCAATATATCCGCCGTGTCTTCCCGGTGATTGGACCGTCGACCTAGCGTTTCCGCGCAATCAACGGAAATTAACACGACGATCAACGGAAAAAGTCATTAATCCAACTCCGTCGGACGGACCCAAAGCTCCAGCGAATCGCGAGAGCGCGCGGCTACGCAAGCAGAAACGAAGGCACGGATATTTTCCTCCCGCGTCTTTCATTTTCTTCTTTTTTTTATTTCCTTCGTGAGGAACGATTGATCATTGTGTTAACGTGAATGTCGGCGTTAACGCCGAGCGCGCACGCGGCAAACGCACCATTCGTCAATCGGCAACGGGGCGGCAGCTGCGAATAACGCGCTACAAACGCAACGATTCGGCCGGATTCCGCGGATGAAATGAGCCTCGCCGCGCCCGTAAATCGCTCGTAACGCGAATCCCCCCGAGCGCCTCGCACAAAGAGTCGCATTAATTAAATCACATCCTTCGTTCCATCGGGATTCAGATAAAGTTCCGTCGATCAGGAATCCGTAATTAACGTGCCGCTCGCTTTGGATGGCGCGATCCGTTACCGTTACCGGATCGATACGCTAATCTTTGCCGGGGCGAGCCAATCGGCTTCCAGCTGGAGTCACACGCTCCGCTCGTCCTGCGTCCGAAGGAATCTCAACGAAGGAAACGCCGTAAACACCGTCGCCGCGTCTCTCCCTCTCTCTCTCTCTCTCTCTCTCTCTCTCTCTCTCTCTCTCTCAGTGAAGAGCTGCGCGACGTGAGAGAGAGAGAGAGAGAGAGAGAGAGAGAGAAAGACAACGTCCTGTGAAATTTGCAAAATTCCTCACGACATTTTGCCACATCCGGCTGCGACTTTTTCCGCGCGCAAGGTCATGACGCTGTCGCGTCTATGAGAACGCGGCAGCGCCATGACGTATGACAATGAAAGCTTGCATCATCGTCGCGAATTGCCAATGATGTCATCGCCGATGCCGCGGCCGACGCGGCGTCTCGCCATCGTCGTCGTCACCGTCGGAGCGGCTCAATGTGAATTTCGCGCTCCTCGCAAATCCGCCGCTCCGACACGGAGAATCCTCCGCACGACGAAATATCGCGCAGACCGGACGAACCGTAATAAGACACCGGCACCTGCCGGTGCCGAGCTGGATGAATGACACCGGCGATCGACTTCCATCGAGAATTGGCCGGCTTTTAGCATCGGCGAAGAACGAGACGCGTGAGTGCGCGAAGATGTGTTTACGTACCGGCTCGTAAAAAGGCGGCCGAGAGCCCGTAAAATACGACGTCCAACTTGTGCAGTTATAAATCTAACCTGAACCGTACACACCCGCGCGACGAGGGGGAGGTAAAGGGGCAGGGCAAGAGGTCGGTTATGGGTCTCCGGGCGGACGGGATCGCGAGGCGAAGGCGAAGGAGAGCGGGGAATCCGGTAACCGATGTCTGCGTTCTCACGGGCGATCGGTGCCGTCGGTAAGGCGTCTTATTAGAAAGTTTAAATGGTAAATAAAACTTTAAATTAAGGCCGTTTTTCCCGGGCGTCGCCGCGCCGCGCCGCCAAGCTGCTGCCGATGAATGAAATCGCATAATACGGACGATCGATTATTTCTTTCCGACGGCGCTCGCCGGAAACCGGCGAGAATCGTCGCGACTGCCGCGCTCGCGGGAATGGAAGCTGTTTTTTTCTCGTGGCGCCCTCTCGATCTCTCGATCGGCGACTTTGTTCGCACGCAACAATCACGCGCTTTGCCGTGTAAAAATAAACTCGCCTCCCCTTACTCGCTTCCCCAATTTCATGCGTTCCGCTACGCAACGTTCACGCATCTACGCGGAGAAAAATGCTCGATAAAAAAATGAACCAATTTTCGAGTGAAATATGAGCGGTTTAGAATCCCGATTGAAAACATCCGAATTCTGTGTGATCAAGTTAACCGGAGAGATCTTGATAATCTAGATTGAATTCCGGTAACTTCAACCGGAATTTCCGAATCGCTCATATTTCAGCAGAAAATTGTTTCACTCGATCGAACATTTTTCTCCGTATACGCTGCAAATCCTAGCGCGTTATTTATACACGCGCAAGCGTGCGATTGGTTGAAGCTTCCTTCATGCGCCGTTTCAAATTGCATCGTTTAATACGTTTAAACGTGCCAGATGACATTCGATCCTTTGCAGTCCTGTGTCCTGTGTGACCGAATAACGATTTTGTTAAAATTGTGATGAGCTAACTTCATTTATAAGAATACTGCGAGTAAAAGAAAAGTTTCTTTTCATTAAGGTCTAGTTTTATTAAGTTTATTTTTTATTTTTATTAAAAAAGCAAACATTTTTACTCTTCCCCAATCTCTTCGATTTAAGTGCGTAACGCACTGTGAAAATGATTACGAAACGCAAAGGGTTAAGTGTATTAAAGGTAAAGTGTATTAAAATTGATTGAAGAAGACGAGAAGAAACGTGCAAGGAAAGTTTCAGCCAACTGCATGTTTGCGCATATATAAATGACACGCTCGGATTTGCAACGTAGAAGCAGAGACAGACAAATGCAAAATCACGTTACTTGCTCTCCCTTCTTCCCCCGCCCCCCTCTTTCTCCATCCTTCTCACCGAAAGTTTCCTCAGCAAAGGCTCAGGTAGATACGCGCTTTCGTTGTATATTCCCAAGCGAGCGTTTGGAGTGTCAAGGTTAAATCAACAGGAAGCGCTGCCTTATCACGGTCAAGGTCGGGATGAGACGGCCGAGAAAGGCGCGCGAATTATCCCATACGTCAGGCGCAACCGCAAGCTCGCAAGTTCACGCTCGCCACGCTCGTCCGGCAATTACCGCCAATTATTCGATACGGCTGTAGGAGATCGCGGCCGAAATCGCGCCGTGGCGACGCGCGCGAGCGTCGAATTTTCCGCCTCGTTAGCAGCGCGCCTCTGCGTCGTCCTCATCCTCGTCCTCGTCGTTAAAGTAACGACCGATACGCAGGAAGCATCGCGTCGCGCAACGTGGAAAAAGCATCTAACGCGAACTAACTCGCCGGTGGGAATTAATGGGCCAAAGAAGCGACCGCTAATCCGCACGATCAAGCAGGCGGACCGCACATTTTTGCGGCCGGATAATCGCGCCGTGGCAAAAAGTGCGCACGCGAGCGCATTTGTTCCTGAAGAACGGAGCAACGGCGCCCGCCGCGGACGGGAAGATTTTCCATCCATTAGCGTGGCCGCCCAACATCATAAATTAACGTAGTTGTCAAATATGTGACGCGTCGCGTCACATATTTGACAACCACATGCATTATTCGCATTACGAAGTAAAAGCTTCCCGGGAAAATTGTGTCAAAGCGTTTGAAAATAAATGGAAGAGAGAGAGAGAGAGAGAGAGAGAGAGAGAGGGGGGTAAGCAAAAAGAAACATGGAAAGCATTAAAATTTGTAAGTCCTTATCCCCCCACTCTCTCTCTCCCTCTCTCTCTCTCTCTATTTTAAAAATGTTACATTGTATGTTGTCTCTTTTTCGCGAGGTTGTGACCAACTTGTGACACAAATAGTCGCTTACTTTTCGGCATCGCGAGCTGCCATCGCAGAAGTCACGCATTTTCGCGGTTCAGACTTCAAGGGACGAAAAAGACATCATGCAATAATATGTAATATTAATATTTTAGAGACCGTCAAGAGACGACTACCGTTTTTCGTTGAAATTAGTTTCAAAGAGAACTGCACAAACTCGAAGCTTCGTGTTCCTCATACGTTGACATCTGCGAGTACAAGCAATCGCAAAATGTGCTTTTGGTTTCAAATCTGCCAGAGCTTATTGCACAGAGAGTGGACTCGCAAACTTTCTATGCTCCCACATACAATCTTGTGCGACTGGAAACGGGGAGTGTTTAAAGATAAAAGCTAGATAAAAAAAGCTTCGAGATAAAAATCGTGAGTTTTAATCGTGTTTGAAAATTACGAGCTACGATGATCGCCACGTTCGTATCTGCGTTTTTCTCGTCGAGCCATCAAACGTATCTAATCAGATTTGTATCATCCGTCAAAGTACCGCATCGCTCGAAGCGATCGAGGGAACACTTTGCAAATACCAATATTATTACATTTTGTAGACATTTAAATTATTCAAACACGCGCGCGTACTTTTTTTTTCTTAAAAATATATTTGTGCACATCAAGAGTGTATGTATCTCTTAAATTTACTTTTGTCAATCTCTTAAGCTCTCAATCTTTAATAAGCTTATTAATATGTAAATGTTCCGGCTCTTATTATATTCGTCTGAAAATATAGAATTAATTTAAAAATTAATTTAAAAATATAGAATTATTTAGCGGAACTGTTCATTCACAATGTGATCCATTCGTTGTTTCGGTTAATCTAAATTGTGCGCATAAGAATTGCGTCATCACATATGGAATTCGCAATTACGTACTTCGCTCACGATAAATTCTGCCACCGCTACAGTTATCGATTTCCGAAATATCTCGCACGTGACGAGTTGTAATAATGTCATTTCCGCGGAAATGGACGCTAAATTTCATGCGCGTATTTATTATTTCGCTGAAAAATTAGAATTCATTTTTCAAATATTTATATTCCCACAATCAACACGATTGTATTACAATTGCCCGCGAAGTGACAAATTCGTTTTTCAACAAAGTACAGTCGCGCGTGAAACGAGATATTTTCTTTTTATTTCTAGACCTCGTCGAGAGCGGCGCATCTTTTGCACGCGACTCGGAATTCCTGAGTAGTTGAAATCCTTACAAATTATTTTGTAAATTATTAAATCGCCCAGTCGGTTAAGTCGTTAGTTAAAATTATGGCGATCGCGAGAGCAACGTGATAAAATAAAGTGAGTGAAGTGCGATCGAATTGGAGGCTGGGTATGCTGAGGACGTTGGACAGGACGATGCAGCGACAGGTTTCATCGATGGACTCGGGCGGCTGGACGTCGTTGGACATCAACGCGAAATGGTGAGTGAACAATCCATGCCGCGTCGTGTTACGTGGCGTATGTACGTATTAAACGCAAATCTCGTTGAGTTCTGACGAGAAAAAGTCGGAGGATATCGTACACCTCGGTAGATCGAGGTCTTGTCTTAAAAAAGACCTGGGACTAGTCAGTGTGTATAACAAAAACACAGATAGTTACACACGATGCCAGAGTGACGAAATAATAAATTATGAAGCTCTCGTATACGTGAAAAATATTAAAGAGAAATTCCTCTACCGTGCTGCGAATAACCGCGTAAAATGTCGAGTTACGAGCTGGAGAAGATCGCCGGCTGAGATATCAGCGTGTGATTATATACCGTCTCTTTTAATTAACGACTCAAAATTTTACATAGCTTTTTGCAAAGGTGTCTACAGGACTTCGTTGACTTCAGTTTGACCTAAGTGCACGACGGCAGGTGTCGCCAGCACAGGTCGCTTAACAAATCACGCAAGTTCATTCAGCAGTCTTCTTGAATTAGAAACTCAAAATTTTGCGTGCTCATTCGCAAAGTGGCAGAGAAATTTTTCGGTCAGTTTTCTTGACCTAATCTGCACGTTATCGCCGGACATCCGTATAACTTGCGCAATTAGAAGAAGACGTTATCGCATTTTTTGACAGTATATTTTCGCGAAACGTAAATAAAAACGTCCGTATATCGCGCTTAATGTCGTCGTCGAGAGAAAAAGATAGCTCGTAATAATTCTGATCGGTAGAGCGAGAACTTTAAACGCGTCGTTCTCTCAAAAGTCACGTTCAGCTCTTCGCTTCGTTACGCTCCCGGCTCGGTTCCTGCGCTCTCGCGGAACAGGAACTCCAAAAATAATTACTTACAAAGCCGCGGAAGGGGTCGCCATTCCCTTCCTCGTTAAGGGTTACACGGGATTAATTACGAGGGCACGGGGCGCGGCGGCGGCGGCGGCGGCGGCGACGGCGGCGTTCGGGCGCTCACAGATTTCCCCGGTAATTGCGCGTATAAAATTGCATAAAATCCACGTGCTGTGTTCGCGGGACGCAGTAACGGCGTGTCGACTGTGTTCCTGGCGTAACCCGCAGGGATAACCGAGCGATATTGGGCAGCTTGACCAAGGCTTTTGGAAGCAGTTAGGCGAGCAAACGTGGCTGAGCAGCGTGTTCGCTCAAAGTAACATTACCTGTTGATTTATTATAACGACGCGTTAAGAAAATTAGTTCTTTGCGCCGGTGGACATGCGCTCACGCAACTCTAGAAATCCCTCGAAAAGGAGAGAAAGGAGGAAAGAAGAAAAGGAGAATATATTGTACAAGCGCATCGCATAAGAAGCGCACGAGCATAATTAACCCTTTGAGGCACGTATTGTTCAGAAAATCCGAATCACATGAAAATTTCTACGGTTTCTACGGTCCCTGATGACGAATCCGTTATCAAATTTTCGAAATTCAAGATTCAAGGCGGACGCAAAAATGAAAAATCGCGATAATTTCGATGACAATGGGTATTGTGGGGTTTCTGGAATCGCTGATTACGAATCCGTTATCAGATTTTCAAAATTTAAGATGGCCGATCCAATATGGCAGCCACAAATATGAAAAATTAACTAACCGGAAGACAATGTCAGGTAAATATATTAGAATTCCATGATCCGCCAACTTGAATCTGCAATCTTGAACAATGGGTTTTGGACCTCGGATCGTAATCAGCAATCAGTAAAAGCTAACCGAAGTACAATTTTAGCTAATCATATAAGAATTTTATGTTCCGCCATCTTGGAAAATAAATTTTAGAATTTGGACCTCAGATTCGTAATCAGCGAGCTCAGAAACTAACCAGAGTACAATTTTAGCTAATTTTATGTACATTCTATGATCCGCCATCTGAAATCCGCCATCTTGGAAAATGAATTTTAGAATATGGACCTCAGATTCGTAATCAGCGACCTCAAAAACTAACCAGAATACAATTTTAGCTAATTTAACAAAAATTCTATGATCCGTCATCTTGGAAAATCCGTCATTTTGGAATTTGGACTTCAGATTCGTAATCAGCGGCCCAAAAAAACCCCAAATCTTGATTTTGAGCAAAAAATTCACTAGTTTGTGGAAGATAATTTTTTTCTGTAAAAATGTGTATTTTTCACACTTTGTTTATTTATAATAAATGGACAACTTATGCAAAACACTTTTCAACCTTTCATGCATGTTCCCATATCATATAAGAAGCTGAAAAACGCAAAAAACCCGAAAAGAATCCCTCGAATATGAAATATTTCATGAAAATGTGAGAATAAATAGGTGGTAAATATATTTACCACTATGCCTCAAAGGTTTAAGCAATCGCGTTGACGGGGCCGTTTTTCTTCTTCTATATCTTAGCGCGACAACTGCGGTTGGCAACTGAAACCGTCACTTCGTGGAGAACAAATCGGCCGGACGAACAGAGAGCACCGGTGATCGCTCGCGTGAAAACAGATAGCCAGATCGGGCCAATTAAGCGCTTATGCAACGCTAAATTCTGCCGACGCACTAGTATTAATAACGGCAATTACTGAATCAATTAAGCGTTTACGGTATTAATTGTGCAGTTTGTTCGTACGACTCGCTATCTGCTTGAACGCGCTTCCCTTTGTTTGTCCTTCTCGTGCATTCCCTCAGTTTACGCGGAGAGATCGGCGCTTTTGTGTTTTGCGCTCATGTCTGGGAACGAGAGAAAGATGCGAATACAAATCTGCGAGAGCTTTATGACGCAGATTTAGGAAAATGGAGACTGTTCCGCTGCGTTCCGCGTGAGGAAGGGAGAGAGACGCGCCTCCGGATATATTGCCTCCGATATATTTGCATTTTTAATAACAGACAGAGGATGAATTGCGCCGCCTCCCGCTGAAAAAAAAAAAAAAATCAATAGAGCGACATTTGATAGATGGAAAAAATGAAAGAACCCGAGTTTTTTCTGTTTTACAAGAGCGAAGCCGTCGAGCGAACACGCGATTCGCAAAAATCCAGTTTCGACTAATGCACCGGTTTTTTTCCGGCTGCCGTTCCAATTCAGACGTTTGACGAGCGCGCCACACGCACATCAAAGGTCGCGCCTCGGTTTTCACCGCGGCGACCACTTGAAATTCCGGCGCGACTAAGCCACGAGTCAAGTCGCACCGATCCGAGTTTAATTAGTTCACCTGCGTCGGCATTCACAATATCGGCCTTACGGCGCTACAGCGACCGACGCGAGACTCGCGAGGGAAGCCGGAGCGGAGGACGCGAATTTATACGCGCGTCCATCGTTAGCATGCAAAGCGGACCGCGCGGCTGAAATATACCGAGCGTGCAATTAATGGGCACGCTTTAACGTCGTCAAAAGCGTCACCGATCGCATCGCCGGAACGGGGATGCGCGTTTCGCCGAGGAGCTGCGCTGCCGTTCGCTTCGCGCGTTCCTCGTGTCACGAGGAAAATCCGAGAGAAACCGCGCAACGTAATAACATTCGCGTGATTGACTTACGTCAATCGACTTGCGCGTTGCGTTTCGCGCGAGGGCTTACTTTTACCTTTCCCCCTTCCCCGGGCTGCCGAAACTCGCTGGCCCCACATTTGGTCTCCCCCGGCCTAGAACCCGCTGAAATCTAAACACGCCCGAGTTATATCGGGCTGAAACTCCGTTATCAGCAAACGTGCCGATACGCGAAAACGCTGAATCCGTCGTCTGCAACGACGACGACGACAACGACGACGACGACGACGACGACGACGACGATCGGTGAAAGGCTCGTTGGAGATAAAACGACTCGAGTTTATGAATCTCCTGGAGAGTCGAATTTCCTCGTTCGTAAACCCTATAAACACACGCGTTCCAATCCGAACAAAAAAATTGTTAAAGTCATTCTCATGAAGCATAAGACCCCGATAAGACCCTGAAAATAGGATGCCCTAAAAAGGGATGCCTCATTATTACTACATCAGGCCCTGAGATAGATCTTTTAGGGATACCTTAGATTTTACGAAATAAGGTCTTGATGAGGAAAATTAGAAGGATTTATCAGGAGTACCTTAGATTTAATAAATAAGGCTTTGATAGGAAAAGCTGAGAAGGGCCTTAGAAAGATTTTTTAGGGATGCCTTAGATTTTTACGAAATTAACGCTTTAACATGAAAAACTGATGTAGGCCTTAGAAGGATCTTTTAAGGATGTTTTAGATATACAAAATCAAGTTTTGTTGTAGAAAATTAATAAAATCTGAAGCGTATGAAATAAAATTGTCATAGTTTAGTATTGTCTTAGTAAGTACGCTCTATTTGGTCCTTTTAAAGATTTTTTAATTATACCGCAATTAAAAATAAATTTTATTAGTTTTATCAATTGTCATATTCATTAATCTCTTTCAAGGATTTTTCTAGTAGTGCCTTCATTTTGAAATGTAGCAAACTTTAATAAAACGGTAGCAGGATTTTTATGTGTAAAGAATGCTATATTTTATTGTAAAGTTATGCTATATTTTTAAAATAAAAAATTCTTGTTGTATAATAATAAGGTTATAAAGAACTAAAGAAATTACAGTCCAAATTCCTCGGAATGAAAAGAACGAATATTTCTGAAGCGATAATAAAAATATTTCCTTATAAGGCCCTATTAATATTGCCTTATAAGGCCCTGTTGATATTGTCTTATAAGGTTAAATCCCGTTAAATCATTTGTTATATATCTTGTAGGGCCCTTGTCTTTCTATCCCTAGTACGGCCCGATTAATGTTAGGATTAATGTTAGGGAAAAATAATCAAACCCTTACCAGAGCCCTATTAATTTTTCTACCCTATTAATTTCGTCCTATTAATTTCAGAAAAATACGATGAGTGAAATATCAATCTGACGTCGATTTCGCTCAAACGCATAACGCTTGCGCATGCAATTTATAACGCTGTAACTTTAATTTTATTGTAGGCGCGCCAAGTACCGTCGCGAAATTGGAAAATTCGACAAGCGTCGGTTGCGAGCGCCGTGACTCGATTGAATTTTCGCCAGTATAAACAGCCTTCGTGTGTTTATCCCCGCGTTATGAGTTAGACGAAGAATCTGGATGATTACGATACCGGCGATTCTCGGATAAATCCTGATTGCATTTGGTGCAAAAATAATTGTTTGCGTATCGAGTACGAAGACGCATATATCAGTTAAAAATTATATTTATTAATCGAAATAAAAACTATTGGCCCGCACATTTCTTCCAACAGGAACAGAAATTTGTTTATTCCTACAAGATAGAATTCTGTAAAAGATAACTTCTGTAAAAGGTAACTAGAAAAGTCGCTGCCAAACTTAAAATGATAAAAACCGCAATTACTTTTGCACCAATACGTAATACTCGCCTCCCGATCGTTCTAGAACGTTCTATCCGGTAGAAGCGAGGTACGATAAGACTTCGATGTTGGAGCAAGTATTTTCGCGCGCTGCTTACGCGATTACGCTCACCTGATTTAACGATTTCGACTTGACGATTTGTAGATTTTTAGGAGCGACGATTTGGATTCTTGTTTATTAAGCAAAGCAATCTCCGTGTGTAACGCGAAAGACATTCTTTTCCATTCAGTTTTTGAAGTGAGCTGATTTGATTTTCCTTCCCTCGTACGAATTATTACATTATCGCCTCCATTATTTTATTTTCTCGTTTTATATTTTCTCTCGTTTTTATTTTTCTTTATTGTTTTTCTTTTCTAATGCGTTTTGTTTGAGTCGATTCGGCTTTGAAAACCGGCCTCGGCTCTTCCTCTTACTTCGCCACGATTTCGCGCGCGCTGCATTGACCGCATCTCTTATGCAAATACGGCCCTGCGTCGCGGAGCGTTTCAAACAGCAAACTGTCGAATCTCGCAGGCAACTATTCTATCGAGCAACAAACAAATTGAGACTCGTGAGACACATCGCGGTGGAAAGGATCGCAAAACCAGGAGAATCGTGCACGGTGCGTCCAACGGTCGATCCAATCGACGCGACGCCAGGCAACAATCGGCGATATCAGGTGAGGAAACGATCGAGGAGCCACGGAAATCGCAGCTGCGGGCAAGCGTTTTCCGCGGTCCATCGACGGCATCGAGAGACGACACGGTATATACCGCCGTATATACGGTATACGTCCTTCCCCCGCTCTCTCCTCCGTGACCCTTCCCGGTTGTCGTGCAATTTTCGCCGGTTACGTTCGAGCCCCGTATCGGGGAGAAAAAGCGGACACGCCGGCTGGAACTGCGAACGAGAGAGGAGGAAAAAAGGTCGCCCGTATCCCTCAGAGATTAATTTCCGCAACGAGACGGCGCTACCGAGCGAATGTAGAAACACGGAACGTTGAGCACGAAACATCCCGAGACCGACGTCGACGTCTTCGCGGACGCGAGCTTCGAGCTTCTGCTGTGGAAAAAAGGATCAGCGCGACGCGAGAGCGGCGGGCATCGCGGAGGAGCAACACGTCGCGCCGATCGATTTCTTCGCCATGTTTGCGGAAGCCAGGCTGAATATTAACCGCTCGTGCGACGAATTCGACGGGGCTTAATTCTGTGTTTTCCAATTCCTGCGTTGAATCCTGATCGCTTGGTTATCGAACGGCTCGGATTAACCCTTTCGCGTCTAATGGAATGTACACGTCCCGTGTAATCGTGTACCAAAAGCGGACAGTCTCTCTCTCTCCCCCTGTCTCTCTCTTTCTCTCTCTCTCTCTCTCTCTCTCTCTCTCTCTCTCTCTCTCTCTCTCTCTCTTCGGAATATCAAGCGATCCTTTTCCTGCTCGCAAATTCCAGCCCGATGAGGTGGCCGCGATGATATTTAACGTTGAGAGGCGGGCGGGCGGGGGAAAAGCGCGAGGCAGAGCCTCTCCTCGCTGCGAGGAGCGACGAAAAGTCGCGTCGGGCTTTTTAATCGGGAATATCGACTACCGAGCCGGTCACCGAGCGCGCACGCACACCGTCGGGCGCGTTTTTAGCGCGTAACCGGAATTCGCCGAAAAATGCGCTTTCGCAACTCCAGCATTGCGCACGACGATATGCGCGTTTCCCGACAAGAACGCGCGCGCGCGCGCGCCGCCTGCGTCTCTTTCGTGAGAGGTCGCGCCGAACACGTTTCGCCGATCGATTTTTATCAGCTCCTCGCACTTCAAACTGGATCGCATGGTAATCGACTCCGTCTGAGGCGTGATGCAATGCAGTAGACTTTCTCCGCAGCGCCCGCTGCGGTTTCGATGAAGTACATTTCGAGCAGGTTACACGTCCGATAATCACGACTCGACCGCCTGCGACCCGATCGTCCCGGCGGCTGCGCGGCAGCGCGGCGGCGCGAGATTGAAAACAAATCGCGAGATGGGGAGAATGTAGTACCCGGATTTGTGCTGAGAGCGAAACGCGCTTCAACGTTTTCGGGACAGAGTTTCTTCACGGCGCAGCGCTCAGCGGTGCAGCTAGAAATGCGATCTTCACATGGACGGGATGCAACGGACACATCGCCCGCGTTCGCGGACGAATTAGCCGACTAATTTCTCCACGATCGATCGATCTCTCCTTTTCTCTCTCTCTCTCTCTCTCTCTCCCTCCCTCCCTCCCTCCCTCTCTCTCTCTCTCTCTCTCTCTCTCTCTCTCTCTCTCTCTCTCTCTCTCTCTCTCTCTCCCCCTCTCTCTTTCTCGCGCATGTCTTCAAATTGAAATCTAAGATAACAGAGCACGGGTGATATTTTAATCTGCATTTAGCAGCGGAGAATGCACGTCCGGGATACGTTTTATCAGATAATTGCGGATTACGGGGCACAGTGTAACGCGACCAATTATCTCGTTTCCCTGGCCGCGGAGGAGTTGGCCAGCCGGGAATAATTATCTCGCGTTAAGCTCTGTGACAAAAAAAAGTCCGATAACTGCGCGGCGCATACCTATCTGCCGCAACGGACATTTTTCCGCTGGCCGAAAAATCGAAAACGACAGTACCGGCGCGGAACGTGTCGATATGGTTTAGCGCAGTCTTAGATGTTATCAGTGCTAAACGATCGGAGAATAATTGCGCCATTCATTAACAATTCGCGCTGTGGCTTGGATATGTGTGTTCAATTTGACGTCTCTCCCTCCCCTCCTCTCTCTCTCTCTCTCTCTCTCTCTCTCTCTCTCTCTGTCGTTCTCTCGTTAGTTTGAGTTAAAAATTAAGTTGGCACGCCGGACATTCCAGGCATCTGGTTCTAACGAGCAACCTTTCATCTCGCGGTTTCTTTAACGAAATTAGAATCGATTTTCTCTCGACAAAACAGCCGAGGCGGGTCATGTATATTTGTCGCAAATTCCCTTCCTCCAACATTAAATATGTACTCCCGTAATTAATCCGGGGCCCGCATATCTCTTAAAATCCGCTTAAAATTTAACGAAGAACCAGCTCCCGTAATTTATTTGCTCTTTGAAGTTTCGTGCCGGAGGGAGAACTCTCCTCTTGTTTCCGGTCATTCCGAGGAAGCTCCACGGCGAAATGCGTCGCGATGTTTCCTACGAGGGAAATGACTTGCCGAATTTATCGAAGGGGATTTACGCTTCGCAAGACGAAAACGTCTTGCACATTTTGCAATCGGAACGGCGACAGATACCGCGGGGCGATTACGAGCGAAGAGAGCGATATCGCGAATGAAAAGAAGAAGCGAGTACGGCGTCACGCGCGCGCGCGCATTTTTCCTCGCGCGGCCGCGATGTTTGTCGAGCGAGATAAACACGCTGCAGAGAGAAAATTACTCGGCGGATGGATGATTGTCGCACGACTTTCTTATGTCATTGCGATCGTCGAGATAAAGCAGATAAGAGTTAATGCGCATCTGTGAGTTCGGAATCGGGCCTAATCATCGTCAGCGTTACACCGACGAAAGCACGCACGGCCCTGCGCGTGCGTTCCACTTGCACTCGCGATTGCGAAAACCGCGAAATCATACGTAAACTCCGAAGTTGTTCTCAATAGCGCCATTTTTTACGTGTCTTAGGGCCGGTTGTTCCAACCTTGGTAACTTGTCTTGGTAACTTAACTGATAGTTAAATCTGTCTGTCTTTGTCTAAGTTGAAAGAAAAACAACACGTATGATTTAGGTATCAGTTAACTTGGAACAACCGGCCGTTAGACGCGCGACGATGTAACTTCTATCGATATAATTAATATAATATTAATTTAATGATAATATCAAGTTGGTAGAAATAATGAAGTTGACGTCAACGCGCACTGTTGCGATATGTTCGACTGGCGACAATTAATCGGCAATATTGCAATTGTTGGCAATTAGGGAGATCGAACGAAACGTGCTAAAACTTGGCATTTTGTATCAAGATAAACCTCCGACGTCGACCAAATTACAGAATTAATTTAACGCCAATGTTACACGTACACATGTATACATATATATGTGCGTGTAAACGCGTTTCAGCTTTGTTATTAATAGCATATTATTCATATGTGTATGTGTGTGTGTATGTTAGTTCAATGATATTGACTTCTCGAATCAATATTTTCGCCGAATTATATATTAATAGGCATCATCGCCATGTGTGCGCGCGAACTAAATCAAATTACCGTATATTAATGTCAAACGGATAATTAATTAGTTTATATTCTTATTAATTGGCGTTTTGATAAATATCTATATTTTTTCGACACTCGTCCTCTAATATCGCGCGCGCACGTTTACATAATCTCGTTAATATATATTACAGCAGGGTGTTCCAAATTTCTATTTGCGCTTTCTGCTTCGATCGACCCGAAGCCAATTTCGTCTCTGAGAAAATTTTATGAAACCTCTAAAATCTAATATCTCTCAACTATCCTCGGCCGGACCTTAAATACCTTCGAAACTAATTTTACTCATTTCCCGCTCCCCGGAAATGCAAACAAAAGATAGTTTAATCATATTTTATTGCGCCTCCCTCGCGTGTTTAATCCGTAAAATTCTCCGCATTTTCAACGGTTCGTGGCTCGGCGGCTAAATAGTTCGCCTCAATATTTCCGTTATACGTCGACTCCAGGCGCGAATTGAAGACTGAGACACATTCTCTCTCTCTCTCTCTCTCTCTCTCTCTCTCTCCCTCTCCCTCTCCCTCTCCCTCTCTCTCTCTGTTTGTGTTTTCGATATAAACTTGCTTTCGATGTTGATGTCGATACAAGGTTTTCATATTGATACTTGACTTTGAAGTAGCCACACTCTAAACGTATCATCTCGCTTTCATCTTCGCTACAACAGACGAGCGAAAAGGTGACGCACGGGGCATCTGTACGCTTATTACTTATTCATATGACGTTTATATGCTCGCCCTAGGTGAAACGAATTTGCCTTCTACCTCCTTCGCGTTGTTGCATCTTTGCACGACATATTTTTGGCCCTGGATGATACACGACCCCAAGGGAGAATCAAAATTCCTCCCGCCAGACTACCAGCGCGCTTCGCATATCACCGCATACCGCACGGTTAGTTTTCCGTTTTCCCTCTTTCCTTCTCTTTCGCGCAAAGACCACGAGCGCGAGACGATCTCGAGATTCTTCGGCCCGCGCCGAAATTCATCGAAGAGAAAGACCGCCGCGACTGCCGCGACAGTCGTACGCGATCGCGTCGCGGAATTTGGCGCGCGTCGAATCGGCCAGTAAACCACGTGACCGCGGCCGACCACGTGACTACTCGCCGGATCCAGCGAGCATGCGCTCCACACTCGTGCACGTGTGTGCCCGCGATACCGCCGAGCTCTCTCAGTATCACTTGCGCGACCGATAAGCGATCGAACGATTCGTTCTCGTGTGTCATAGAGATCGCGCGTACATTACGAACACACTTGTCGCAAAGAACGAGAGAGAGAGAAAGAGAGAGAGAGCGAGAGAGAGCGAGAGAGAGAGAGAGAGAGAGAGAAAGAGAGAGAGAGAGAGAGAACAGGGAAGAGCAAGAGGGAGAGGAGAAAGAGAGAAAGAAAGAACGTAACAAGGACGGACAAGTCGGTGAGTTCTCCCGAGAAGAGCACGGATCGATGATCTCACATTCTTCCGAGATCGTGTGGGTGTTTCATAATCGCGCCGCGTCGCATACACGGAAGCCGCGATCCGCGCGTCCGCGCGATGCGATGGCCACGTGTGCTCGGAATGCACGCACGTCGCGCTCGCGCGACTACGCGCTAACGGTATTCCGCGGAACGGCGGAAAGAAACGACGAAATTCCCGAGCGGGAATGGCGACGGCCGTTTGCGCGGCCGTAGAGGACTCGTTTCTTTCGTCGAGTGCCCCTCCCCCCGCCCTCCGGCAAGACGCGCGAGCGACGATATCTGCCTTTATCGGGTGGCCGCCGTTGGGTCGCGATCGCGGCTCTCATTCTTCTCTCGGCTTCCTTTTTCTAGCTATAAATATAACCGGGGCGGCTCGATAATATATTAACTATACGAGTAGGTAACTAACTCCTTGGCAACAATGTCACGCGCTGTTTAGAAAGAAAAATATCGGTAACCCCGCATATGGTATGCTTGCGGTATATCAAAGTTACTGCTTAATGCTCTATTTAAGCAGGCGACGTGCATCGTGTTTTATCGTGAAATGCACTTGGAGAGCGATTAGATATCTCGGATACCGCGTCGGGTATCACGAGCCGTTGTGTCCAACCTTGTCTTGGAAGAATGTGTGAAAGTCTCATGCGCGCAAGGTCATCGCTACGTAAACAAGAAAGTGTTACGGGCGATTATGTCGTTAGACGAAATTATTTGTACGATCAAGCGGCGGGGAGAGTCGAGCTCTCGTGAGATCTGCGAATGATGGAAAGCGGATTATCGCGCCGTGGAAATACGCCTCGCATCTGATCTACGCGAATATACCATAAGCCTGGGCGGCGTTTGATGTAGAATTCTCTATATCGACCGATATAAGAGAATAAACACACGCTACACTCCAGGCCGCGGCTTTGCTTTTCAATTTGCTTCCTCGACCTTCGCGTTCGATCTGCGACTTTATAAACGGCTTAGATACCAAGATATTGCGGATAGCGCGAGTCGAGTTTCACTTAAATTATCGAAACGAGTTAAACCGGTATCATTTGTCTCACACAGTCCTCCATTCTTTAATATTGAGCACCTTAGCAGCGGCACTAAAAGCGTCGAGCTATAATTCCGGTAACAATTTGTGTTACAGTTTTTTTCAACGACGAGTAACAATCCATTATTCATTCGCAGCTCGTTTCGCAAAGAGTCGTTGAGAGTGTTTTGCGTTTTAAAGAACTCCTACCGCGCCTCCCTGACGTCCCTCGGCTCGCGGGACCAATCGACGAAAAATTGATCGGACTTTCGCGGAATGTAAATATCTTGGCTAAGATATTGGCTAATCGCCAATCTTGGCTAAGTCGCACGCGACTGGTGCAGCATATGTGCAAGTCCTCGGCTTAATTAATAGGCCTGTTCTTTTTCGCTGCACTGCTGCACTGGTGCAACAAGTTAGAGTGGAACGAATATATATTTGTCTCACTCTGACTTATTGCATCAGTGCAGCAGCGCAGCGAAAAAGAACAGGCCTCTTGTCACGTCGTAGGCGCGTATCATCTCCGCAGGCTCTGTGGGATAATAATTCCCCGGCAAATGTCGAGATTCAATAGCCTCGAGAAAGATTCCCCCGGCGCGACTTCTTCGCGGGGGGGGGGGGTGACTCGCGACATTCGAAAGGCGACCTGTGCTGTCCAAAATTAACAAGTTGCTAATTGTCGGGGGAATTGAAGATAAGAGAAATCCCGCGCGGAAATTTCGTCCCTGTGCGCGCAATATAATCTGAAACGGGTCCTCCTTTTTGGTTGAACTAGCACTGCAACTTTGTTCCTTTTCTCTTCAACGTCTAGACTAGACTACGTTCGTGGCTTTGTTTTCTATCGCTGAACTCGCTGCATTACACCTGGCTGCACCTTGCGCGCCAATTCTTCTTTTTCAACAAATCTCAACTGTATATAGATTTGTTCTTTTTCGAGCGACTTCCTGAACTGGTGCACATCGGTGCAATAAGTTAGAGAGAGAAAGAGAGAGAGAGAGACAAGCACCTTTTGTTTCACTTTAACTTATCGCGTCAATGTACACCAGCTCAGAAAGTCCCTCGAAAGAAAACACTATCTGTTTCTTTCCAAGTTTCGAAAGTGTGTACTAATTCAACGATATAAAACAGGATCTCTTGTGGCCGTTTCTAGCGATGTCGATTAAATCTTAACTTTGAATTTAAGTATCTGTCTGAGTGGAGTTTAAACCCAGGTTGAAATTTCAAAATGGCCCTTGAGGTGCCTCTTATCAAAATCCGGTTAAACCAGCGGACTATTAATTCAGCCGGCAAAGTTGAACGATGAAATAACTTCTTATTGGAACAAGAGGGGAACTTGTCTTACCCCATCTTTATATTTGTTTAATAATTTATATTTTATTTTATTTTATTTATTTCATTTTATTTATATTTACCTTTTTAATTCATATTTTATATCGTTATATTTGTTTAATCATTTTAATTGAGTTATTTATATTATGTATAACCCAACTTACCGCTCAACGTCACGCGATACGCGACATGAGATAGTTCGGAAAATTTGATCGAGACAAGTTGTCCAGCCTGTAATTTCTATTGGCAATCTTGTCGGTTAACCGTCCGCTAGTTTAATCGGCGTTTGAGTTAAGAGGCAGCTCTATTTCGCTCTAGTCGCCAGACAAAAGTGCAGGCCGATTGAAGAGAATAGAGAGCGGACCGATAAAGTCCGCGGCGTCTTTGAAACGATCCACGAACGTTTCGACATGTCGTCTCTCGCGTTATCAGTCGGCGGCGCGCAAACAGGGAAGCGGTCTTTCAAGCGGCGAACGGTGACGGAACCCGCATGCGCGCGCGCTATCTCTTGTCTTTTGTCGACATGCGAGAGCACGTCCACGTGGCCGCGGGAGGATCGTCGATTGTCATTTGCGTCGCGACTCTTTGAAAAGGCACGTCGTCGTCGTCTTCTTTGGCATCTCCGCTCGCAGTTCTCGCTTTCATACTCGTCTCTCGCGCGCTCGCTCATATTACGCAATCCTCGCGTATCTGCCGCGAATCAGTGTCACAGCTTAATCGTACGTACACCTTCACGCATGTAAGTACGCACATACACACGCGCTGCGTCGTGTCGTGTCGTGTCGTGTCGTGTCGCGGAGTGTCGTAGAGTGTCGTGTCGTGTTCCTCTGGGTCGATATACATCTCGAATCGCGGCGCCGAGATCATCTTCAGCGTCGTGAGTAGGTGAGTGGCGAACTGTTACGCAAATCTCAATGGAAAAAACATCTCTCGGCTCTTTTAAGCGTCGCCTCCGCCGTGCGAGTGTGCTCGATCTTGTGTACATTGTATTCCAGAAGTATCGCCGCCGTGTCTGTCTTGTTAAACGCGCCTCTTCTTCCGCCTCTCTTTGTGGAGAGCGCGAGCTTGCCTTATTTTCATCAGAATCGGCTGGAAAAATTCATCGGCGACATTCATCGCGACGGTGTTTCCGCCTCGCGCACTCCTCTTTAGGTCGCTCTCGTCAAGGCAACGGATCGCCGCACGAAAAGTCGCGGCCGTGTAACCCTTATAATTAGAAATGAACAATGTCATGGTAAAGTCGCCGACGTGACGACGGTGCCGATGATGTCATCCCGAGAAACTTCCACGTGAGAGATCGCGGAGAACACACGTACGCGCGCCGGAGACGCTTTGTGTTCGGCGTGACAAGAGTTGAGAGACAGAGAAACTTCTACTCTATAAATATCTATCCCGCAACTGTGCAAATAGAGCTGGCGAGCTATGGAAGTTCCTAATAAGAAATTATTTCCTCTTGTAATTTTCGCGACGATTCCTTTGTATTTGTATGCACGCACACGGAGAGAAAAAAATTGGTTTGGTCGAATGGAGTGATTTTCTGGTGAAATATGAGCTACGATTCGGATGCTACGATTGAAAATACCAAAACTCTGTTGAAGTTGAATCTTGATATAATTTGGACTGAGCTCTGATAACTCCAAACGGAATGTTTGTGCCGCTCGTATTTCATCAGAAGATTGTTTCATTCAACCAACCATTTTTTTCTCTCTCCGTGCGTGTGTCTGTTTCTATACCGGTGTCAACCTCGATTTCTATATTTCATATTTAATTATATTCAACGATACTCACTCTCTCTCTCTCTCTCTCTCTCTCTCTCTCTGGTACGCGGAGGAAAAGGACAGAAGAGGATAAAAGAAAATTCGAAAATTGTCAGAAGCGATCCATTCCAGAAGCGAGAGATTCCAAAGCTTGAATATTTTAATCGCATCGGGAAGTATGTTTCGTTTCTCAGCGGCGAAACCGAATATTCCTCGCGGCTTTGTGCTATTCGGACTTTCAAGACGTATCGGGTGATCTCTCAAGTCAGCGATATACAAGTGAAATTACGCGCAGAACCGCGCGTCGTTCTTCGATGAACGTTAACCAAGCAGCGCGGTTAAAGCCGCGATATTTGTTCCTTCGGTAACGCGTTCGCTGACGATAATTCGATCTCGAACGAGCTCTCTCTTTCTCTCGATGTTGTTCTTCACCCATGTCAAACCATGTTTACATGTCCGCATAATGTCATCGATTGTTTCTCAAGGGCGACCGTGACAAAGACTTATCTATTGTTCGTACGCTTTCAAACGCGACAGACCTTGCGACAGGCGAGTTTACACCGCGAGCTTGATCGTAATCCGTAATTTCGGAAGGCAACAGCCGCGACCGCGGATTTCAGCGTGAAAGCGAACGAAGAGTTGACAGCGGTGAATATTCTAAGTAATAAAAAGTGCCACCACAAGCACCGATAACGTGCGAGATACATATTATAATATAGCAGGGCGATGGTATTATAATACGTAATTACATAAACCGCGCTATAATTAATAATCGATAATAATATCGTCTATTTCCAACGAAAGTCCGCGAGTTTGCGCAATCCTCCTCGAGCAAAACACATTTCTGCCGCGGCAGTATCTCCTTTTTTGTGCCTCTTCCTTCCTTTCTTTTTTATCAAACATTGAACAGCTGACACAAATCACTGCGTTATCTCTCGGTATTTACGCAGAAGATTATTTTTGCTCTCTCGCATTAATCGCGACTCTCTCTCTCTCTCTCTCTCTCTCTCTCTCTCTCTCTCTCTCTCTCTCCTCTCTCTTCGGATCGGTTGAGTAACGAAGCTCCGACATGTAATCTTGCTCTGGGCCCGCGGTGGCGTGAAGGCGACGCTGCTGCTGGCGGAGGCAATCAAGGCGAGATAAGAATACGCGAACGTTCGCGCTTTTCAGGAAAGTGGCTACGTGAACGATGGTGTGCTCGACAGTGACGGATAGCGAGAAGGAGGCCCCGGCGAAAGAATCATGCTGCGCGGCGGCGACCGTGGGCATTGCACCGGGCGATTATCGCCTGGTCGGCTGGGACATGGACACCACCGGCAAGAAGGTCATCGACGAGATCTGTCAAATAGCCACGTACACCTCGAGCTCGGCCTACTCGCAGTACGTGATGCCCTACAAGGACCTCAATCCGACCGCGATCAAACGTCACAGCATGAAGGTTGTGACCAACGGCAAATTCCGCGTGCTGAGGCACAGTAAAACGAACGAGGTACGTAATAATAATACGGACGAATGCGCCGACGAGAGAGAATTCTCGCCCATGTCCCCTGAAGAGCGCGCGCGCGCGCGCGGTCGAGTCTTGATAAAGGAATTTTTCTTCATCGGCACACTCTCTCCCTCTCGCGTGCGCTACGCTGCTATTTCCTCGGGGTTTTATTTGTTATCTCGTTGTCTATAAGTGGAAAATTCTATTTTGTCTTCTCTCGGCGGCTGGGAAATTTCCTTATCTTTATCTAGACTAGGGGAAATAAAGCTTATCAATTATATATATATATATGCGAGGTTTATAATTACGGTAGATACGAGCATTTTTCTCTCGAGACCGTCCCTGCTAACGTCAGATTACAAAAGTTAATTTTGATTGGATTTTTTGGCGAGCGTTTACATTTCGAAAAATCGATCAGGAGAGAGGAATATCTCTCGGGCGTTTCCCGGCCGTTCGAGAAGAATCGAATCGACGCTGCCGTACATAATAAATAAATTCTTCTCCTCGTTAGGTAATCAAGTCCAAAAGCGAAGTGTCCGCGTTGACGGACTTCTTGAGCTGGCTAGAGAACGTGAAGGGAGATACCGCGGACGGAGTGATTCTGGTTTATCATGAGCCGCGTAAAGTCATCCCCGCGATGTTGCTCGAGTCGTTGAAGAAGTACGATCTTGTCAGCAGATTCAAGCAAACAGTCAAGGGATTCGCGAACGGATTCAACATCGCCGAGCAGAAGTGCGCCAATTCTGCGCACGTATACTCCCTTCGTACTCTGTCGCGAACGTTGCTGAAGAAGGTAAGAGAGGAAATACCTCATCGATGAGATTCTACCAAATGAGTAACAGTCATTGGGAATGCCGACCGTTCCCGAGCAAATTTGTCCTCGATTTTAATTAACGTGTCGTTAACTCTTATTAAGGAAAAGGTCATCATAATATTTTAGATTTGACAAATATGCAGCAATTAATTTCGGTAGCCCCCATTGTGTCTTTCAATTAATGCAGCGCGGGTGCGTCGTAATTCTCACGATCGTAAACTGTATGTAATACTTGAAGGAAGGGAACCTGGGCAATGCGCAAGACCGAGCATCGTTGGCTTTGCAAGTAGTGCAATACTTGTGTTCGTTGGAGAACACCAAGTCCGAGGATACGACTGGCAGCGGGGATACCGATGAGACCCTCAAAAAAACAGTCGAGTTTGTGCGAGAATTCGCGCAGCCTGTCGATGTTGAGGAGCAAGAACACGACGGTATGTGTATCGCAGGATGCGGTGCGGTGATATTATTAATTTGATACCACAATGCGCGCGCGCATACACACACACGCGCACGCACGCGCGCACGATTTATCGATTTTCCGTAAGCGAATTTTACATCGTATTGGCGGTGTACGTGTTTCTCGTTGAAGCAGCAGTCCTGTGGTGGCCTCTCTGTCATCGTCATCAATAATGAAAGTGCAACAAAATACGCGGCTGTTCCGTAACGTACGATTATTAATGAAAGCACTTCCGTCCGTCGGCCGGCCGGAGGGAAACATAATTCGACATCGATAATTTTGCCTGAAAAGGGAGACTTTCGGAGATTGAATAATTCAAATTTATAAACGAAATTCACGATTTCGCGAGCGTTGAATTGTCGCAAGCCTCGGTATACCTCGGTGGCGCTTCTTCTCCGGCGTCAGATTGATCCGAACTCCGTCGCGAATTTGCCGCAAACTGAAAGCCAAGTTGAAAGTCGAGAGCCGCGCTGGGAGTCCGCCGCAATGCACAAGTTTTGTTGCAGAACTGAAGATGATATTCGAGCGGCAGAACAACTTGCGGCCAATATTCAGCGCCCTGTTCCGTATGAACCGCCGGGAACGCCAACACGCTAGTCCCCTGCGGCGATTGCTTGCCGAAGCTGGGATCGAGTACTCGGAGCTACAGGTGAGTAACCACGCCTGATTAATTGCGTGCTAACAATCGACGTTTGCGCCGAGCAACATTGTACGGGGAACCGCGTGTAAATGCGTTATTTCACGGTCTCCCCTTGCTGATGCCGAAGCATCCAACTTACCAGCCGAATCACTCGCCGGACATTGAGATAACTCAGCCGCTTCGTAGCATGAAACTTGCAAGCGTCTCGTAGCATACTCGTTTTTTCCGCGTCCGAACCGGGGCCGCCGCCGGCAGCTCTCTTCTTCACCGCAGCGCGGCGATTCTTAATCGTGCGTTCGCGAAATTGGCATTTCAGGACGCGTGGACCAACGAGAAAAAGGACGGATTGGAGCATCTGCTGAAGGAGAAGCTGCCGAGGGTCGAGGAGAAGAAGATAGACGATCTGCTGTTTATTCTCGAACGCCACTTCGATCCGGAGAAGAAGTCGAGGGCCAAGGAGATTCCGGAGAAGAAGAAGGACGTCAAATCGAGGAGCCAAAAAGTGAACGACGACAAAGAGAATAACAACAAGTGTGACTCGGGCACCGAGAGCCCGGACACCACGACGTCCGCTTCCCCCGTGAAACTGATCAGCGAGGACGAGACCAAGACGCTTTAAAAAAGGGGGAGAGGGAAGGAGAAGAAAGGAACGAAAGTAATATTGAAGTAAAGCGAGTGAAGCTTTCCTTAACGCGGCGCTAAGCGGGTGTGCTTCGCAGCCATTACGTCCTTTTCTTTTTGTTCGTTGAGCTTTTTTTCTTTTTTTAATTGAATGAGCGAAGGTACATTTTTCGTTGCCATAATAATCGTTGATGAATAATGATGATGATGATGATGATGATGATAATGATGAGTGATGTTGATAATTAACGCAAATGAACGTGGATTTAGCGCGGTGTCGAGGAAGATGGATTTCTCTCCTCCACTGTACGGGAGGGGGAAAAGGAACGCGAGCGCGTGGAAATTCTGTTTATACGCGCGATCCTCGCTAAGTCTACGTTGGTTGCAGGTTAGGTTGAGACAGTCGCGGAGAGACTCCCGTTTCGCGGTAGTTCTTTAAGGTATAAAACGCTTAAAGATACGAGCGCGATCGTTCCGTCGCGGGGACGATACTTGTGCGTGATTACAGGCAAAGTGTTATTTGTTGCAGTATTGCGCCTTTTTTCCTTTCTCTTTTATTTTTTCTTTTTTTTTTAATTTTGCCTTATTTCTATTTACCCGCTCGCGACCGGCGTCGCCGAGAAATGGGGGAGGAGGAAGCCAATTTTCACGCGGTTGCTGCCGTCGTCGAGCCTTGGCTCAAATGTACAAATAACACGTTAAGCGACACGTTTAGTTTATTACGCGCAGAGTATTTAAGAGTCCATTTACGTTTCATAATTTTTATACTCTTCTCTCGTACACACACACACACACACACACACACACACACACACACATACCAACACACCAATACACCTTTCTCTCCTCTCTTGCGTTTTGCTTTTATTTATCCGGGATCGCGGCACGCCTGTGGCCGAGCGATGGGCCGCCGTTCATAGACTGCTAAGCGTGAAAAGAACGGAAAATATCGCGGTGCCCACGTGTGCGGGCCAACGCGCACGATATTTTCTACTTTTTATCGTTGAAGCCGCGCGCGCGAGCCGCGCGTCGCGGGAGTATTAGGGAGAGACATATTTTTGTATCGCCGCGCGATTACGCGCTCTAACGTTTCTGCTATAAGAGATCTCGTTGTACCAATATTCGAGATAATAAAGATACTTGGTTGAATCAGCGCGACTTGATTAGCCCACAGCTCCCCGCGGACTGTCACGGCCAGACATTGGACCGTTTTTGTCCTTCGCAGTGCGACGTGAAAAAGTCGACTTCATCGTCGCGACGTAATTAGCTGTGAAACCGCGAAATCGCAACGCTCGGAGGATGTGACAAGTCCTCGGTGATGAATCTCGAGGGATTTGCGGGCGGAGCAGGCTGCACCTGGTGAGCCTCCGCCAGCTGCTTAGTTAGCCACCCACCGATCCATCTAGCGTGAATCGCAGGGGTGTTCGGCAAATAATAAGCGCGGTCGCTCGGCGAAGTCTCTAATAAGCAAAAACTGCCGTCGGCTAACGGGACGCCGCGAGGAAGAAAAACGGGACGATGAAAAGTGGAATGATCGCACTTTTCCGCGTGCCTCACAGCAGGCCTCTTACTTCCTATCTCCTCCCCCTCCTCTCTCTCTCTCTCTCTCTCCCTCAGTCGTTGACTGACCCTGTCGGGTGAACGGAAATGAATTAAATACGCGAGCAGACCGTTGTATACATCCGCCGTTGAATTTCCATGCCGAAATGCCTCGGGGCGTGAACAGAATGGCGCGCATCGCCAGGGAGATTGAAGAAATATTCTTGCCGGTATGCGCGCGGTTCCCCGAGGGTTCCCCTTTCTCGGGGGCGACTGTGTTGTAGCCGACTGGCCGGCCGGTCAGCCACATCGCGGGGTGAAGCCGCGGATGTTCGCGCCCTGAGCGACGCGCTCCGTTAGGAAATTGAATTTGTCACGACTCAGTGATCTTACACAGCCGGCCGAGGATTAGAGATTTCGATGTTCTAACCGCGCACGAAGGCGTCTCGCTCTTAGCTGCGACTTTCAGCGTTGCCCAACGACGTGTACATGCGATAAAAATTGCGGATATCTCTTGCTGTCAATGATGCACAGGGAAAAGAAGACCGGTGTAATGAAGGTGATGATGACCAAGCCAAACGTCGTCATGATATCCAGAAGGACCGAAATTTCATTTTGTTTTCAAGTATCATTTTATATTTGAGACGTATATTTTTGTTTCATCATGATCCGTAGAAATCTCTAACGTGACAGTGAACGCAGCAAACACTTTTCTCTGTCTCATAATTTCTGGTTATTATGAGCCAAATTCACTTCCAAGAGCCAGAAATTCTGGTTTCCTTCAGCCGGAACGCGTTGAATGAAGGTGACGATGGACAAATTAAAAGTCGTCATGACGCCCAAGAGGAACAAAATTTCATTTTATTTTCGAGTGTCGTTTTATATTTAAAACTTATCTTTTTGTTTTAACACGATCCGTAAAAATCTCAAGCGTGACAGTAAACGAAGCAAGCACTTTTCTCTGTCTCATAATTTCTGGTTATTATGAGCCAAATTCCACTTCTAAGAGCCAGAAATTCTGGTTTCCTTCAGCCGGAACGCGTTGAATGAAGGTGACGATGGACGAACTACATGTCGTCATGACGCCCAGGAGGAACAAAATTCCGTTTTATTTTCAAGTGTCATTTTATATTTAAGACGTATCTTTTTATTTCAACATGATCCGATAAAGAGAGAGAGAGAGAGAAATCTCTAACGTGACAGTGAACGAAGCAAACACTTTCCTTTGTCTCACAATTTCTGATTATTGGGGAGTTTTTGCAATATACCGTCTCTCAGGTACGGTAAACGTAAATCGTGAATGCTATTGGTCGCGTATATTGTAACGTTATTTCCGAGCGAATAACGCTCACGATTTACGCTTACCGCGTCTGAGAGACGGTACATTGCAAAAACTCCCTATTATGAGCCAAACTGACTTCTAAGAGCCAGAAACTCTGGTTTCCTTCAGCCGAAACGCGCGTTCGCGCGTATGTCGCACTGTATCAAGTTAATTCGAGCGATCTTTTTCCCTCCGTGCACGGAGAGCCAAACGATAAACTTCGGATTTTCATAACCGCTAATAGCTAATAACTTCGCCCTTCGCCAGGTGCTCCATTTCGTGCTCTCCTGCCCGTCGATTCAAGCTTCTCGCAACGTGAATCTCGCGAATATTCCATTAACGAGCACCGCCACGACGGGTAAAAAGTCTATTGAATCTCACAGGTCGAGTTTGCCACGGCTCGATTGACAAACTTGGACGACTCGTGGCCGCGACTGCCGCCACTAACGAAAATCGAAAGATTCCGCGGTTGTCTTTTTTCACCCCCGAGTAACGGGGCGATCTCTCTTGGCGCGCAAAGAAATCCACCCCGTAGCACACGGTGATCGAATCGATCCTACCCGCCATCAAGTATCGCCCCCGACGGAAGTCTCCCCGGGAAAGAGCTTTGTCGCATCCACCGGAAATCGGCGGCCGACCTGGCGAAGCGTGAAATGCCGACTTTTATCGTCGCCCTTCGATTCGCTCAACGGCTGAGCGAGCCGTAGTAATACACAATAATGATATAATAGCGGCGGGGCCGCTACCGGCAACAAAGCGCAACGCGAGAGCGCGGATTTCGCGGGCGATCCCGTATTGTGGCAGTTCCGTAAATCATACGTTGTTCAACGCGTCGCACTCGAGCCGCGCAGCGCTCGGTGCTCGGCCGCGAGCTCTGTAATAAGTCGTTCAATGCCACCTCCTCGTCTATGATCTTTCTGCCAATTCTGCCCGCAATTAGCGCTCGCTGCATCTCAAACGCTGCCCCGTCGACGCGGGAGAAAAGGCCCGCGGAAGAACAGTTAGCGGTAACGCACCGTGCCGTATAGCCGTATAGCCGAGCGCGCGCGTGTGTGCGTGTGTTTTGCGAGCTGGCGAGAAGCAACAGAGAGTTTGAAGCACGAAGGATTTTTCCCCGACTACGGGCCACCGGCGAATTACGACTACCGAGCGGAGCTCTCACCTCGACGAAGAGACGCGGCAGCCGCCGATCCTCCGCGTCGACTTTGCGACGCACGGCGAAACGAAATCAAACGGCCGCGCGATAACCGGCGGCGCGGAGCGCAAAGCGGCCGATTAATTGCGGATCGCGCGATTATGATCGTGCAATTTCACTACGCGCTCCGGCCGGGGCCGATTATTGATACAGACGTTACATTAATCGCCGCGCTTTAGGATTGATGCACTGGTATTAATAATTGCATTTATACGGTTAGAGCGGGAGGAGGAGGAGGAGGAGGAGGAAGCGCAGAAGGGGCGACGAAGAGAGGCGACGGGAGGCGGAGAGGAAAGGCAGCCGCGACGCGGCGGACTCGGCGCACCGCGAATTAACGAAGACCTGCAATTAACACGTGTTACACGCAGAGACAGATAATTATTAAGCGCCGAGAGGTCCGCGCGCGCGCGTATGCGCGTGCAACGCGTTATCTCAATTAACGATGATACCAATAATAATGGCGAGCAAGGACGGCGGCCAGGCAGAAGAGACAGGAGAATTATCGGGCGAGCGCGCGCGCGCGCTCGGTGACGCGCGACGCGAAGAGAAAATCCGCGTAATGACGGGCAAAGATTCAGCCACGGGAGCGCGCATAATCTCCCGATGCGCTGATTAGCATAGCACTGTGTTTTTCTTACGCTCATTTACTATGCGTCATTATTGCGCAATGCTTACGGCCGGCCGGCCTTCCTTCGTAATTTTGCACGCACTCGTGTGCAATTGTGCAGTCTAGGATGCAAATTTCTTTCGCGGAGCAAATTATATCGCACTCGGGTGATTATACGCATGCACTGGGTGTCTCCGGCGAACGGTGAGAGCGCCCCGCGACGTGCGTACGCGCCGCGCCGGCTTTTATTCAGCGACGCGTGCATAAAAGGATCGCGGCTGGACGCGCACGCGCGCTGTGATATCTCCGCGTTACGTCATTAATTACGTCGTTGATTCGAGTGATCGAGGCGCGAGAGGCAGCCGGAAGAGCGAACGCTCATGAGCGAAAGGCTCCTCTCGAGAGAAAGAGAGAGAGAGAGAGAGAGAGAGAGGGGGGGGGAGAACTCCGTTTCCTACGAGATTTCCTCTGCGAGCCCTTCGGGGACAATTGCAGCTGCATTGATAATTAATGCAATCTTGCGAGGACTTTCGGAGACGTTGCGCTCACGTCAGAGAAGTATTTTTAATTATTCATGTCGTGACTTCGCGACAAGGACGAGCACACCGCCATTAGTTTCAGTCTGCGATTCTCCGTATTATACGCCACCGGGCGAAATCTCCACTTCTTGCGAAATATAAATGTGAGAATCCCTCCTCGTGCGCGTCGTAGTCGACGGGCGATCGGTGCAGAAACGCGCTCTTTCCTGCGGATTCAATTGTTGTTATGAGAATTGGCAACTTGCGATTGTTATCGTTTGGATTTCTGTTCCTCTCATTCTCCTTCTTCTTCTTCTTCTTCTCTCTGTTTAATCTCGAATATAAGGCGATAATCGGCACCTTCTCTCTCTCTCTCTCTCTCTCTCTCTCTCTCTCTCTCTCTCTCTCTCTCTTTCTCTCGGGGAAAAACGGGAGAATACAATGAGCTTCCGGCAACGCGCGCGCACGCACCCAACGCTCGAGAACAAAGTGTCCGAGAGTACATCGATACATTGTCGATAATACGAGCCCGAATTAATCCGCTCGCGTGCGGACGCGATTATCGGGCGATCGCGCTCGTCCTGTTTAATTTCTTTTCGCGGACGTGGCCGAGCGTGGCGAGCAAAATAGCGCGTGCGGCGTATCGCGATCGCTGTAACAGGCGGCGCGAAGGAAATTGCCGCGTCCGAGGGGCTAGCTTAATTGATAATAACGCGAGCAACGCCGAAGCTATCGGGATAATTAATGACACGCTGGCTAACCGCAGTACCGGCCGAAGCGCCGCGCTTTCGTTAGATCGCCTCCGACGTCGCTTCGACTAATGAAGGAGGCCGAGAGGAAAGAGAGAGAGGGAGTGAGGGGGAGGGGAGAAAGGCCAAGGCGAGGTGATCGCAAATTCGTGTAGATGAATGTCTCCGTCGAACACCTCCTCTTCGCGCGTCGTTTAAATTGTTGTCGAATTACGGCGACCGCACGGGGGAATAATATTAATTGTGTGTAGCCGCGCGAGGAGAAAAGTCGAATGGACAAAAATCGCGGGACGCGGATTTATCGCGTTGTAATTAACATTTATTATTTGCCAGACGCATTATTTCCCGTTGATTACGCGGTAAGGTACAAATTGTTTACTTACCCGAATAAACACACGGTGTAGAGAAACGCGCGAGCGCGGGAGGCGGGGAAGTGAAGTCAATAAATATATTTATTTACGCTGCAAACTGAGGTATCCAAAGCGGTCGCGTTGTCTGTGCACAGAATCGCCACCACTGCACGCTTTTACGCTGATTAATCCAACAGTTGATAGGCACGTACGAGATTCCGATATTCGATTGTCGCTATCGATTGTCGCGTGGGTGGAAAGCGATATCAGTAAATTAAATGCTTTTTGCGCGCGAAGCGCGGAAAGTTTATTTTTCTTTTTAATAAATAAATAATCGGTCAATTAAAAAAATTAAAGCGAGCGGATAGGAGGATACCGCCGTGCTCCACGAACCCAACGAAATTCGCTTATGAGAAGTAACTGTTTCTCATGCGAATATTACATTTTAAATGTAAAACAAATTATTTTCGCGCACGACGGGTGTGCTTACTTTCGCGGCTGTGAAAGGTGATATTTCCGTAAATGCAAAATATTTTCGCCTCGATATTTTCGTCTTCTTATTTGACGGGCGAGTAAACAAGATCCATTACCGGATTATTTCCGCGTGTGTTTATAATAAACGCTTCGCGCGTTTCGCGCAAGCGGTATGCACACCTTTGGGAATCCGCGATTTGCAGTATTCGCCTATCTATCTGTGTATTTACGCATGTAAACTACATTATACGTATAACATTTATACCCATCACTTGGTTTCTCTCTGCGGCAAATCGTCGCGCGATTCATTCGCGCTGGGAGGATCCGCCGCGCGAACAGGCGCGAGATTCGACGGGCAAGCGTTCGCGAAAGTTCTCATTTCGAGACTCGCAGCCTTCGCGCACAAAATGACATGTGCACGCCGTCGCTCGACCAATGAGCATGTAGGAAAAAGTTCTGTTATGCTCCGCAAATCAATATGGCAACTTCTCCGCAAGATAGGTACTCATTGGGGTCGAGGCGTGCTTACGCTATGCACACGCAGCTGTAAGTCTCCGCTCGTTTTCGAACAACTTCCGAACTCGCGCGGTAAGTTGCAGCGAAACAAGCGGGTCTCCCTTTGCTCCAACTTATCGCGCTGGTGTGCATTAGCTCAGAAGTTCTTCGAGAACGAACAGACACCATCTCGCATCGTGATGGCGCCGCGTAAAGAGCAGCCAATGCGGTCCGATTCGCACTAAAATATCAGCGGAAAATACTCACATAGGAGGTCGCCATCGGGAAAACTTCGGCTAATGGCGATGGTCGCGATGTCTCGCGTTTCGCGGCTTAGCGTCGTCAGCAGAAGCCACCTTAAGTTAAGGAAGATTCATCGGCGGCACGCGCGCGCGCGCTCGCTCGCTCTCTCTCTCTCCTCTCTCTCTCTCTCTCTCTCTCTCTCTCGTCGGATTCGCCGGAGCGAACGAATCTTACCGTAATCCAACAGGCCGTGGAAAAAGTGCTCGAGCTCGCAAATGCAGTCGAGGTCAGCGGCGCGCGAGCGAGGCCGTTTTTGCGACGGCGCCGCGCCGCCTCCGACATCTTTTCCGCGATGCGCCTTCTTGCAGTTCCGCGCCGCGGCCGCCGCGCGCGCGGCTTCCGATCGCCTTTCGCTCGCTCGCAAGTTCACGATTAACGATGTAATCGCTAGCGCCTCGCCGCCGGTTACGCAGGCGTGATGTAACAGTGCGTGCAACGCGCGCCGCAACGAACGTCACGGGCCATAACGAGCGATGACGAGCGGCGGATCGCGAGCGACGATGAAGCGCGTGGACGATAACGATAATCGCGACGGTAAACATTTTTCTGTGCTTTCCAGCGTCGGCCGCTGAAAACGGGAGAGACTGGGCGCTTTAGCGCGAAAACCGACGAATTTTGCACACCAGTTGAGCCGGTCGCTCTTTAGGGTCTCCATGTACCATGAAGGGTTTGGAGTATCTTTACAAAGGACACTTGTGGATATTTTATTTTTGCTCCACAGTACTCCCCGCGTCGGCTTTTTTTTCCTCTTTCAACGCATGGCAGAGGGTTTCATTCATGTTACAGCTCACGGTCACGATGGAATTTAAATCCGCAACTAGAGCAGCAAGTTTCTGATCCAGAGATAAAGCGCGTGTATTATAAGAAAGAAAAAAATCTTCAACTTAATATCATAATTCAGTATAATTATTATAATCGTCTGATATTCGACTCGATGTGATAAGAAGACGACGCGCACGCGCGCGCGAATCGTATCCTTGTAAAAGGAAATATTCAAGGAATAGCTCTGTACATGCATCTTTCATTATATTTATATTACAGAATTATACATTCGGCTGCCCGTATATTTCGGCGCGTACATTCAGCGAAAATAAATGGAAGGAATTCGCTTTGCCAAAAAATTCGACTCCCCTTTTCGCTGAAATATGCTTCCCTACCGACACTGGGAGCGCGCTCGCTGCTCGGCGTATCTCTCTTTGAAACGCACAAGTGACGCGCAATGTGTATCAGTATGCAACGGGGATGAGGAATTTATTTCGGCGATAGTAAAGGCGCGCTCGCGCCGGCGTAGCCGCTCGCGAGAGAGTTAAACGACGACGGGGCAGGCATGCGCAGCGAAAAATAACGGGAGGGCAATTTCTTCGTTGCCGAGGAGCGTGCAATGCCACTATTACTACTGCTACGTGCGTTTCGAGACCGCGTGACACTGGCATCGAGCTCTATCAGTCACTCAGTCAATGACAAGTACAGTAAAGTCCGTGCGAATGTTGGACGCGCGCGCGCGCCGTCATTCTCACTTTTTTTTTACAGGAGCACATGACGCCGATAAGCACTTAATCCGCACCGTTCCGCGGCGCGGTATATATCGCAACTCGGACAGGGAAAACATCACAGCCTCGTGGAGGAGTCGGCGATTTTTGCAGACGACCAAGTCGCGCGGTTCGATTAAGCTTCTAGAGTGAAGACCGCTCTTTATCAGCGAGATTCGCCTCGTGGGAAATTCCGTCCGTAGCGCAAATTTTATTCACCACGCAACGATCAAGCAAAGAGCTGTGATGCGAGAAGAGAAGAGAGAAGACGACCTTTTTATCACAACATTCTTCAAAGAGATGTTGAACTCGTGAGATTGTTTCCTCCGACGAGAGCGCATCCAGTCGTTGCTCCAGAAATTTATTCGCGAGGGAAGCCAACAACCGGTTAAGCAATTCGCCTATTATGCGTGTCAGAATCGCGTAATATTTCGCGACTCGCTGACTTCGCTGGACTTCCTGGACCGAAGTGCATCCGTAATCGGACGCGACCGAAATTATACGAATTCTTCTGCAGCTACAAATCGGCTTCGTTGCTCGATTTTAACCAGCCATCCTCGTGGTTTCTCTTTGGCGAGAGAGAGAGAGAGAGAAAGAGAGGGAGAAAGGGGACAGATTTATTTGAAAAATCACAAATTCTCTCCGTACTCGCCGAAGAAGTCCTCGTTAGAACTTCATCCGCTCGTTCTCATACACCGCGCGCAAACGCAAGAAGATGTATCATCATCGCCGAGACGACAAGAAACGAGTCAACGCGGACATTATTAGCGGCAATACTCCATTCGCGCGGCAAAGTCTCAATTACGCAAAACCGCGCATCGAACACGATCTGTCTAATTTCTTAAGGGGGGAATCCTGTCTGTAGGCCAAAAAATAGACTACTTTTACGAATTTTTTTTCGGAAACTAAGCGGACGATTGATTTCAAACTTGATAAAAATAATAATATATATTTAACTCATAAGAATGAATTTTTATAGTGTTATATGAATAATGAAAATGTAGCAGATACACAAAAAATAACGCGACGTTTTTAGGCGCGCGCCGTTTCACAGCTCCCATGAGATCTCAAGATACGGTGGACTGGAATAATAATACTAGATGCGCAACTAAGTTTCCGGATTTTTTTGATCAATGAGAAATGGAAAATTTCAAGAGAAATACAAAAAATGGTTTATTCAAAGTATCGTTCCTCGCTAGCTACGCATTTTTGCCATCTCTCTGGCAACACATGAATACCGCGACGATAAAACGACGCGTCTTTGGACCGAAAGCATTCGTCCAACCAATTTTGCACTTCTTCGAAATTGGCCAAGTGTTGCCCAGCCAAGCCATGCGCCATCGACCAGAACAAGTGATAATCGGAAGGGACCAGGTCTGGCGAATACGGCGGGTGCGGTAGCAGATCCCATTTCAGCGTTTTGATGCAAGGCCGTTTTTCGAGCAATGCATGGTTCAAATTGATCAGTTGTTGTCGGTAGCGATGCCCATTGACAGTTTCGCCCGGCTTCTTTTCAGCAGCTCATTGTACACGATTCCTTTCTGGATTCCCACCAAACGCAGAGCATTGTCTTCTTTCCGAAGCGATTCGGCCGTGCCGTCGATATTGATGCTTCGCCAGGTGAAAGCCACGATTTTTTGCGTTTGGGATTCTCGAAATATATCCACTTCTCATCGCCAGTAACAGTTCGATGCAGGAAACTCTTTCTTTCATGCCGCAAAAGCAAAATTTCGGAAGTGGCTCTTCGATTTTCCATCTGTCTCTCAGTCAACCCATTTTCCTTCCTTTTGAGTTTTCCCATGGCATGTAAACGTTTGGAAATACCTTGGCGAGTCATGTTTAATGCCTCCGCAAGTTGATCTTGTGTTTGCGTATCATCTTCATCCAATAACGCTTGCAGATCGGCTTGTCCTCCGGCTTGTTTTTGGTCTTCCGGAGCTCTCCTTGTCCTCAGTGTCGAAATCGCCACTTCTTTTAGCGTTTAAACCAATCTTCACAGGTAGTTTTCGATGGTGCGTGCATTCGCCGTAGGCCTCCTCAAGCAAACGGACGTGCTTCAGCTGCACTTTTTTTCAAGTTAAAGCAGAAAAGCAAAGCTTCCCGCAAATGCTGTTTATTTGCCACAAAACTCGGCATCTTCGTTGTTAGAAAAAATATTTTTGCGTTGCGATATGCGTTGGTATTACGCTGGTTATTGTTAACAGATGTCCAAGATATAAAAAAAACACAACTTCAGACATGTATGTCGACTACATGTGTCGTTAGCGCCATCCATGTGTGAAACCCGGAAACTTAGTTGCGCACCTAGTATAATTAACCTACAAGCTCGCCGCTATCGTCTGAACTGAAGGAAAATAAAAAACGAACTACTTTTTCAATAATTTTAAGGCGTTTAAAAATTATATTTGAAAAATCGACAGTTTTACGTTAAAAATAAATATGAAAAATTAATATTTTTTTATTTCGCTAGTTCACACGATAGAGAGACATGTTTCGAATATGTAACTACATGCTGAAGTCGATCGGTTTATTGTTTTGGTCTCAAATTGTGGGAGCCAGTTAAAGCAAAGTCATCTCGAAAAAAACACGTTTAAAGTTTCATGTACTATTCAATCATATCTCTCTAATACTCACGTAAGTTTCAGCCTAATCGGCAATTTCAAGCCCATATAATGAATTCTTCTCGACTTCATGAAACTCTTTTTTACATTCCTAGGTTTCGTAGGATTGTTTCTACAGTGCAGTTGTATAACGAAACTTTGAAAGACCCAGTGAGCGCTCTGATTTGGACTTGTGCGCCGCTTCGAATAATAGGTTGTAACTTTCGTAATTTTCTAAATTTTTCGATACGGATTTTAGAACGGATTCTTACAACATGTATTTTCAGAAAATGTAATAAAAAATTAATTTTTTTTACCCTACAGACAGGATTCCCCTCTTAATTGCGTGTGCCAACCGCAAAACTGGAAGAACGAGACTCGGACCAAAGCTTCAGACCAAAGAGAAACACGAAGCTACGCTACAAGACGCCCAAAGCGACAAGCGTCATGGAAAGTCCGAAACGAAATCGCCCCCGCGAGGACGATCGCAGTGTTTCCTCGCGCGCGCGGAGAGGGCACGTCGGAAGACCGTCGGAGGAGTGCCGTATCCTCGGCGAACTGG
Source organism: Harpegnathos saltator (assembly GCF_003227715.2). Classification (NCBI taxonomy): domain Eukaryota; kingdom Metazoa; phylum Arthropoda; class Insecta; order Hymenoptera; family Formicidae; genus Harpegnathos; species Harpegnathos saltator. Next base: position 71,840 of record NW_020229922.1, read on the forward strand.
GGCGATGTGTGGTCATCGTCGGGTCACACGGGTCCTCAGGACGTGGTCCAAGAGGACAGGATCCGCATCCGCGGCGCTCGCGCTTCGAGGCCGTCGCTGGGCGAGCGCGAGCGGGACGAACCGAGGAGGATGGTTGTTAGCGGAGGCAGCGAGCATGCATTAACAGTACTCCGGACGGGCCGGTGGTTCTCTGGTTCCCTGCTTTCTGCGACGTCCCCTTCTCAGCGGAGAAGGCACCGATGTGCCCGGCACACACCGGGGAGAAGGAGTCCTTCGCGTGGCCCGGCTCGATGCACGCGCCTCAGTCCGTCGGGGACCTTCGTCAAAATTGCATCCCTCCCGTCTCTGGCGCGTCCTCCAGTTCGGGAGAGTGTCTCGAGTGTTTGCTAAACGCGTCTCGGGTTAACGAGAGGAGAGAGCGACGGCGGAAGAGACTGGCAGAGGCAGAGAGAAAGGAGCGCGAGAGCGAGCGAGAGAAAGAGAGCGCTTAGCGAGATCATGTGGAGGGTCCTGATCGCGGGATTTTGCACGGTGAGTCTTTCATTCGGCAGGGGGTTCAAGCGCGGCCATGAGTCGCGCCGACGACGACGTCGCGCCCGATTCGCGATGGGCGAGGGGTATAACCGAGGATAACCGATTTTCCCCCCCGACGTCGCGACTCGAAGCCCGTCTCGAGCGATTTATAATCCGAGACGAAATTCCGGGCGGAGTTCTATTCGCGAGGGGAAGCGTCTGAAAGATCGGGATCGCGTTTCACGCGTTAAGGGGACGCGTGGAGAGTCAGATTGCTAAAAAAAACCGCTTGTTTTTGATAATATTTCGTGACGAACTGAATTAATGTGCAAGAATGAAAATTTTAGGTATATTTATATAACATATGAAGAGTAGAAAAATTTAGTTTATTAACAAATATTTATATATATAGCTGAAATATACTCTCCTTTCTTCTCAAGTTGTTTGTGCAGTAATATCTCGGCTCTCGGTGGTCCGATCAGAGCGAATTTTAGCTAGAAATCTTCAGGAGGCTTATCATTAACCACTACAAAAAAAAATCGAACAAAATTAACAAAATAGCAGCTATTATTAGAAAAAAATTTTAATTTTCCAATTCTTTTACAATGAAAAAAAAATTAATATCTCGAAATGAGATATTTTGACGGAGTTGTCCATGGTTCATCTGAGAGCCAAATGAACAAATATTATTGCTTTAAAATTTCAAATCGATACGAAGCTCAGTTTCGAAGAAATCGCTGCAAAAAATTGAACAATAAAATTTCGAGAAAAACGCGTTTAAAATTTAAGTGGACGTATATTTACATGAGTACTTGTTAATAAACAAAATTCTTCTACTCTTCACCTGTTGTACAAATATATCTAAAATTTTCATTCTTAGACATTTATTCAGTTCGTCACAAAATATTATCAAAAGCACGATTTTTCAGCAATCTGACCCTCCAGTCCCCTTAATCTACGGACCGTCTCTCGAATATTTTCCGGCACAGCTGCAAAATCGCACATGGAATATCATAGGGAATTCCAGCCTACGAGTCGCCCAAACTCGACTCGCAGGCGGCCGGCTGATTATCTGTCTGTCTCTCTCTCTCTCTCTCTCTCTCTCACAGCGGATGCTACGAAAGAGAGAGAGAGAGAGAGAGAGAGAGACTCATTCAAGGAAACGCATTGGTCCGCTGAAAATCCCGAGCGCGGCTCAAAGTCAGAGGTTTCCGACACACCTATATCGCTTTAATTGACGTGAAGGGCGCGACGACGGGCGACTCTGCCGGAATAAATCAGACCAATCGTGGATGATGGACGACCATTGAAGCTCCGTGTCGTCCACTCTTGGTGACTAATATTTGTCACGTGGCGTCAGGACTTTGTCTGATATTGTGTGCTGACAGTTTGTCATGCGATTGTAATGGATCCGCGCGATGGTTAGACGTTAGTTTTACCGCATCGTCGCTCGGATTGTCGCCTATTTCACCGCGTTAATACCCTCATTAGCGGAAAACGCAAGAGGGAAAGGCATACGGAAAGAGAAAGAGAGAGAGAGAGAGAGAGAGAGAGAGAGGGAAGGAGGAAGAAAAAGAGGAAAAACGCGTCGATCGCGCGAACTCGAGATCGCGCGCGCATTTACATCCGCGAAAGAGTTGTAAGAAATCGTCGCGATAAATCACGTCGCTTCTGCGACGATTACAAATTCATCCGCCGCGAGCGTTCGCCGAGCGAACGTTTCGAGTCGGCTATCGCCGAGCCGAAGGGAGGGAAATTGCGAATTTCAATAAAATCTGACACCGTCGCGAGCTGCCTTAACGAAATAAAAAGACATTGTTGCCACCGCAGGGCTCGCTATCGGTTTCTCGCCCTTGAACGTCACTTTGATACCGCGACATTTAATTACACTCATACTAAGCGACTGGCGACTTATCTTCTCTATTTATTCGCGCGTCCGTCGAGAGCCGGTCTCGTCGTTTTTCTCACACTGGGCGCCCGCCGCGAAATACCTGCCGATAATGACAACGTCAATTAATTTCCGGCAAGAGAGCCGCGAGAGAGCGCCGAGGAGATATCCCGCGGCGAGACAGAGAGTGTCGATCGGTTCTCATTTTAACTGGGCCGCGCGCTGACCTCTGTCGCGATGCTCTTATTGCGTAGAAGGAAAAAGAAAAGAAAGGGGAGGGAAAAAAGGAGAAGCCATAAGCACGATGTATTTTTATATTACATCCTTAAATCATGTCGAGGCGTGACCGCGTCGAAAATAATGTCCGTCTTCGTGGAGAAGCCCCTCGCGAGCGACTCGCTCGAATTTTCCAGGATCGCTTTCCGCGGTCGCGCGCAAAGAACAGAGAGAGGGAGAGAGAGAGAGAGAGAGAGAGAGAGAGAGAGAGAGAGAGAGAGAGAGCGCAACACACGTTGCGGCGGCGTAAGCGCGCCCCGTCGTGGCCTAAGGGTAATTTAAAATGCACACTATTATTAATACGTGACATTCGAGGCGACGAAACGCGATAACGGGCAATTTAAAGCGAGCCGCACGAGCGGGCCATTGATACGTTTGAAATATTAATGGCTCTTCCAAACGACGAAATAATTGAATTGTGTCGGACATATCTCCCCGCGGCCGTACGCCGTCGACTAATTTCGTCGTGAAACGCGATACATTGAAATATACTCTGACACTTGCGAGCGCGAAAGTATCAAACGAGAAGGGAGGCAACAGGACGAGAGAGAAAGAGAGAGAGAGAGAGAGAGAGAGGAGGGGGGAGAGGGCAGGAAAACGAAGATTATGTATGTACATCGTGATAGAGAGTCGCGATTACTTTGAATAAATAATCGACGTGTCGCTGCCTCGGTCGCGAGTCGCGCGAAATAACGTGACGTGTATAATACGCAACAATGGAGCGAGTCCGAAATTTCCAGACGCGCAATTTCGCCCCGAAATATGCTTCGGCGATGGAGGCGATTCTTATTAACGCGCCGTCGCGCGCAAGCGGGCGCGACCTCCCTCGCCCCGTTCCAGCTCCGTTCCAGCTCGCGCAGCTTGGCCGGAATCCCGTTGAAACACGCTCAATTTAAAGTTTAAATGAGAATTAAAATTAATCCGTTTACAGATGATTGAAGTTCTAATTATGCGTATGCAAACCGAGCGCGCGGCGGTCGGTTTCGGCGACGCGAAGGCGCCTCGCGCGTGCCGCCATTTTAAGCGGCGCTCGTGCGGCGGTGGGGAGCGTTTGTTAGCGCGAAAAATACACTTGGCACGAACGACAGGACGCGCGTGGCCGAATAATGAATAACGGGCCCGCTCGAATTCAATTGAGCGCACAATTCGAAGCGACAATTGCAATGTATGGCGCCGAACGCCTCATCTCGGATTATCTCCGTTTGTACTCTTCGCGCTCTCCGCGCAGGCCGCGTTATTATATTTCTCGAATGCCCGACCGCCCTCCTCCCCCGTCCCCCCCCCGTCCAACGGTCGTCGTTACCCGGGCTCGTCGAGTCTCGGCAAAATTCCTCAGCGTACCGAGCGTACACGGTGCGTTGCGCGCTTTACGGCCATCAATTAAACGTCCTTTTATGTCGTCGGCAAATTCCAAGGCAGCCTCGGCGCGGTTGATTCGGCGTCGAATAGGACGCGTGTCGCCGAGGATTTAACTGTACCGAATTGTGTCAGACCGGGCGAGACTGGATGTACCGCGGATAAGCGGAGTCGCGGCATTGAAAAAAGAAGACGCGATTTATGAAGTCATAAAGAGAGGAGGTTTGCGGTTCTTTCGAATGGGACCGAAGAAAAAAAGACCGCCAATCGCGGCGGCCTCGTCTCGCGTGGCAGATTTCGAGTCGTGCCCGCCTGTCCTTTCCCGTTACGCGCGTCCGCCGGTGAAAAACGAAATCCCGATCGCATATAAACCGAACGGCTTATTAGCCGCGCCTCCCTATCTCCGCGCGATAAATTACACGGTTTGCTCCAGGAGCCGCGACCTTAATTTCAACGGCGCTGCTGCTGCCCCGCTTTTCGACCGAATAAACGAGCCAGTGAACGAGGATGCTTCGTAGCGCGAGCATGGAGACTTTTTTCTTAACAACTTGTAGGCACTCGGAGACGTTCGATATCGAGTGATTTTTTTCCCACGGACGAGCGTTGATGGCATCAGCCCGAGTAGCTGTAAAATTCGAGCCCGCGTCGAGCGATATTTTTTTTTTTTCACAAGATATAGCTGTACTCGCAGGCGGTGCGAATTAATTAATGAAATTCGCACGAGTCGATTAACAAAATTTTCCCACAACAAGAGAACGACTCGCTGGAACACACACACACACACACACACACACTCACTCGATCTGTCTGCATTGTTGTGTCACATTCCAAGTCGCGGAATGTCTCGCAGCTTCTCCCGGGGGAGACGCGCGTGCGTATCCGGAAAAAAGTGTCAACACGAATCCGAGCCTCTCGTGTGTGTGTGTGTGTGTGTGTGTGTGTTTTCATTTATTGAGATTAATCTCCCGGCTCGATTCGAGCGAAACGTCTTTTTCCCCGGCCGCTCGTCGAGTCCTCGCACCATCCACGCGCCGGGATACGCGTAATCGCTCGACCGTCGCCGTTGCTCCGACGAGCCGTCATTTCTGCCGATCCGAGGCGGGCGGGTTTATCGGAAAAACATTAGTGAGAGAGTCGCTGAAAGTCGCACGACGAAAAACGTCGTACGCGCATAATCGCGTCTCGCCCGTCCTCCAAACGCCTGGATCTACCCGAAGCCGCGCGCGCGCGAGTCGTTCGCTTACGATGCCATTAAAAATATTAACTTCAGCCGGTGCCGCGTGCGATTCATCGTCGTCTCGTCGTCGAACTACTCCCCGAACGAAGTCGTCGATACAATGCTCGACAATTGTCAATCGCTGCCTCGTGCAATTCTACTCTCGCGCGCGGAACTCGCGCCGGAGATGCTCGCGATAATAAATCCACCGTCGGCTCGTTATCCAATTTGCAGAGATAATTGTTGCAGCAACGAAAGTGGCATAAAAGGAATCGCACACGTGCGCGTGTAGAACGAGTTTATCTCTCTCTCTCTCTCTCTCTCTCTCTCTCTCTCTCTCTCTCTCTCTCTCGTATTGGCGGTCTTCATTCTCAACATTTTCCCGAAATAATTATCATCTTCCGCTGCGCGCGCTCGTCTTCTTCGCGAGGAATCTTCTATTCATTCCCGACCAAGTATTGTACACGCCAACTACGAGATACAAAAAGGACGTGATTCTTCCTGAAGTCCAACTCTTCGCGCTAACCACGTGTCTCTCTTCGTTCGCCGCGTATTCTCCTCCTCCTCCCATTCGCTTCGAAGAAAAGCCCTTCCCTTCGAAGACAAAAATTGCACACCACCGCGTCGCCAGCCCGATGCGGCTGCTCCTGCGTAATTTGCGCGTGGCTTCTCGACTTTGATGAATTTTGTAGCAGACGCCCGCAACCGCGTCAAACGAAAAGGCGCGAAAGAGCGCGCACATTCAGCCCTTGAGTCTTCCTCGGTCGCATTGGCACCCCCGGAAGAGCGGCCACATGGCGGGGCCCCGAATGTCGATCGCGTCTCGCATGCGCTAAAAGCCGATGGCGACTCGAAGGCGACGCGAGGTACGGCTTTACACCTCGCAGAGGGAACTTTCCAGGACACGACAAAAGCGGGTCTTTATACGCGACGACGACACTCGCGTCCGCGGGAGGACTCATCGAGCGACCTGCTTCTGCGTCTGCGATCTCGGCTCCGAGACTCGTCAGTCTCGGAGCGATCCTGAGACTCGGCGGGACTCCTTCGATGCGATGTGCGAGAGCAATTCGCGCCTCAATGGAGCCGCGAATCAACGAATCTAACGGTGCACGCGCGCGAACGTGCCGATCTGCGATCTCGGCTCGAGCCGTCTACGCGTCTACGAATTTAACGATCTGCCCTACCTGCCTACGGGACCATGAATTTACGAACCGGTCGCTCTATGAACCTCGCGACCTGGCTCTATCGTCGAGCCCGAAACCTGTTCTCCACGTTAATGAGATGCGGCGGTAGCGCCGCTCGAACCGGAGATGTTTTTCGGTCCCGACGTGACACTTCACGTCGCATTATTTCGAATTTCCGTCTTCTAAGTGTATACGACGCTTTTCAAGCTACAAAACTCGTCTCGCGGTGCCGGTGGAAACCTAGCGATCGCTCGGGCGAGATGAAAAATCTACCGAAGGGAAATTTTTACACGATCTCAATTAGCAAGCCTTCGCTTGTACTACTCATACTTGATAATAATTCTCTCTCTCTCTCTCTCTCTCTCTCTCTCTCTCTCTCTCTCTCTCTCTCTCTCTGAGAACATATTCAAAGACAATTTCCTTGGAATAATTTTATATCCGAGAATATATTCTAAAAACAACTCGAGAATAATCCACGAGTTTCAATCTTCACGCGAGACTTGGAGAAGACTCGCAGAGAAGAAGCTCCCCCAGGGAGCGCTAGCGTCGCGAGATAAAGAGACCACGACTCGCTAATTTTCTTCTCATATTTTTTAATCAACAACGCGCACGCGCTCGCTCGCTCGCTCGCTCGCTCGCTCGCGTCGACGTGGTGGGCTCTCGTTGCCATCTCGCCCGGCGATCTTTTTACTCGGGCTGCGTCGGCAAGCGATCGCGGCGTGAAGGCAACACACCTGCCGCGGCAGTTACATATACGCATCCACTCGCGCGATCGGGCCTGATAGCCGCGATACCGCGCGATCGGGAGCGCAGCTATCTCGAAAAGCGAGAAAAAGGAAGAAACACACGGCCTACCCGGCGTGACCCACGGCGGTGAGCACGAGCGCGAACACGCGCTCGCTGCAAGCGTACGCTCGCTCGCGCGATATATAACGTGTATGGTACACATAAGGAATATCTTACGCGGCCAGCAGAGCGTTTCCTTACACCGTTATCCGTATCGAAGTGGGTTCTCGTTCTGGTCGCATGTTGGTCACCCTGTTCTTTACCAATGGCAACATAATGGCATTGTAAACGCCAGCGCCGAGGTCGTCCGCGAGTCACAGCGAGTAACTCGCAGGAGCACCAACACGCGCGTGCGCGCGTATGACGGTTCTTTCAAGCCGATAATTAATGCGAGTATCGCCGATGAAAAGCGGGCGCCTCGCGAATCATAACGTAAATTAATTGCAATCTTAATCGCTTTTATTGTAGCGCGCGAGCGGGCGAACGCGCCTACCTCGAGGGCCCGCGGCCGTATAAGGTACAATAAAGCGTACAATATATTCCATTCCATTCCATTCCGCGCGCGCGCCCATGTAAAGCAAATGACCGCGCGAGAGGGAAGCTCGCGTGACACGGCGCACAAAGTACTAATTAAGGGACGATTAAAGGGAAAACGATCGTATTCGCGTGCTCACGGTGCGCCGCACGTGCGGACGCGCCAAAGTCGCTACGAAATCATTTCGTGGCGCTCCCCCTTCCCCCTTCTCTCTCTCTCTCTCTCTCTCTCTCTCTCTCTCTCTCTCTGCATCGCGCGCGTAAATAAATATGACCCGCGACGATGAAATCAATAATCGGCTCTGTTTTGCGTGAGCGGGCTCGCTGCCCGATCGTGCGCGTGTTGGGCAGAACGAGAGACCGAACGCGACGCGATTACGTGCCGAGACGTCCTCCAAGTTTTGAAAGGACTAAGGCCCCTTGCACAATGCCAGGCAACAAGCGATAAGAATACAAATAGACCAATCACAATCGACTTTTACAAGAATAATTTATTGCGATCGGTCTATTTTTATTCTTATTGCCTGTTGCCTGGCATTGTGCAAGGGGCTTAAGGCTCGATCCACACTATCGATCCGCTCACGCTCAGATCGCGCTCCGGTCACGCTGCGATCAAATATTTTTCCACTGTTTATAACGTACGTAATCATATTATCGGTAACGCTCGAGTTTCGGCCAAATCTCGCTCCAATAACGATCCTTCGAAAGAATATTTTGCCGGAGCGTGATCGAAGTTGTCATACCGGAGTCATACCGATAATGTAAACAGACTTTCGATCAATCCACCGTCAGTTTTCGCAGACTCGCAGACTCGCAGTCTCGTGACTCTCAAGCAGTATCAAATAATAATAATAAGAATAAGAAAATATGAATAAAGAAAAACTGTGGTCATTTGAAAAATGTACGTATATATGTATATCGTGTTATAATTAAAAATTAATTATGAACATGTATAGAAAAATATGATAAAATATTAATATTATTAAAGTTTCTTACAAAAGATAAACCAACAAGAGCTGACGCCGATGTTCAAGGGAAATTAATGTTTAACCTAATAAACACAATTTTTTCTCAGATGTTTCAATCCTATTATTTGAATTTTCTTCGGTGAATTCGCTTCATACAAAATTTTCTTTAATTAACAATATGTTATAATTGTGCAAATAAAACCTTAAACTCCGTTCCTTATGTTGCTTTCAAGCATTTAAATAAAATTAAAATCAAATTAAATGAAAATTAGGAAAGAATCCAATAATAGAATTGTAGATTTTTAGGCAGAAACTACACTGATCGTCTGGGATAGAACCGAGAGGAGCGGATCAATGAGTGATTCAATAGTGTGAACATTTTAGGCATACGATCGGACCGTGAACGAACCGATAGTGTAGATCGAGCCTAAAGCGATAGTCGCCCTGCGACTAAACTTATAGGGTAAACGCTAAGGCCGGCTGCTTATTCACGTCTTGCACGCTAATCTCGATCCGCGACTCTCGCAACGCTCGCGTCGACCTCGATTCGTCGTCGAGGAGACGCGTCCGAGGAGATCGAAATCGTTCCGAGCAATTTACGCAATTTCCGGGGAAGCAGGGCAAACGGGCGCGTTTGTCATTTCGGAAGAAACGTAGAAAGTAAATCTGATCGGGTAGGTGCGGGGGGAGGAAGAGGAGGAGATTGGAAATAATGCGCGATCCGCTATGGCGCGCCGCGAGAGCGCGACTGAACGGTGGCAAATTACCGTGAAAGAAAAAAAAAGACTCTGGCTGCATAACAGTTACGGAACAATACGGTTGTTAGGTTTTAGTCACTATTTACGCGAGTTCACGGCGATGCGCGCAAGTCGAATCGAGTCGCGCGAGAGTCCCGCGGTATGTTCGTGCGTGTCGCTCGGTGCTGTGGCATGTAGAGTAACATTGTTTTAGCAGCGGCGACACGTAAAGAAGCACATCGCGGGAGCGATAGGTATTGACGTTCTTCGGAGCGCACCGCGGTGCGTGCTTCAATATTGCGTTCGGATGAAGGGAGAAAAAGAGGAGACATGTATCGCGAAAATCGCAAAAGCCTTCGCTCGTAGGCATGCATGTTGTTCCATGAAACGGCAAAGCACGTAATGCGCACATGCTGCGCTTTAATCGGATGAAATATTTTCGTTTAGAAACGCGAAATTAAACGGCCAGGAAATGCGTGGACTAATGGGTATCATTTTTTGGTTCTTTGAAGCACAGATTTTTTGCCTCTACAGGAAACACACGAACGGTCTGAGGGGATTATAGGAGGGAAGCGCTCTTCGTGCCTCTCTTTCTTTCTCTCTTTCTGTTTATCGATTATTTCTCGTCCTCTATACGAGGCAGCATAGATCGGTAAACTCGTGTACAACGTCCTGGTCGGATAGCTAAATAGTCACAGTTACGTAAATAATCGTAGAGACTAAAAAGTAAACACGGTAAGTTACTATCGCATGTAAGTTGCCGGGATACAAAGAAGATGAAAGGAAATATTGCTCGTTCTTCTCTTTACCGATCGTCCCTACACGATGTAACGTTTAATTAATTAACCCATAAACACCGTTCTGGTCGGATAGTCAAACGGTCATAATCACAGCATATAAAATGTCACAGAGATCAAATAAATAGAAAATAAATTGCTGCTCCAAATTACTACACGAGGGCTGCAAAGCTATTAATAAAACTCAAAATAGAGTCATATATGAAGAAAATAATTTGGTTATGGAATAAATTCAAAAAAACAATTTTCTGGTGAAATATGAACGATTCATAAATGTCAGTTGAAGTTATCAGAATTCAGTCTAGATCGTCAAAATTCCTGATAACTTAAGCAGAATTCTGATACTTTCAATCGAGATTTCTACATGAAAAAAAATGTTTGATTGAACAAACCAATTTTCTAGTGAAATATGAACAATACAAAAATTCCAGTTGAAGTTATCAGAATTCAGATCATCAAGATTCCTGGTTAACTCAAGCAGAATTCTGATATTTTCAATCGAAATTTTTACATGAAGAAAAATGTTTAGTTGAATAAACCAATTTTTTTCATGAAGTACGAACAATTTAGGGATTTCGGTTGAAGTTATCCAGAGTCCAAGATCATCAAAATTCCTAATTGACTTAAGCTGAATTCTGGTACTTTCGATCGAAATTTCTACACGGAGAAAAATATTTAGTTAAGTAAACCAATTTTCTAGCGAAATATAAACGATACAGAAATTCCGGTTAAAGTTATCAGAATTCAGTTTAGATCGTTAAAATTCCTGACTTAACTTAAGCAGAATTCTGATACTTTGAATCTGAAATTTCTGAATCGTTCATACTCACACACATACACACACAGAAAATCGGTTTGTCCAACTAAACATTTCTCTGCGTGTATAGAACGGCGATCGAAGACCGAGGACGCGATGTGCGCCTCGGTGTTGCTCAGAAGACGATCCGTGCAGGACGATCGTATTACGATCGTAATCGATAAACCGAAGGGACAGAAACGCTCGACGCGAAAGGTGGGTGGCAGAGAGGCGTTAATCGCTCGGCGCTGTGCGCACCCTGAAATCTTTCCTCGCCGCCACCGGCCTTTCGCATCAGCTCGCCGGGCTCGACATTAACATCGGCCGTCGTTTCAGGTTGCCGCCGCCGTTGCCCAGGATTACGAGGTCTCGGACATTCAGTGCAGCGGCGCAGGATCGGCGGCCGATCTGCTGACAGCGAAGATCAAAAGGCCGGTCGGCTTCAGAGGCGCGCCGCTCTTCGCCGACGACAGATCGGCGAATCCGCTCGCCGACATTCACTGCCAGATCAGGCCGGACCCGAGCGATCCGCAGGAGGATAACTACTTCCTGAAGGTGACTGACTTCTCCCGATGCGGCATCCTCAAGAGAAATGTGAGTCACCGCTCTCGCGAGTCCCGCGAGTTACGCGGAACCGATTTTTCCCTCTTTTCCTCTTTCTCTCTTTTTTCTTTTCCTTCCACGACGAAGGGGGAAGGGGGGACCCCCCGATGCCGATGATGCATTCGCTCGGGTCGCCGGGAGTGGGACTACTCTCCCGCGGGTCTGTGACGCTGCACAAACAGACCCTGACGGGACCATCAACCGCGGTAGAGCGGCAGCCAACTTGGTTCGCTATCAGATCGCTCGCGGTCGATCGCTCGTCGATAAGCGACTATTAATTCGCGATTCAATCCCTCTCCGAGGAGGCCAGGCGGCGATAAAACGCTTCCGCGCGCGCAATAGTATATCGTCCGATACCGCGCAGCGCCACGATATTTCGACAAAAAGAAATATTAATCGCCAACGTTCGCCGGACGTTCGTTGCTATGAGCTACGCGATAAGTCGTATCTGCTTAATCGCATCGTACCTCTCGAATCCCGTTTCTGCGCCGCGAGGAAAGAAGCAGCGGCCGTCCTCGCGAGCATCACGCATCATCGGGCGTCCCCGTCCCCGGGAGAGAAGAAGAAAGGAGAAAGAAGGAAGAAAGTGGTGAGGAGGGGGGGGGGGGGCATTTCCCGCGCCGAAAATGCCGAAATTGCGCGTTCGACGGCGGGCGTGTGCAACGACGACGCACGGCTCGCGCGGGCGCGCAATAGCGATAAATCACGATTAATCGTGCCACCAGGGATTCATCCACCTGCGGGTGTGGTTCCCGGCCTTCCCCGGCGTGGTGATGCTGGCCGACCAGGAGCTGATCCTGATGTGCCGGCCGCCCGAGCCGACGCTGCTGAGGCACAAGGCTGCCGGCTTCGCCGGCACTTTGTAAGTCATCACGCCCATTCCGTGCACGATATCTCGGCGAATCTCGAGTAATAAACGAGCATTATTTCCGTCATGCCGCGTACGCGTTCGCCGGAGCGCGCTCCTGCGCGAGCCGCGCCGAGCGAACGGTTATCCGCACCACATACGCGCTTATGTTCTACCTCGTAACAGCGACAGTAAAACACGGCGCGCGCCGCGGCCCCGAAGTTGGAGGGTCCTGGTACGTAAAACGATAACTTCTCTTGGCTCTTTGCTGTCTCGGACCCGCCGAGTTTGGCGAAGCTGAGAGCCTCGTCGCTGTAACGGACGCTCCTCTGACTCTGGCGATGTGCTTTCTCGCGTTTGCTGACGGCTGAGGGATTTTTCACTCGCTTTGCGTCCTCGTCCTCGAGGGAGTACCTGCAAAAATTGCTAAATCGAGATACTTGTGAAATAAAATTCGTGGAATTACGTGGAAGGACATTGATTGTATGTAGACATGCAGTTATCAGAATATCGGAGGAAGGATAAAGAGTTTTTTTATTAAATCTACCGGGTAGGGTAGGGTGAAATCTCGATGAAAAGTTTCGGCGAGGAAATCAAGACGCAAATTTCCTCTCGTCCGAGTCGAGGGGATCCTCGGGGAGTTACCCGCAACCTCCTGAAGTTCATGAACTCCAGACGTAGTTATCGAGATATTGGGGAGATTATTCAAGTAAAGTTCTGGAAATGTTGGCTGAAGGCTTTTTAATACAAAAATGAACACTCAATCTGCTCCCTAGCCGGACCCGCTGGCCTCGCAGATTCTTCGGAAGCCCGTGCGGGCGCTAGTTTAAGAATTTTTGCCTCTCGGGCGGGGGGGGGAGGGGAGACGTAAGCGCGAGCCCCCGTAAACTCACTCTCTCGCTCTTCTGCAAGCAGCTAACTCCGGAGACAAGTGCCAGGCGCTGAAGCGATGACGCGCCGTCTGCTTAAAGGGTTAATCGTTTCAGTCCGCACGGCGCCCGGGTGTCCGGCGTGGTGGAGGAGACGCCGGGCCGGCTCGAGTACGAGGTGGCTCTTTATCGCGAGGCCACCGGCAACGTGTCTGATAGCTCGCAGACGGTCGATCAGGCGGTACCAATCGGCACGAAGCTGCAGCTGCGCGCCCGCATCAGCCCGGACAGCGCTTGGGGCTACATCAAGCTGCTGGAGGTGACGGTCAGCCCTGACCCGGACCAGCCCCATGCTTCCGGCAGCGTCGTACTCGTAAAGGACGGCTGCAGGAACCGCGACTTTGCGTCCATCATCCCGCATCAGCCGGCGAGGTACCGCGAGCGCAAGAACGAAGTCTTCCTCGACTTCGAGGCCTTCCTGCTCAGCTCGATGAGGGAGCGCTCCACCCTCTGGATCCACTCGCAGATTAAGGCTTGCATGGAGCCGCAGGACTGTCAACCGGTAAGGCGACGAAGATCATCCAAGGTAGTGCGGCGTACGACGAGCGCCGGCGGTCAAGACAGGATATCCCAGTTCGTTCTTCTGTGTCTTAGAAAAACTGACTCGTCGCGCGAGATAGATGGCGGAATTATTTATTCTCGTCTTTAACACTGTAAATTTACCATTACGAGACCCCCCCTTTCTCTCTCTCTCTCTCTCTCTCTCTCTCTCTCTCTCTCTCTCTCTCGCCTCTCTCGGCTTGTGTCGCGCTTAGGCCGGCAACAGGTTTCAATCCGGTACTCGACGCCACTCGTGGCCGCTTTTTCCGTCAATTTTAGGTCGCTCTGCTCGCGCACCACAATCGCAGTCATACCTCGTGCACCTCCACGCCGTCGATTCCGGAGAGTTCATCCTCGCGACAGCACGAACTTTTGAAGCGCCGAGCGTTCTTTCGTTTATTAGTCGTGACGAATGAGCTACTCGCCGCGCGGAGTGAAGTTTCAAACTGTTATCGCGCGGTGTAGCACGCTTTTAAGCGCCATTCGTCGGAGAATTTTACTGTGTGCTACATTTCCAAACGCTGTCTCCCCCCCTCTCTCTCTCTCTCTCTTTCTCTCTCGCATCTCGCGGTACACGCTTCTGTGTTCAGCGCGTGTCATGCGGTCGAAAGTCATTCCGGCGGATTCGTACATTCGTGCATGAACATTCGATGACATCACAGACACACTATATGGCGTCAGTTGCAACTAGCGAGTCGCTGGAATTCACGCTGGAAAGAAAACGCGATAGTTTCGGGATATGGCGCGCGCGACCCACGGAGCATGCAAAATCCATTATCAGTAGCGGACATACCATGGGCACTCAACGTCAAAGATAATATATAATCGAGATATCTGTGCACGCGGATCTACCGGTGTTTGGCCTCACACATAAAGACAGGGAGGGAGAGAGAGAGAGAGAGAGAGAGAGAGAGAGAGAGAGAGAGAGAGAGAGAGAGAAAGGAAAGAGGTCCCCGTCTCTATCTGGATTCACCTGGGATTTCGAATATTTTTAAAACCTAAAATAAGTAAAAGAAACCGAAAGAAATCTAGGGTAATTATGCAGTATAGGGGATGCACCTTCAATGACTTTGACCTTGACATATGTTGTCAAGGTTATCACTCTGAGCAATATGCAAAAGGTTTCAGGTGGCGCTCGTTGTTTGTTAAAAAGTTATTATCAAAAGAAGTTTCATTAATCGAGCGTAATTCTTCGATACTATGTATTTAGGTAAGGTAAACTTTACACATATGTGAGCGGAGAAGAGGCTTAATTGCATAATTACCAAAAGTTATTACCATATCCAAAAATTCCTTTCATATATTCTAAAATTTTTCATTTAAGCAGCATAGCATACGATCATGTTGACAAGAGTTATAAGGAAATATACATATTTTCCATATATTTTGTCGTATAAATTTATTGTATGATTATAATTATTGAAAATACAAAACAACTTTCATGAATATGATCTTTCGCCTAAATTAACAAGTCTACGATATATTAAAATAACAGACTCTGAGAAGATTAGCAAAAACTCCTACGCAAGGTTTGGCACAAATAAATTACTTAAATGCAAACCTTGCTAATCATTTCGGAATCTACAATTTTAGTATACGATAAGATAGACTTATCAATTTAGAAAGGCGAAAGATTTAAGTGCCAAAATTTATGTATATAAAAACAAACGTATTGATAATTCGTTTTGATGGTTCCGAGTACTATTCAAAAAGTTTAAATTAGCGATCATTGTTTATTACAAACAACGGTGAATACAAATTACGTTCATTTTGCTGAACTTCTTTTTTGTTGATGAACTTTTTAACAAACAACCCCTTAGGAAAAATTACTTTAAGATGTTCAAATTAACTTAAAGTTACTTATAGTTACCTAAAGTTACTTACAGTTAACTATAAATTACTTACAGTTAACTATAGGTAATTTTAAGTTAATTTGAAAATTTAAAGTAATTTTTCCTAAGGGACGAGCGTCGCCTAAAATTTTTTGCACATTATTCAGGGTGATGGCCTTGACAACATATATCAAGGTCAAAGTCATTGAAGGTGCAACCCCCTGCATAATTATCCAGTCTAGAAAACTGGAAGAATCTAAAATAAGTAATCTAAAATCAAATCTCTCTAGAGAGAGAGAGAGAGAGAGAGAGAGAGAGAGAGAGAGAGAGAGAGAGAGAGAGAGAGAGAGAGCAAGCAAGCGGAGCTCCACTGCAGTCCGTCTTGTACTTGTACTTAGCGCTTCAGCTCTCTTATCTTTCTCCACAGGATTTCTGTCTCGATCTGTTCGAGCCGTCGGGTCACGGGAAGAAGAGGAAAAGAGCGGTCGAGATGGAAGCGTCGGGCGAGTTCCTCCCGAAAGTCGAGCGCTTGATCAAGAGGTACAACGATTCCACGCCATACACGAAGTTCAAGGAGAACATCGAGTACACGGTGATGATGCCAGATGGTGAGTTGCACTGGCGCGAGGAGAGCCGAAGCTGAAGCTGAACCCTCCTCGCGGTTGACACTTGAGCACCTTCACGTTGGCGCGGGGAAACGGTAGTTCAGCGCTCCAGCGCTGAAGTGGAGATATCGAAGTATCACGTATACCTCTTTACGTTTCTACTGGTCGCCTCATTTCAATATTGTGCTCAATACGCTCTTATCGACTCGATTGCTCCAAGTCGCTCGTTACGCGCGACTGTCAAAATTCAAGCGACGCGTCATGCGCGCGTTGAGCAGAAATCTCTTTCTTCGTCGGCGATCTGTCCCTGAAAGAATTTTCGTAACGCCCAGTTATTGCTGAAACAATGTCTTCTTGCTGCCGAGGAATTCAATTCACATTACGACTGTAATCTCACATAACTGAGATTAATCTCCCTAGCATCGATCCTCGGCGGGGGTCGCCGGACGATAAGATTCACGACAGACAGATTAATTTGTAACTCTCACATTCGGGCGAGTGTATCAAGATTAAGCGGCCGGACCGGAGCGGCTCTCCGGGCCCGCGGCCGAGATAACGGAACGTTACGCGATCGTTGTAATTCTGATTAATATTCTCTCATTATCATAGACCTGTACGACAAGGTGGCGGCCGGCCTTGAAGGCAGCTGCGGCAATTTCCTCTACGTGGCGACAGGATTGGGCGTTCTCCTCGTGTTATCGGCCTTCATCATGTGCTACTTGGCGTCGCGTCTCCACGGCCTGTCGTCGTCGATGCAGCAGAACAAGTCCATCGACGAGCTGGTCAGAGATCGCAGTAGAAAGTACTGCGACACCACGCCCGGTTATACCGGCCGTTCGACCGTGCAATAAAGGGAAGTGCACTTTTGAGAGGCGCGAAAGGACACTCGCGGACGGCGCGGGAGTACCCTTTCGCGATTACATCGCGGCGCGATGCGTAACGTATTGTATCAGTTGACGTTACACATCGCTTGCATGGACACACTTTTCCTCCATCGGAACTGGGACGACTGGTTCGGCTTGAGAATCGGGGAGATCGCCTCGAAGGGAGGCGATATCGCAGTTTACCGCTTGATCGAGCAGCCGCTTGATTCTCCATTTGCAAAACGCGGAACACGTTAACTGAAAACAAGGAAAGAGGACAAGGATAACGAGACGTATATGATTTTCCGCTGCAGTATCGTCCGTCCGACACGTTACACGCGCATCACCGTTACTAATTTATCGCCAAGTGATTCTCCGGGAAATTCTCCGAATAAGCGCTCGGACGAGGAGTGCGAACGAGGAATGCCCACTGTGTCGAATCGAAAATGGAATTCTCGTTGACGTAAGTTACGCCGCCGGCGACGGCGAAAGAGAGAAATAATAACCGCTTTTCCGCGAAATAATAATCGATCGAGCCGAACGATCAAACGCGTGTGACGAAGCGAAGATTGGTTGATTACTCATGAAGGAAAAAAGAGAATCTTGCGCGATCAGAGATACGCCGATAAAATGACGTTCGCTATTTTGCAATGTAGATACGATAATTCACAGTTATGACATACACGCATTTACGAGGCTGCACCGCTTAACGCACATTCTCTCAACAAAAACGTAGGCGCGACATGAAAAATCTTGTACGTTTCTCTCTCTCTCTCTCTCTCTCTCTCTCTCTCTCTCTCTCTCTCTCTCTCTCTCTCTCTCTCTCTCTCTCTCTCTCTCTCTCTCTCTCCATCTCTTCCCTCTTCTCTCATACCCAATTCCTCATTTTTAACTCTTTGATACCAGTGGACAAATACATAGATATAAAAATAATTTTAGATCGATTATATATCACACTGCCAATTGACTCAATTGTTGCTCAGCTGTTTGGTCCATTTTCTCCATTTTTTACCACCAAACAGCCGAATCCACAAGTGGGAAAGGTGTTTTTTCAGAAAAATTAACGAGTTTTTCAACTCGAGTGCTTTTGCTCCTCTGGATCAGGGAAAATATTAGACTTAATATTAAATAATATTTACACACATGGTCTCTCGAACGTCGCACACATGATGCAATGTTTCTGGAAAAATCGCCTCACGATCTATCGATATTGCTCAAACGAAGAGAACAGTCTCACCATACGATGAGTAGTCTCTCAAGCGTGCAATGCTATCACGTGACCTGATATCAAGCGAGCTGATCCATCGATCGTTCGCGTAATCGTAGGATAAGTACCTCGCCGAAAACGCGAAGGAACTCGCGACGGATTTATATTCTGGGTGGTTGCACCAATTTATGTCACCTTGTAAATAAACACGCGCAGCAAAGCGCTCGCAATTTATGGCGTACCCCTTAACAGCGAACGGTTTACGAACGATTACGTACATTATGCACGTACAGAGCGCTGTACGTGTGTCCCGATTGTATCAAAAGATATCGTAGAGAGTCTTTGATAAATTATGAATTAATTTATTTTTAGTGATATTATTTTTCACCGTGATAACTCACATAAAGCCCGGCGCAAATTCATAAGATCTCTAAATTTAGATCGCACATACGATAAATTCTAATGCATAATATAATAATTTAATTATGGAAATTATTGAAAATTCACGACTGATCTTAGAATGTATTCGTCTGCGTTGTTTACGGTGTTTAAATTTTACATTCCTGGAAACGGAATGCAGCTAATTAATTCCTACGCAAGAGTTTTGAACCAAAATCCTTTCTAGAAAAAGAAGAAAGAGAACAAGATCCGCTGTGAAAGGGCCAAAGTATTATGTATTTAATAATAATATTAATAATGATAATAATAATCGTGCGAGACGAAACACAAGCAGTTGCGCGAGATGGCGCAATTCGATTCTAAGGACATACCGATCCTGATCGATGCGTAAAGGTAATTAGAAGGCGTAATTACATTAAACGATTACTGTAGAACGAACGTGTACAATGATTATTTATTATAAAATAAAAGACAAAACAGAATTTTCTCTCTGCGCGTTACAATTCGTTTCAGAGTCAACTCTCTCTCTCTCTCTCTCTCTCTCTCTCTCTCTCTCTCTCTCTCTCTCTCTCTCTCTCTCTCTCTCTCTCTCTCTCTCTTTCTCTCTTGTAGAAAATCACAAACTGTACAATTTTCTTCCTGCGTCATATACTTCATTTGTCGTTGTGTCATGCACGGAGGAACTTGTTGTTGTGTGATGTCTATCAAGCTCAACGAATGGTCGGCTACAATTACTCGTCGAGTTACGTCGTAAGATTTCCTCGTGACGGAAAATCAACGGACGATGTGGCGATTTTTTTACTATTTAACAAGATACAGATAGAAAACTCATGACAATTAATGACGTCAAATTTTAATCGAGGCGAACGATTCGAGAATTACCTCGGATGTTTTCTCGTCTTGTCTGCATTGTACAACGAAGTTTGCGAATAAAGTAAAAGATTGCACAATTTCCTCGTCCTCCGGATACAGACAGCTAAAATTTGAAGACAGGCGATAACTTGAGCTCATTCAATCTATGATGGGCTCCTTAAATCTAGCGAATCTTTGGCTCCGTTGACATTTTCTTATAATATTTTAATACGGCGGTTGTACAATATCCTGCATTTAATCCTGCATTAAAAAACCTAATATCTAAGTTACACGTTGTAACTCTTTCGACAAGCGTGCTTGTCGTAACGTTAATCGTCTAATCTAACCGGTCTAAGACTTCTTGCGAACTCGCAGAATTTGGCCATAAACACTGCAGGCATCAGTGACGATCAAAATGCATCACTGAAAGACACGCGATGAGCGTACGTAAATGCTCAGGAACTTCCGATTAGTTAGACCGAGTCGAGTGTATCCCTCAACGATATCTCCGAATAAATTAACTCCCAATAAATCTCCGAATTATTCAACGGAGAATCACGTGGAGAATATTCAAATACAATTCCGTTTAGATATACTTTTAACTAATATCAGGATACAAAGTGTCCGTTAATTGTGGAAAAGCCTACATTTCGTATTGCATGACAGCGTTAATCCCTGAAGACCTAACGTCAATACAACTCAAGCTATACTCACATTCGTTTCTATCACTGATCGAGTTAGATAATGAACAACTTGCGCACACACGTGTAGTCGAAAGCGTAAGAAAGAATACAACGACGGAGCGAAGTGATAAGAATATTAAAGCGAATTCTAAATGAGAATAACGTGCAAGCGTGAGGATGGCCGAAATTCAGCAATTCGAGTTTAGGGATATTTGATATTTCGTCTCCTACGGCGCATCTTGTGTGATCACTTATGATCACTTACGGTTAATCTCAGTATAACTTGCATTAAGCAACGGCATCACAATGTTCACATCGTGTGACAGTACGATAATTACTAAGCGTATCTACATCCAAAAACTTTGCGAAATATTGCGATGTATCTTTCATCTTGATGTTATCCTTAAGAGATATATCGAGAAATGCGATGTAGAATGTCCTAGGACTATCGTCTGAGGACTCGATCGGAGAAATGGAATTTTCAACATTGAACACCTGGCCACGGTCTCTAGTTGAAATTTGTTACAAATAAATAGCTAGGCGGCGTATATTGTTCTCCAATTGCGACTTCCTAAATAAAGATGTATCTGTTTATTGAGGAAAAATCGACTTGGAAATCAGTACAAGTCCGTGGATAGGAGGAATGACGTTAGTTCTGAGACACTTTGCATACAGAATGTCGTCCGACTGTACAGTTGTCGTCGTCGTCGTCGTTGTGCACCTTTTTTCTCGTTGCAACGCGTTGCAACGAATTGAACTCAATAATGATAATCACGCCGCTAATCTCGGCGTAATATCCGATTTCAACTACGTAAGGCATTTCGAAACAATAAATTAAGTATCAGTATATGATATCATATTTACATATATTGACTATAAAATTTAATCATGTCATACACGTAACACCTACACTTGTGTACATGCGTACACATGTACACACACACACACACACACACACACACACACACACACACACACACACACACACACGCACGCGCACACGCTGTAACAGTCACGAGAAGAAGCGAAACGAATAATTATTCAGTCCTGTTATTTTTCTTAGACTTCATGAGGGCTTCGTAAGCGGCAAGCTCTTTTTTCTCCTTCCTTATATTTCTATTCTCGTATTCCAACCTGCAATTAGACGCTAGATCAACACTTCATAGGTATGTTCACATTTCTTGAAGATATATATGTTTTAAGATAACACCATCTAAATAACACTAAAATAAATTTATCACGACGAATGAAGGAATAACACAAAAAATGTTTCTTTCGAAGTGTAACACTACAGGAGCAACGTGTGAAACTCGAAAAAAAAATGTATCTTGGGTGGATGAAACTGTGTATTTCGCTAAAAACGGCAGATGAATGAATGACAACAAATTATAATACGAAGTAGGAAACACATGAGTTTATTGCAGACTGAATGAGAAGTACAAAATAGCCAGATTGTCCCGTCAACGATTGTTGAAATTCATAATAATCGTACGAAGCTCGTTCGGCCTGGGGGGATAAAACAAGAAGAATGTAATTCCGATCTTCGTGTGTGCAACGTTAAATTTATGTATAGTATAGTTGGGATGCTGGATAGGAAGAAACATATCTAGATGTAGTTAACTTAATTCATTGCCAAATGCAAATGCACACATATCAATGCAAATATATAATATTTCCGTGAATAACTAATCGTGCAAAATATCATCAAATCGCGATAATGTCTCAGCAGTCATGAAACGCGATATGCTATTATAACATGATTTCAGATAATTATAATAAATCGTAGTGTGCGAGAAGTATAATGAAGAACCTTACATAATTTTTACGAACGTGTTTTATCCTCTATCTAGCAAAATTAAAGACATTCGTAAAATAAGATCGTAAAATAAGGTGCGTAAATTTGATGCAAGTACCTTGAAATCACGGACTTTGTAAGTGATTAAAAAATATACCATATAAATATATACTGTGACATTAGGGAGATTTATAGAATTGCGCATGTACACACACTGCTGTGTTCCGTCTGATTGGAAAGTATTTGGAAAGAAAGAAACCGTAAAGTAATAACAACGGAACATACCTGTGCAGAATGATCCTTTCGACAATTTTTTCGGTCGTCATGTCGTTACCACTATCTAACAACTTAAACTTATTTTGACGCTTAGGCTCTGCGTATGGATCCGAGCCATCCTCGCAGGGCATTATAGGCGTTTGTCCGTGACACACAACGGAGACATTAAAATGTTCCATCAGATTTCTTGTCACTTCGTACGGTGCGCCGATTACAACTTCATTTACGTACTGCAAATAGAAAGAAACAAACGCGGTGTAAAAAAGAGCGCACGTTCACAGGTAACAATGTAGCTCGTTTCCATATTATCTGCCGGCAACAATAGCGTAAAAATTTCTATCTCGTAGCCGTCGGTGCGAGTCCATCTGCATTCGAATACGGAAACGACTCTACTTGTACGTCCGAACGCAAAATGCGTGTGCGAGAAGAAATAGTCTGCATTGCGCTAGTTTTCGTCCTCGCACTTTATAGATACCAGACAATATCAGACGCCGAATGTAAGGCTCACCTTACACGCCAACACACTGAGAACCCGTTCGTGCAGGTTCATAATGGGATGATTGCCGCACTTGTATCGGTTAACGGCGGGATCCGTGTGCAGGCCAACTATAAGGTAGTCGCCCTCCTTCTTAGCGACTTCCAGGAAGTCCAAGTGCCCCACGTGGAAAAGGTCGAACGCCCCCGCCACGTACACGATCTTGTCACCGGGCTGCGGCGCCTTACCGTCGCTGAACTGTATAATTTTCTGCGTGGTCGGCAAGAATTGTGAGCAGCCGGTCCAAGGGTTTCGCGCGGTTCGGTCCTGACCCATGCGCTTGCTCGGCTCTCTATCGACGCTGTATTCACTGTCACCTTGTCGGAAGTGCTGCCGCGTCATTAGAAGCATGCGACCTACGAGATCGGTCGTTGAGACGCCGGCTGTGCGTTGAACTTCTCTGGAAACACGAAAGGAGACGACTCTCTCTCTCTCTCTCAGCGAATAGTTGCGTAATTTCAATGAAAGTCTTCAATGAAACACAAATAATCGAGTCAGTGTGTCGTGCGACTCACCCACGCAACACGCAAGTCTCAAAGGCGTCTTAAAGACGCTCAAGAGATATCTTTAAGACGTCCTTCAGATATGCGTGCCGCGTGACTCTTAACATTTGCCGCGAAACCTGTAACGTACCTGTAACGACCGGCTGCCTTGACTAAGTGATACGTGTCCACACCGTCCGCTGTGGTAGTGATATCGTCGCCGTGAACACAGAAATCACAGTTGTACTTGTCTAGTGTCTCCAATGTGGTCACGTAAGGAGCAGCTTCGACCACTTCATCCACCCACTTGATGCCGCGGACCATTTTATACCTGAGTGAAACAGAGATTCCGCACATTTCCATTAATGCACACAGTCATAACGACATTGTATATTTCGTTTAGAATTTCGCGCGACATCGACATGTTCGTCACGATTTTGCATTATCGCGTAATCTTTAATTGAGTCAGGAAACAGTGTATCGTATGATGTAGGAACTAAAGCTAACAAGGCAAAACTCTTGCGTTTATGCAACATTACATATCGTTGCGTTCATTGTATGTAGTTATGTTTTGTTTTTCTTACGTGTATAAAGATATTGACCTAAAATGTCAAGGTTGCAATCCAACAACCTGTCAGCTTTGATGAGATTATATAGCCTCGAGTATATTCATTTTTTATTATTTCCAAGCAATAATGAATACAGAAGTCGGATAAGCATTTCTCACCTTGAGTAAGACATTCACCGATATGTCAGCGCGCAGTGTCAATTATTCATAAGTATTAATCATTTACGAGTCCAGCGCATAATGAATTAATAATTAGATGCGCATTTTTGATCGATGAAGACAATCAATGTGTCAAATTATTATAATTAATAATTAATTTATAATACAGAATTAATAAATAATAATTAATTAGCACGTAATTAATATTTCGTCTGGAAATAATAATTAATTTTAATCAAATTTTAATAAATTTTATAAATCATGAATTTTTAATGGCATTAAACGTTAATGTTGCTCGAATATGGCGGTGGTTCCTTCCTCAATTTTCCTTTCTTGCCGATATTTATCCAAATATCACGATTAACATGAAATATTACGTTAGGACTCAATATCACGATATTCCACAAATCCTGCCATATGTCGATACGGCGCGAAGCTATGTAGCTATTTATAGTGCGCGAATGATTGGTCATAATTTAATGAATTAGCACGTCGATAGATCAAAGATACCTTTTTGCTGCAAGATAACCCATGAAAAAAGAGTTAAATATGTTTTAAATATGGTTCATGTTTGTCCTTTATGTGGGCCAAGTTGAACCCAAATAAGAAGCAAATATTAAATTAAAAGGTAGTTTTAATTCAAATATGTTCTCAATACGCATCCAAATTAAATTTAAATATGGTCCTGTTATTAGATTAACTTTGTCATTAATATTTAATATGCGTCTGACCATTAAATTAAGTCTAAATTTGATTTTACATTTGAAGGTACAAGTAAGATTTTAATTAACACTTAATTTGGTTTTTATTTGAGTTTAACTTGATATAAAGGACGAATATATGATGCCACATTTGAAACATGTTGAACTGTTTTTCACGGGAAAATGCAAGAACAGGAGATTGCAGGAGGATCCTTCGTCGATCCATCACGCTGGGCATCGCGTGTTTCGGAAATATAAGTGTATGAAATTCGAGAGGCCGATTAACACACAATAACCGAGTTCAGAATAAGTAATCAAGCGTGAGTCGCCATTATGTCGTCTTGCATAATTTCCTTCCATGAAACAACAGAATGACGTACCTTTCTTGCTCGGTGAAGACCGGAGGTCCTTTGTGCTTCGCGATTTCTTCATCCTTGTGGACACCCACCACCAAATAATCCCCCAGGGCCTTGGCTTGTCTCAGGGAATTGGCGTGTCCGAAGTGCACCATATCGTAGCTGCAATTATTGATATTATTGCACCTCCCATATATCGATCCGCATATAATGAATTTTAAAATCGTTAAATTCATACATTTATCTATATTCTATCTATATTTAGTCTATATTCTGATTGCAAATTTGACGCTAAATAAATACGGCCGTCAGATTCTAGATTATATTCGTCTTGTGCAAGAGCTGCACGTAACGTTATCTAAGTTGGAAAATGAGGAAAACGCGTTTTATCATGCGCTGATCATGCGATTAAATTACGGAGTATAATTTACAGCTTCCGCTTAACACTTACGCAACACATGTACGCGTTATAAGTTAGAATTAGAAACATAAATTAGAATCTAGAGCTGACGATATAATTAATAAACAAACACCCCGAAACTGATAAATAGCGATAAACATTGTCGGAATTGCATTGAATTGTACACGTACAATATCCCCCATACGTGAATTTATGAATACAAACACACGCTCCGCAGATCGTTTATCTGCTGGGTCAATGTTTAATTGGCGTAAAATGGATATTTATAAATGCAGCACACCGCAGAAACAACAGCGGCGCGATCGCGATCGCGATCTGTAATTAAGATCAAGCTCAATTTCGTCGCGGTAAATACCAATTGAAATCCACCCCATATGCGCTTTGAGATAATCGTGACTCGAAATAGGCCTTCGCAATGAACCTTGAACGTAATTGCTTTATTATCAATACCATCCTATTGTATCGCTCAAGAGTTTCGAGATAACACATGGAATTGCTACGGCGCGAAACTGATAACGTACCGTATTATCCGTGCGAGTCAACTTTCTGTCTTGACTCTATGAAGAATCATACGATATTGCGCCAAACTGATCGGCGGAAACTTTACTGCTAGGAAAACTACTACTACTAGGAAAATACTAAATAAATAATAGGTTGCGCGCGAGGCCGATATCTCCGGTTCGATTTGCTGAAACCGCAACTCGTGATTTTCTGCAACCTATACTTGGTGAGTGATAAGTAAGTTTTTCTTCGTAAAGATATGGGGAACACGCTATACGCCGGGTCGACACCGTGCGAAATCGACTCGTGTATTTTCGACCATCGATCGATCATAAATGAACGATTCCCGCCTACCGACGCACGACGCTAATCGGACGATTTATTTTCATTCTGTATATTTTTAGCGCGCTATATTCCCCGCGGCGATAGGCGGCCGAGAGAATCGTTGCTCTTTGTTGCGGCTGAAGCTCGAGTGGGCTAAAACGCGAGTTTAAATTCGGCGCTATCGGGGGGAAGGACGTCCGTTGCGCGTGGCCGACCCGGACGATGTGCCGTCTCACGCCGACGCCGACGCTGACGACGGCGAGGACACACGGAGAGCCGAGGACCTCCTCGAATTGTGTCACGGCGAGCCAGCGGCTTCAATCGTGCCTCGCCGATTAACCCTTTGAGGCCAATCGCGCAGGGGAGTCGGTCGTCCGAGTATTTTTCACCTCACCATAACGACACCTCCGCGTCTCCTTCCCCGTTCGGGCTTCTTTCTCATAACGGTCGCGTCATACGAACGTGTCACGCTCATTCCACGAGCGATTTCGTTTAAATTCACTCAGCCCACGTTCGCAACGAAACTCGCCGGGACGAAGCTGGGGGCTCGCGGTCGGCTGAGATCTACCAGGACCGCCGCGATTTCGCTCGTCAGGCGCGCGCGCGCTTGCGTCAGCTTCGGACGTGTCCGTGGCGCGATCTTATCGATTACTCGCGTTCTCGCACGACGGAAATCCACGCGCCAAACGGCGACGGACTCCACCGTTGCGAACGACACACGTGTTACACGTGTCTCGCACAGCCGGCCGCCGCGCTCGTCGACGCGTCTCCCAGTGTCAGATGTCAGATACAACATATTGCGACGCTACAGCGCATGCGTGAGATGATGTGCTCTATGCCAATGACGGCAATAAAGCGCATCGCAGGGTCCATGAAGGGGCCCGCGCTATTCGATCAGCTGTCTTCCAGGCTCCAGCGTAGTTTTCCTGCATTTCTTGCGCGAGTGCCTTAGGTTATATCTTAGGTTATATTGTTCAGTTACATTAACATTATAATTCCAGTGGATGCTAAGTAACAGTTACGTTACATTAACATTATAATTTTTCACTCAACTATGTAACTGTTACATAATATTTGTATTAGACTCATATTAGACTATAGATTGAGAATTACTATCGGACCAATTAAAATAACCACGATTTAGATTATCTAATTTGCTCGCAATTGCAATTCTCAATACATAATATAATACGGGCGCTATAATACCTTAAAAAAGATACGATATTGGGGCTTTTACTCAAGCAGTGAGCTCCTACGTCTCTCACGCATGCGCTGTAGCATCGCAATATATTGCATCTGACATTACTGGCGTCTCCTCGACGTTTCTCAGGAAACGTCGCGCGCTGCGTTGCGCTCGCTCGCACACGATACTCACCAGCCGTCGCACCAAACGCGAACCTCCTTGCGAGTCCCTTCTGTCATCGTGACCTTCGCGCGCGCGCCTCTCGATGAACGGACTGACGCGTTTCTCCAAGTGGCGTCCGGCTGTCGGGCGGTTAACCTCCAAGAGAGGGAACGAGGAAGAGAAGGGAGAGAGAGAGACACAACGACCACCACCGTCCGCTTCCTCGGAGCTACTGCGCGCGTCGACGTGTCGGCGCGTCGCCTTTAAAATCCGCCGCATAGCGCGCCCCACCCACGTGCTGACTAATGTCGTCATTAGACGAGCTGGGACTGAGAGCGACGTCGTTCGAATCTGCTCCCGATTGCTTCGCGAATGTCGTTGGAAAAAAATTCCATTTCTATTGTGCTCAAAGCGCGACGGTGCGGCGTGGAGTCGACATTCCTTTCAGCACTTTACGTCGTCCAGGTGCCGACGTCTTCTCTCATCGTAGTTTTCTTTTTTGTCGAAAAAGGGAAGCGAAAGGCGAATATCGGCGAGATGACTCTGAGATTTGGTTTACAAAGTGCTGAATCAATCGCGACCTTGTGATTGCAGCGTGTTCGAGAAAGGCGAAGATGCCGCATTTCCGTGACGAGTTCTACCGCATTGGCATATATGTGTGACGTGTGCCTGACATTTCTACGTATCGATTTATCCGTAGAGATCTCAAATCTGCTTCTCTGAACACCCGATATATTAAATTATTTTGCGAATCTATCTGAAATTCTAATGTACGCAAATTACATGGGGCGCGATACGAAGGGGATCAATTATGTACGTCCAATACGTTTCAAGCATACAGAATTTATCGAGTTGCTCATTTAAAAAAGAGAAACATATTTATGCGTGAAAAGCAGACTTTAAACCCAGCCGTTCGTATAGAAATGATAAAGTAACACGCCACATTAGCATTCGATATTAACTCACCGAATATTCTCAGTGTGTAACGTGAAAAAGAAACAAAAGTTTTCGGGACTATTTTCTTTTAAACGGTTCAGACAAATACATGATATAATATGATATAATACATTGCACATTAAGCAATGTCACACTTGTTCCATAGAGAAAAATGATTGGGAGAAAAATAAAAAAATACACTAATCAATTTATAAAGTTACAATAAATAAAGCTACTAAAGCTAATAAAGTTACAATTACAAAGCTCAATGTTTGGCTCAATATTCGAAGAGTGTAGGGATTTTCGTAGAGTACAAAAGGCCTATACTTTTATATCGGAACATCATTCAATAATATATTCCGACTGTATTTTCGATGGCAAGTTAAAAAAGAAATACGGAAAAAATTAAGCTATATCAAATTATGGGGATATCAGTTTTAAGTTTTTCGTCAAAATCTCTACAAACTTATATCGAATATTAAATATCATACTACTAAATACATGTATATATATATGTATGTGTGTGTGTGTGTATATATATATATATATATATTATATATAATAATTTTCTAAATATAATAAGATAATCATTTCTCCTCGACTGATTATTTTATTATATCCATTAAATGTTACTGTACACGAAAAAGGAACACCGGTTAACATTTTGCACATTTTAATATCTCGTAATAGCGCCACAATGTATATATTCATGAGATAATATTGATGATTCAACTAAAAACCCACTTATCTAAAAAAAGTAGGGAATGTTATCAGCAGACATTACGTTGATGTCTCGAATACAGCGGATGTCGCAGTGAAACATACACAAGGGCAACTGTTTTTATCCAGATCGGAAGGCAAACTCTGACCGGATCGTACGATTCGTGATAAATGAAACAGCCAATGAATAAAGCCGAGCCTCTCCTCGGCTTGAATTGCGATAACTGTTATCAGTAGCGTGGCATAGTGGGATTCTCTCAATATCTGACTTTCTCCGATAACGAACATTTCTCGTTGTAGTAAGTCATAACAATGTGTTGCCACAATTTGTAACATTACTCGCTCACATTATACACACAACGTATAATGTGTTCTCCGGATACGTGGTAATCACGTATGCATAACGTCGAGATGCCAATTGTGGATTTAGACGTCTATAAAAATCCATGCACTTTCTAGAGAAGAATCTATATTTGTATGTGACTAAAATATTATATATACTGATGACCATTAATAACGGTGAATAATGCGAAAGACTTCATATATTAATACGCAATGTTTGTGATATATTTATTTCGCTTTTGTTCACAGGATAAGTCTTCAACATCCCGAATGATGTCTATGGACATTGCATATGCAAATCGTTTCCCAGGTGATGTCTGTAGCGAGAGATTTCTGTGTTCAAACTATTAAATACAAATTTAACACAATCTAGAGATCTGCAAAAACATTGTTGGAATATCAACACTCATCTCAGAAATACATCGACTCTTCATTGATTATTTTGTTTCATTCGATTCGTTCGAACTGAAAGAATTAAAATGTTACAAATTACAATTTACTCTTAAGATTTAAAGCGGAAACGAGAAATACACACGTATTATTTGACGCCGAAGGAAGATCGAAGCAGGGAAGAAACGCAGGGAAAAACACGCAGTTTCGGTCTTTTCCTGCTTCTTACGCTTTTTATTCCACTGTAATACTATTACATCGTTAAAAGCTCGTCTAAATTTAATACCGTGCAATAATTTGCAATTATTCTAGCTAATACACAGTCCTTATGCTTATTGGAAAAAAAAGATGAGAAAAAGCTAATGCTTTTGAGAATGTAAATGACACAACGCGATCGGACGTGCAATCAATAGGAACTGCGCTCCTAAACACTTGAACACGATCACGCTAAGAGACAGGAAACAATGAACAGCTATCATAGACATCGTGAATATCTTCTTTCTCCTGTCTTCGTTCCTCCGTGGTACTATCAGCCGTACCTTCTAACATTTTTCACTCTCTTTCGCACTTCGAGTAAAAAATGTAAAATATTCATTAAATTAAGAGAAAAAAGAAAACAAAGGAGTTCGGTGCAGAAGATGGTGCTAAAATAAACAGGTCTAATGTCCATATTTGAGATCACGAAGTCAATAGCCATTTTGTTGTCTGTAACTGCCACCGCTACTCCCGTATCCACCGCTGTTCTGATTGTAGCTACTCGAACCACCACCGGAGCCGCCACCACCAAAACTATTTTGGGGGAAGGATTTGGCGCCGTATCCTCCACCGGTTATCCCACCTGCATGAATAAAAATATTTTCTACTTATTTACGTTTACGTCAATGTCGTTTGTGGCATATCTCCTTAAATCGTCACTACTTATTTTAAACGAATCCCAAATTTTCACCTTGGCTGATAATATTCTATCACTATAAATTATTTAATTTGCTTTCAATAGTCTCTTCTCTCTTTTATATGTGAACACATGAGCGCAAACATACGCGTAGACGCGTCTTTACATTTAAATATAGATTAAAGATGAAATAACATTCACATTCTATCGTTTCCATCTTTTTCAATGGATTAGATAGACCCGATAACGTCACTAATCGCTGTCCAATTAGTAATGAAATTAACTTCAGTAAAAAATGTTGCAAGATGCCAAGGAGGTATATTTAATTGAAAAAAACTAACCGCTGCTACTTCCGCCCCACTTGTTCCGGTCACTGGCTCCACCTCCACCACCAGAACGGTCGAATCTGCTTCTATCTGATGCATCCCGGCCACCACGAGATCCACGCGAACCACCACGGCCGCCGGATCCTCGTCCGCCGCCACCTCCACTGCGACCTCCATATCGACCTCCTAATCATCACATGTACAGAAAAAATGTAATAAAACAATTTGTGCGAGATAACGAAATGTCACAAATAGAAAGTGTGACGGGAATCTCTTATCATTACTTCCGTACTGGAATAAAACGGGAAAGTAAATTTTATGATCCGTTGAAAAGAATGTGAGTGAATGTAGACGCGCGCGCGCGCGCGTGTGTGTGTGTGTGTAAAATGTATAAATATATGTATATAAATAAATATATATATATATATATATATATACAAGTAAAAAATGAGCGAAACTTACTCTTGTAAATGCCGGGATTCCTCGACAGCTCGTACAGTTTCGGATTGACAACTTGCTTAGCCTCTTCGAGAACTTGAATTAAGTCACTAGCCTTGTGCGCATTGCCAGGAGTGAAAAAGGCGTACGCTGTTCCCGTACGCTGCGAGCGGCCCGTACGTCCGATACGGTGCACATAGTCCTCAGAGTTGGACGGATAGTCCAAGTTAATCACAAATTTGACATCCTCGACATCTGCGTAATGCACGGAGTCACAATCGCGGCACGGGAAGAATACTTGTTCTTTTGTGGTTCAATTAACTTATAAAGCGAATCGATCGAAGCATTTACCAAAGACGCTGTCTCCTTGCTAATGGAATTAAAGAACGAGAGAGAAAGAGAGAAAAAGAGAATTCGCTTGGAGATTTTGTCATTTTACATCGACGACATTGATGTTCGTCATTGGTCTTTCTACCCTTGCCGCTCTCCACATCGTCTCTACCGTGTCCGATGCTTCGAGAGGAAAGAGAGATCTTCTTCAGTCGGGAGAGACAAACGTTAAAGATTACCTACCTACCTTTAACGTAATCAATGATTTTAATTTGAGGATTAACCAAACAACTTTAGTTCCATTTGCAATTCGCACATTAACACTCAAGGTATGTTGACCACAAAGAGCAAGTCTTGCATATTAATTACCTGTTTGCGACTAGAGCTGGAAATGTAAATACATTTGTTTTGGAAATGTAGAGGAATCAGAGCTCAGATGGTTCTCATGGAATTCTCGCTTCACGTATTTAGCGAGCTCTATAGTATTATTCTTATGCAAACGTTACACCCTTCTCTACCGCACCAAAGTATGGATCTCGGCTGGTATTTCAAAATTTGGTCCTTGTACACTGCTCCGGTTGGAATGGTTGGAACACCAAGCGTGCGTCTTGCGTGTGTTCTCCACTCAACCCCACGCGCGTACTCCATTGAACAATTAGCATCAAGAATTACGCACTGCAATATTGTGAACAACTCCCTTCATACACTTTGATGCTGAAATTATTGTCGACAATCACTGTGTGGTTATTCCTCGTCCAATTGTCCGGCCGAAGTTATAAAATGTGCGGCGCGAAGTTCACGCTCATCAGTGTACTGTTGGTAATTTCAGCATAAAAAAAAGAAAAAAAAAAGAAAAAAAGAAACGATGGTCGATAATCGCCCGGGTCCAGGGCATCACGATTATTGCAATGCAACTTGATGTAATTTGTTACGATCTACTATTGCAACGAATGGAACCGGCAATAATCTCTATCCCTTCGCATATCATTTTTTTTGTTTTGTTTTGGTTGTCCTGGCATGCTAGACGCCCTAACATTACGATATCTCCATACTTTGGACCGTCGCAGGTACAGAGTGAGAGGGTTTTTCGAGTGGCACGGTGGGCCGAGGCACAGCGTTACAATAGCTTGTTGCGAGGGGGCGGAGACCAGCAGTCACGCCCCATTCAAATATATTTTCCAAGCAAGCTCTCCAGAGTTCTTATCATTGATAAAACTCCGTCGCATGTGCCTCTGAAAACACATAGAACAGCACGTTAATACCAGACTGACAGGACTTGTCTCGAGATCTGAGATCAAAATTGAAAGAGATAAGCCTGGCTAAAACCTTTGCTTACCTGACTCCCTCACCTTCAAAGCTGAAATATTTCGACGTTCTTTCTGTGTCATTACTATATTAGCGCGCAATGTTTCGAATTCAACGCGAGATGCATAATCGCGTTTGTATGCGCGACAAAATCAAAAGAACGTCAAAATCTGCCTATGTTAGCTTATAATAAAACAGAAGAAGTTAAAACTTATCCCTGCGTTAATCGTATATCGCTAAAGGTATAATGGCGATGTTAAGCGTTCTGATAAGAAGCGCGAGCGTGCGCTACCGCGTTTCCCGCATTAATAATCAGCCGGCGAAAAGAAATCAGCATGAAAAGAACAACAAAACTAAAGAGTGCCAACGGCGAAATTAAAACGGAAAAAATTATTGTTTGTACGCTCCTGGTATTCCTAAGAGTTCATGGAATTATCTCCAGCCACACTGGTAAAGGAGTAACGTCAATCAGTCTGGCACATGCCGTTATCCGTTGCCACATCATAATACCACGACTCTCACAAATGTGAGATAACCATCGCAGCCTGACCCTTACATCACACCCATCTGCAATTATCTGCAAATTCTTACCTAGACCTCTCGCCGCCACGTCAGTAGCCACTAGGATCGCTGATCTGCTATTCCGGAACTCTGGAAACAACATTACAGAGCTTTGAGGAAAAAGAACACGTCAGAAGTTTCGCGAAGATCTTTTTTCCGAGAAATATTGAGGCATATTCTATGACGCAAGATAGTAAAAAGGACTTTCAATACGATGTAATTCCTTCTTGTAGTTCTTTTTGTATCGTAAATTTTAGGTCCCTTGAAGTTCCACGAAATAAACGAAATTGTTTAAATATAAATAGCGTATAATTCAAGATGTTACAAATGTTATTCTGGACGTTGTTATAAATTTGATAACTTAATAGCAAAATTTAATACCGATATTAAACAATTTTGCTTTTTGTATATTGTATATTGAGTAATGGTACTTACGGTTTAGTACATAGTCTCTCTCTTGTTGGCTTTTGTCTCCATGGATGCCAATTGCCTGCCATCCGTATCTATTAATAGCTCTTGTTATATCATCCACTTTCCTCTTAGTCTCCACAAATATTATAGTCTTATTTTCCGGTTCATTGGAGATCTCCTCCAATAGTTTCATGAGTTTACCCTCCTTCTCATATTCTTCGCACACATCCACGATCTGGAGGATATTGTGATTGGCAGCCAGTTGCAGCGAACCAATATTGATCTGTATGTAGTCCGTTAAAAATTCCTCCGCGAGATTACGCACTTCCTTCGGCCATGTAGCGGACCACATGAGTGTCTGACGGTCGGGTCGAATTTGTTCTACAATTTTCCTAATTTGCGGCTCAAAGCCCATATCAAGCATCCTATCAGCTTCGTCCAGCACTAGATACGTACACCTACGTAAATTTGTAGTGCCACGTTCCAAAAAATCTATCAAACGTCCAGGAGTAGCGATGCAAATCTCTACTCCACGCTCGAGATCACGTGCTTGTGGTCCTTTTGGAGCACCGCCAAAGATACACGTGTTTCGCACTTGCGAGGACATACCGAAGTCTGATGCCACTTGCTGAATTTGCTGCGCCAATTCCCGAGTCGGCGCAAGAATCAACGCGATCGGACCGTCGTTTCTGCTCAATCGGGGCTGATGATTGATGTGTACGATCGCAGGTAGAATATACGCCAATGTCTTTCCCGAGCCAGTTTGCGCTATACCGACCATGTCGCGACCGGACAAGGCAATGGGCCAACCTTGCGCTTGAATCGCGGTTGGTTCACCGAAACCTTGCCTGCGGATCTCATTGAGAACATAATCCGGGAAACCACCTTCTTCGAAATAAATATTGGGACCTGGGACGTTAGTTCCCTTCACCGTAATCTCCTTATTCACACGGTATGCCTCCACTGCGTGAAGACTCCTTGTCATTACATTTGGATGTGGTTGGTAGAAGTCTTTTCTGAATGGTTGCAACGTGCTCATATCCCATCGCGGTTTACGAAGACGTTCGCCAGGCTGACGGTTCTTGAAGCTACTGTTGCCGAAACCGTTGTCTCTGCTTCCACCGCTGCTGCCGAATCTACTGCCGCCACCTCCGCCTCCTCCGCCGCTATCTCGTCCGCCAAATCGACCACCTCCACGTGCACCACCACCTCGTCTGTCATTGCGTTCGCGATCGCGATATGCCCTTTTCAAAAAGCGAAACAATGAAACATCTATTATATCTATAGGTACGTAAAACTGTCTTACTGTCTAATGTTTCTCTCTCGGTGAAAACTGTGTATATCTCGTAAATATAGTTAAAAAATAATATATCATTAGGTCAGAGATTTGACTATAATATTATGCACTACAAGGATACAATAATGAATGGTAAACATCGAGATTTTCTTATTTATACTACAATAAAATTCGCAATCTAAATGATTTCCAACGAATCATTGTAATTCCGTGTAATTTCGCTCCACGAATGAAACAAAGTAGAAAGTTAGAAAGTCTGTGAATCGGCAGACGTATTGACGCTTACGTATATGCGCAGTTCTTTTATCCCAAGACTTTTTAAATCGCTTGTACATATATATCTCTATACAAATCAATGCGTTCTATTGATTCGACAGCTCTTGCCATTGCGGTCGAGTAACTACCTGGCGAGAAAGCCGACCACAGTGTATTGGATGTCATGTTTCAAGAATATAGTTTAAATTATAAATAGAACTTATAAATGGAATATAACTTGATACAAATCTTCATATTAATGTAATTAATATCTATATGAATATCAATATAATTATTTAATATAATTAATAATTATAATTAATATTTGCGTGAAAATAAATGAAGGAAAAGTACAGAGAAACAAAGCAAACAAAGAAAACACTTTATTTTAATCATGTGAAACATATGTAGATATTACGCTAAGAAATACATGAAATGCTAAAAATACTTTACAACTCTCAAATAAAAACATGTGTGTTGTGTGTGTGTGTGTGTGTGTTGTATACTTATGTAAGATAAAATTTTTTTGAAAGCTTTTCTTTTGTAATTCAATTAGTTGAGTTTGTTTCTTTTTTTTTTCAATGTTTAGTATTTCTTTTACTCTAAAGACATAAAGCACAACTTTACTAACTAAAAGAAATAGGTTCTTAGTCAGTTCTAGATCCATATGTCATGCATGTCTTAATACTTATTTATTAAAATTTCCTACGAATTAATTTTTTAATTAATTTTATATATTATACATTATTATACAACAATCAATTTTATGTGTGCAAGATTAAAAATCATGAAAATAACTTCAGCTATAACATTGATATTAATATATGCACACACACACACACACACACACACACACACACACACACACATATTCTTTAATTTTTTAAACCTTCCATACATATGTATAAGACCATAAAATTCATAAGAAATTTTGGATAATAAAGGTTAAAGCATCCATAACATATAGATATAAAACAGTTAAAAGCTTATACTTTTCAGCTAAACTAAATTCTGTTTTCTATCTTTAAAACTAGATAAATATATGTATGTGTTGTAGCTTGTTCCTCTTTTATGTTTTACCAAACATAAAGATCTTCACATTTGGTAGAATATAAAAACCTGAAGATTTTTTATATAAAAATAGTATCACAATATAAGATTTTAATTTGTTCTATAAAACAAAACAGAGCATTAAAGTACCAAAAGAAATAAAACATTTCATAGATCTTGTAGGTACATAGGCAGTCTGAAAAGTTTTCAACCTGACATATACATGACATTAGAAACTGTCAAACTATAATTGTATTGGAAAGTGACATCCCTGATATAAACCCATGTAAAATTTTATTTGATCTGTCAAAGTCATTCGAGTAGTAGCACCAGTTGAAAAAGCTTTATGCAAGATAAATGCCGCATTTGCTAACAATTGACCAAAAACGTATTCGAATACGTATTTCTCAAGCGTGTTTGGCACATTTTTATCATTTTAAGCAAAATAAAATGAATTTCAAGTGTCATTTCATAACTGTTGATGAAACTTGAATCCACCACTATACACCAGAGCAAAAAGAACCTTCCGGAATCACACTTTAATGATGGTATTGGATTATTGGAAAGACTTTGGAATAAATGTATTGAAGTTTCAGGAGAGATTATATTGAAAAATAAAACATATTTCATGGCAAAAAAATTTTTCTTTTATTGTTAGGCCGAGAACTTTTCAGATTGCCCTCGTAGTTGTAGGCATCCAAAAATATTCTAAAGTTCTATTTAAAACTGAAAAATATTTAATCTTCTCCACTATTTATTAATCATTTATGTATATTTTCATATATGATAATCATATATATATTTCATTTCATTTATAATTTTATACATGTATATATAATCTAATATTGGTTATATATATGTATATATGAACAATACACACATATATATCCAGACTGCACATGACTCCTGGAGACATCCTATGGACATCCTGAGGATGAAGAAATGTCCCTAGGATGTCCTTAAGATGTACTCTGAACGTCCTCTGACATTTGTAGGGTATATACATGTATATATGTATATATAAATATATGTGTATATACAGATACATGTGTATATACAGAATACATGTATATATACAGAATACAGATATATATATATATATATATATATATATTCAATAGAGAACAAAAATTAAATATTTTTCAGTTTTAAGTATATTTTTTAAACATTTTGATCCCTAAACTTTTTAATTTGGCATATTCTAGAACAAATAAAAAACACAGTCCTCATAACTCTTTTTTGTTGGATAATAAAGAAATAAGTTACAACCTTCTTTCCTGTTTTTTGCCATGACACAGGATGATGTATATATGCCAAGATCTATCTACAAAGTCTATAAGATGTTTTATTTCCTTGGTACTTTGATGCTAAATAAATGAAACACAGATATAAGTGATATATCAAAGTGCATTTATATAAAAGGAGGTCACAAACAGGGCAACTAAATGTTGAATGTATGTGTGATGTATACATGTAGCATAGTATGTCATAAGCGTGTGTAAAAGGATTACGTGTACTCTGAAGAATGTCGTCATGGGAAATCCCGCTTTATCTGAGCCGACTGGCTTCTTTTTTCCGAAAATCAATCTCCGTGAAGCTTGTGATCTCTATTTCTACACTCGCGTTCGATAGTTGCGAAAACCGAAATTCGCTTTTAGCAAGCAACATGGAGGGCAACATCGAAATCGCATGCATCAGCAACGACATTAAAACGTGTGGAATGATCGCGAGGATAATTGCGTAGAATTCTCGTAACGATTTCTTCGATAGAAACTGTACTTACATTGAAGATTGTAGTGTTGACGAATTACAAGAATCTACTGATCACTGGTACGCTGGAGTTTCTTCCACAGGATGCCGATCACCTCGATTACTATTTCTCGCGATCAGACGTACAGGATGTTCGTAATGAATGTGAATGGAACGGCGTGGCCGGCGTCATACGCTGGCGCCAAATAGTCCTGAAGAGAATCGAGATTATAAAATCGATTAACTATTTGTACGGCTATGAAAAACCTCATATGAGCGATTACCTTTTGAAGTTGATTTATAGAACGTCAAAATATGGTATATTCGTCTATAAAATTCTTAAAAATATTCGTGTCTCTCGCCCGAAGTGACAATGTTGAGCGCAACGGCGGAAGTGTAACGAAAGATATGTCGCATCGTTGTCGATTTGCGCGAGGTCTGTTCTTTTTGGGCGTTTTCCAACTGAGGAACACTGTGTTCCACATCAGTGTTTTATTGGCTACATATTATCTACAACATCTTTTTAGATAATTCATAGCCAATAAAATGTTTTTATGTAATATAGCGTTTCTTGCTGAAAATGGCCTTTAGCTGTCTAGTGCGTTTAGTCTAAAGGCCCATCTACAGTGGCTGGAAGAATAAGGTTGAAAACGTAAGCGGTAAGAAACGAACCAACCACAGTCGATTACACGTATAAATCACATATAAATGTATAACAGAATCGTAATTATCGTAATGCAGCTTAATTCTCTTAATTAAGTTCGTATTGTTTTAAAAACATAAACATGTTTATTTATCTCTACCTTTTTCGGATATCCCCCGGAGTATAAGACTTACATCGGATGATTCTTGTCTGTTCTGTGTTCCCTCATTTTCATTTAATGCTGGAGTATTCATTTCATCTGAATCTGTATTATTATAAAATGTCTCACCGCGTATATTTCATTTCTCGCCTTTCGTTATGAGTCACTGCGCAGGCGTGCTCCGCAGGTGGAGCAGTGACTCTCATTCTCCTCGAATCGGGATGCGTTCCGAAAGTTGCAAAAAAACGGGCACATACTATTATGTCCGCGATCATACAGTTTAAAATGCTTAGAATAATTTATATGAATTACTGTAAAATAAGTTTATTGTGTGTGCCTTAGAGTAAGTAATCTATCACAGATGTATATATCAGATGAAAATAACCTCAAAAATTAATATAAAATTTACTCATATCTTATCCATAATAAGATTTTCATCCATAATAAGATTTTCATGTTAATTTGAATTATATACTTGTGAGATATCTCGACATTATATGTACATATTATATCTTTTAAACTGGTTTAAATTGTATTTACTGGTATTTGGATTTCCAATCCAAAATAAAAAAGTGTACACTCTGTATAATTAATATTAAAGATAGAGTATAATATATATCGCATTATTTTAATAAAAAGGTTATTTTCCATTAAAGTACTTGTTTTATTATCAAATCCCATTCCTATCATGTCACATCATGTATATATAAAATTAAAATATATAAATTGCAGTATCCTAATCTAAAAATTTATTAAAAATTGCATCTTTAATTTATAATGACATGCACTAATGACATAATGAAATTGCTAAATATATAATTTTATATACTTTATTTGCTTTCTTTCTGCTGTTATCTTTTTCTTTAAATACAATATATGCATTTATTTAAAATAATTTATAATAAACATGATTTATTATATATTTGTATTCAGTATTTCCAACAGTAATGTAATATTTTCTTTGTCACAACTATAATATTTCTTATAATCAATAGATACAAACGCTATATGTGTTACTAACATTTCTTGTTAGAATTTATGATTATGCATACAATAATACTTGCATGTGTGTATACAATGGGTGCATTCAGTACTACACCGCTCACTGAGCACTAAATGAGCTCTTGCATCTGATTGGTGTATATTTTTAAATCTAAAGATATATACCAATCAGATGCAAGAGCTCACTTAGCGCTCAGTGAGCGTTATAGTACTGAATGCACCCAATATATATTACTTTTACTGTAACCAATCAGACGTCACTATCTTTCCACATGCGTGACGCATGCGCATAAGTTTAGTACATAACTTTCGGAACCATTTACTTTACCCAAATTAGCAGTCTAGTTATAGAAGAGAATCAACCAATCAGAGTTCTTCATTTCTATCTTGAGGAGGGAAATGAAGAAAACTAATTGGTTTATTCTCTTATGCGTTATGTATTATGTGTTATGCAGAAATCTGTGCTCTTGTCCATAATATAAAAGTCTCTGGTAGAGAGCCTCATAAGAAGAAAGGGGTAAACTGATCACGTGACCAGGTCTCTGCTGATTCGATGGAAGCACAAAGCCTTCTTGACCAATCAGAATATCGATATAGCAAGACGACAGGTTGGTTTTACAATAAGTTTTTAAAGCAGTCTGACGTACATCTGTCAATCATTAGAGGAGGTTATGACGAGTCACACAAGATATTCGCCTACGAATTAATAACAGCAATAAGAGTCAAATATCCGTAAGTAATAAGTATTCAATTGTGAAAGGATATTTGTCGCTTCGATTTACATAGAATTAGAATAGTAATATGTTATTTACATAATTTTGTGTCTTGTGCATAATATAAAATGCCTAGACTACTTTAAAACTCACTGTAAAACCAACCTGTCGTCTTGCTATATCGATATTCTAACTGGTCAAGAAGACTTTTGTGCCTCCATCGAATCAGCAGAGACCTGATCACGCGATAAATTTGCCTTCTCTTCCTTCCTATGAAGGCTCTAGTTAAATTAATCACGTTGGTAAATCAGTTGGTAAAAATGGACATTACTGTTATAAAGCAGAAAATAAAGCAGAAAGAAGCTTGAGATCAATTATTGGGCCGAATTCCAAGGGATGCATAAAGATTCTTTAATAAAAGATAATAAACCTAGCTTATACCGCACCACTTTTTAATTAACCTTCTAG
The DNA here is from genome assembly GCF_003227715.2 of Harpegnathos saltator. NCBI lineage: Eukaryota > Metazoa > Arthropoda > Insecta > Hymenoptera > Formicidae > Harpegnathos > Harpegnathos saltator. The sequence goes on from NW_020229922.1 coordinate 113,702, forward strand.
ATATCGCATGTTGTATATCATATGTTGGACCCTGAGTGAATCCTCTATTAAATTTACTTTAATTAATATTACATTGTATATATGTTGTACAAACTTATCGGACGTTCCGATTAGCTGAATTTCTAGGGCACCTAACTTTTTCTCTAGATATCCTAAAAATTCTTTATCTGACAGCCAATCGAAACATTTAATAAACTTTTGTACGACGCACGTAATATTAATTAAAAATATAATAGTTTTCATTGATTCAACTTATAATTTATCTTGAATTTTAAACAATTCGATACGATCTCAAATGGTTCGTTTTAAATTAATATAATAACATTATTTTGTATTTTGAACATTTATAACTTATACATATACATTTATATGCATTTTATATAAATTTATACTGATAATACTTCAGGAAAGTTTGGGAAACCAATTCCGAGCAGAAGAAGCGTAAAAGTTAATTTTATTAATTCTATGGCATAAAACTATATAACAACGAAACAACATAGACAAAATTTAATGTAGTCAAAACATAATGTAGCCAAAGAATGTACAAAGACTTGTAGTTACAAAAAATTAAGAGACCATTTTTACGATTATAACACTCCGTCCTTTCTCCCACATATGAAGGTCCAAGTTTCTATTATATCTTAACGTTGGGCTACAAGCTTGACATATCACAGCTATTACAAAAAGAAACAACAATTGACCTAAATTATCAACTTATTTGATAGTATCACAATTAACGAAAACAGTTAACGAATTATTTAGTCGATTGTCTAAAATCACATAGTTGTGAAAAGTATAATTTGCGCCAGTCTTATAAATATAACATAAAAATTTATAGAAATAATATTAAAATATAATTCGTTATATATATATATTACAATTAACATTAATTGTGATACTAATAACTAATATTAATACATTTATGTATAGGTCATCACACCACATATAATCGCATTTTCTATCCATAATTTCATTGACAAACTTCGCGAACCCGTCGCAATTTAACAGAATGTTTAACTCTGAAATAGCTACATACATTGACGTGAAAATATTTGAACAAGTAAAATCTTAGAGTCCATATAAATTATAAAAATATGAACACAGCTCTTTTAATAACATTGCTAATACATAAAAATTAAATAACATGTAATAATCGTCAGTCTTCCCTTTAAAAACAAAAATTCTTTGCAAATTTTGCAGGCCACTGCAAAAAAATATTTTTGGTTTCGAGCATGTAATTTGAACAGCATATGTCATGTCATGTCTTTTTCATAAAACTAATATTGTAATACTGATCACGAACATACATGCATGTAAAACATTTGTCAAACGCTACATATAAAATATAAAATTTTAAATTATTTAGAAACAAACTATAAATAAATACTTTGGCTTCTAGTGATTGCACTTTGAGGCTTGTATTAATAGTCGAGATACTTGAGAAATTCATTTCATGTATGATATCCATATTTAAGTTTAGAATTAGATAAGAATCCTTCAGATGAATCGCGATTACAAATGCAATGTCACATGTATCGCATAATTCGACTGAAAAATCCATCTAACTCTATATTCAGATCAAAATATCTCCAGGAAGATATTGTTTCAATTAACGATTACTAGTACAAACCTGATGTCGCACCATAGGAACTTATATATTATCTCTGCAAGGTTAGTTACGAACGTATTAAAACTGCATCAAAGCTCCTTCAGCTTTGTTTGATGCGTCAAATTCGATACACGCAAATCACTTGACATTATATTTAACAAATGTTAATTGTATGTGTAACTGTCGATTTAAAATTGATAATACTCATTGGGTAATACAATATGGTATACTATCGCCCGTCGAACGCGTCGATACCTTCCTTCATATCCACCTCTTCCCCTTTTAATCTATTATAAATATTACCACAGAGTCGGACTAACTAAATATGGACACATTACACACCATCGAGTGATTACGTGTTATCAATTGGAAACATTAAAAACGCGATTAATAAGTTGCACCCCTGTATGGATAACTGCTTCCATAATTATCGCCACCTCCATAATTCTGTGGCATACTGCCTTGTCCGTAGTTTCTCTGTGTACTGTATCCGTACGCCGCGTTTTGACCTATAGCGGACCCACTTGATTTCATGCTAGTATAACTACTGTAATCTGGTCCCGAATAAATACTCGAAGAAGATTGGTAAGAATTCCCAGCGCGAGATGCACCTCTTCCTCTTCCCAGAATACTTCCTCTTCCTCTACCGTCACTACTGCCTCTCCGAATATTACCTCTCTCTCCACCAATGCCGGAAGAAGCGCCAAAACGTTTCCCGTCTTGTAGAGATGAAATAATATTAACATATGCTCATTACTGTGAGCACTGCAAAATTTTCACGGTGGTGAGTATACACTCACTGCTAGACTCACTTCTGCCGCCAAAATTCCCTGCTTTCGCCATCTCTGCCATTTCGCTGAGGCGCGGATTCACATTTTGACCCGCTTCCCGCAATACTTCTATAAGATCTCCGGCGTGCTTCATATTGTGGCTCGTGAAAAACGCGTATGCCGTGCCGGTTTGTCGTCTGCGTCCAGTTCGACCGATTCTATGTATGTAGTCTTCCGATGAGGATGGATAATCGAAATTTATCACATATTTCACATCATCCACATCTGCAAAATAGCAGTCATGGCAGATGTCAAAAGATTGATTATCGTGTTCCTTAGCCTGTACATGTACGTCAAGTATTATTTCAAAAGATTATAGTATCCTTTCTAAATAATAAAATCAATTAGTATTATCCTGATGTGATCGAACACATTTTCATATCCATACTAAGTCATCTATAATCGTTACTTATATAAAACTTGTCTCACTCAGATTTGAATTCACCCTAATATTTCCAAATAAGTTCAATCAATAAAACAAATTGCAACACCCACCTTTCGCTTGGAAATTCCGACGTGAAATCAGCGAGAACGACCCCATTTGCTTTTAAAGTGGGGCAATTTCGGTTGCTTTCTTATGGAAATATACCAGCGGCCTAGAGATTAGACAGACACAGCGGTTGTGTCTGGTTTGGGATAGAGGCAGCATTTTAGGGTTTAAGCCTGAGTGCATTAGTTTTAATAGGCACCGTACGATACTAATTCTTAAAGTTAGAGGCACTGGATAGAGAAAATTCAACAGCTGTACTTAATGTGCTTTTCGTAAGTCGTTCGTAAATCACGTTTGTAAATCACGTTCAGATATCTATAGTCACTATGCAAATGCAAGTCTTGACTAGGAGAACCATTTGTTGATTATTTGTATATCACGACGAGATATAACTGTGTCATTAAATGCATCCAGTCGTTTTAAAATCTATTTTGCTATTCTGTAATACTGAGAAATTTAAAACGCAAGTTAAACCGCTTACGAATCGATCTGTCCGTCTAAAAAAACAGTATATTATAAGATATAAGCAAAGGAAAATAAAATAGTCACTGTGTCTGCCCAATACTGGCAGTACACCGCGTTGAGTTAGGGTACTCTGTGCCTCTGAAAAAGAAAAGCAGACAGACTTAGTGGTAGCTTGTGTGCATTTTCAGAACCCTGTTATTATACATATCATTACCATAATTAATAAAACTCTTTGTCTTAACATTCAAGCTGACATATGTGAATAAAAAAGATACAATGTACAGTTATAAATTAAATATGAAAATGGAGCGAAACGTTGCTGTTTGTTTTCTCTTTTAGTTTCATAAAAGCTTAAGAAATACATAAGTTTCAAATAAATATGATTGGAATGTAAACAATGAGGATAAAGAACGAAAAATCAGAAACATAAAAATCATCGAATGATAACGCAATTGCGAAATGAAAGCTCCATTTATATAAAAAAAAGAAAGAGGCCACAAACATACAAAAACGTAGTCGAGTTTGCATGGCTCTACGATACGATCAAGAACGAGAATGATAATAGTTCCAATGCATCACACACTGCTACGTACACAGCTGTCGGCTGGCCTTGCTCTAACAACGCATCACCGGCTAATCCAATAAGTGTTGCCAATACCCAGTTTAACCGTGAAATTGTTCTAGTGCCTACGAAGCACGGCCGAAAAAAAAAGAAACGAACAGTCGTTACCACTTACCTAAACCCCTAGCAGCCACATCGGTTGCGACTAAAATTGGCGCTCTTCCGCTACGAAACTCCTGTAACACGTGATCCCTCTCCTGCTGATTCTTGTCGCCGTGTATACTTAGTGCTTGCCAGCCATCGCGTCTAATGTTTCTCGTGATATCATCCACTTTGCGCTTAGTTTCCACGAATATGATAGTCTTGTTCTCTTTTTCATTGCCGATCTCCTGTAGCAACCTGAATAGCTTCGAGTCTTTCTCAAATTCTTGACAGACGTCGATAATCTGTGTGATATTGTGATTGGCCGACAGAGTGAGTGAGCCGATATTTAAATGAGTGTAGTCCGTCAAGAAATCCTCCGCGAGCGCGCGGACTTCCTTAGGCCATGTCGCCGACCACATTAACACTTGTCTGTCCGGACGTATCTGCTCGATTATCTTTCGTATCTGAGGTTCGAAGCCCATGTCCAGCATTCGGTCAGCTTCGTCAAGTACTAGATATGTACACCTAGTATAATACATTTTAAACATTACTCATATTACTCATATTGTGCATTTATTCGGTATCCTCGAATATATGTGTAACTAATGTGTTTATCTTGGAAATTTATAGTTACCACAAACATACCTACGTAAATTTGTAGTGCCTTTTTCTAAGAAATCTATAAGTCTACCCGGAGTAGCGATGCATATCTCAACACCTCTATCCAAGTCGTGCGCTTGTGGTCCTTTCGGAGCGCCGCCGAAAATACATGTGTTTCTCACAGCCGCTGATTCGCCAAAGCAATTGGCTACTTCTTGAATTTGTTGAGCCAACTCTCTGGTAGGAGCTAAGATTAAAGCGATCGGACCGTCTCCATTGCTTAGGCGCGGTTGATGTATGATATGCACGATCGCAGGCAAAATATACTGAAAAGAAAATGTAAAATATCTTGATATACACACGCGTACACATTAAATATCTTGTAATGTCCGTTGTATGTTTTCATTATCCCATTTAAATGATAGAAAGCGCATGATGCTATTAATCACAAATAATCAGGCAGGTGGAAATAAAATCTTTACGGAAAAAAACATTCAAATAATTGAGTGTAGATACTCAATATTTGAGTGTTTTTTCTATAAGGGAACGAACATAAAAATATTAATTGTTTCCATATTTTAAAGTGATATGTTTCTAATTTGCTCACTCCAAGAGTCTTCCCGGAGCCAGTCTGAGCAATCGCGACAAGATCTCTGCCACTGAGGGCAATAGGCCATCCTTGAGCTTGAATTGGAGTAGGTTGTGAATATCCTTGTCTACGAATGCCTTCCATTACATAAGGAGGAAAATTTCCCTCCTCGAAATATTGTATAGGGTTAGGAACATTTTCACCCTTCACAGTTATCTCTGTATTCTCCCGGAATTGGCTTACTTCTTCTTTAGATCTAATTCCAAATGAAATTCATATTAAACACATTCCTTATTGTTCATCATATGCGCTTTTTAACCCTTTGTGGTCAATCATCACAAAGTGTGAATATACCGAGGATATTGTATAAAACAGATATTTTTTTAACCATAAGCTGTCTACAAGCTTTTATTCATTTTTTTTATTTTATCACTTTTATTTTATTTTATTCATTTAACCCCTTGCATTGAGCATATTTCAAGCATGTTGTCGATCATACAACTTACCTTTATTATCTTGTACTAATTAAACTTAATATAGATGAAAATACAATGTTTCTTTTTGAAAAATAATTATCATATACTTTCAATTTTACGGAATATTAACTACAATTCATATTCTGTATAACTATTCTGTATAACTATTTAATTAAATGCTGTTAGTTATCAACACAAGGAATTAAAAGCAATACTCTGAGAAAGGATCTGTAAGTTTCGCCAGTCTACCAAAGCTCAACAATTATGGATTTCTCAACAGAAATCAATTTAAATTACGATCGCAAAGGGTCAAACTTGATATTTAAAATTTGAAGCTACCAGCTCATTATGGTTTTTTATAGCCAACCTCCCTACTTAAACACGAGTTAGCAATTACTGACAAGTTAAACACTAAAAATCTAGCCTATAAGTTTAATGCTTGGGACTAGGCAAGAGATAATGGGTTCGTGCTGAGTAGAGAGGCTAACTGTAAAAGAAATTTTATTGGCTTTTAAATTAAATTTTCAGATACCTATTTCTAACTGCAGGATGCTCAACATAAAAGTCCTTGCGCAGTGGTTCTAAGCTACGTAGATCCCAATTTACTCTTCTTAAGCCACCACCAGGTTGTTTCCCTTTTAAGCTACCTCTTACATTACTGACACTTCCCCTACCACGTGTGCTAAATCTGCTGACAATGTGTCCACGTCCATTATCACTGCCACCTCTGCTAATGCCGCCTCTAACAGCACTACCACGACGGCTTCTACCCTGATCTCGGTCACGGTTAAACCTATAGTATGAAAATTTATCTTAATTTAATATAACTCAATCTTAATAAAGATTATACAATTTTAAACACAACATATGATTTGTTACTATTGATAAAGAAAATATGACTAAAATCTGATGAACTTTTGCAAATTTCTAATATCTACAATAAAGACCTGAGCTAAAATTAACATATCTGGTTTTGAATCTTCATTTATATGCATCATTTTCAATTAATTATTTTATATATTTTTATCTTTATTTTAGACCCTCATTGATATATTTTTATAAGACTGAACATTTTGGCAATCATTGTATGATATCAATTTTTCCACTAATTTTTATTATTGTTTGCTAATTTTTATTTTTTGGATTAAATATATCTATTTCTACAAAGCAGGTGGTTTCTTTTTTCTATATATAGGAGTAACAGTACATCTCATACTACTTTTTATGAAGAAAGTTAAATAATAAGGATGTTTTTGCAAGGAAGTTAGCATTAGACAAGCTTTACATAATATCGTGGTCAAACAAAAGAAAAAAAATATCAATTGCCGGCTGGATACTTTTCCATTATCGATTGATGTCTGTGCATACATAACGAGTCTATTTTCCATGTATATTTCTATACGAAAAATTTTTCAGATATCACACATATTTCAGGAAGAAACTTGTCTCCGAAAAGAGAGATTTTGCGCCTGCTACGATATAATCATTGCGTACTTACATTTAGAAATACGAATATGTACTGACGGTGTGGAAGTCCACGAATGATTTTCGACGTTGCGAATAGTTTCGGCGAGGCTGAATAGCTAATCGATACTCTTTGATAGATATAGTTAAACTTCCAAAGAAAAAAAATTCTCGAACAGAGACCTTGACAAACTCGCGTCGAAGAAACGATTTAAAATAATTTATTGTGGAAATATGTTATAAATCGGAATAACGAGAAAAAACTATTTCTGTTAACAGACGGACGGGTCGAATTGTAACAGGAGGGTTTCCGTAAAGTAGTTCCCGATAAACCGTTTCCATAGCAACGAGGCGGAGTGATATCGAAATTCCCGAACCCTAAAATCCATATCCGTAAGGGATACCACCCTTTTATTACAATAAGATCAAAATGTGAATGTTGCCTTTAGTTTGATATAAACTTTTTTAGTTGTTTGAAAAATACTCCTTTTTACGTGCTCTATGAATAAAGAATTCAAAAAGATTTAAAGAATCGTTTCTTTGAATTGCAGTTTAAAGTCGTAATGGGGAATTTTTGCAACACCGTCTCTCAGATACGATAAACGTAAGTCGTGAATATTATTAGGCCTAGTTCCACAACTTGCTTTAAACGGGGTTCGAAGCTAATCCAATGGTTAAAAGCAATAGTATATGTGCATATACTATTGCTTTTAACCATTGATTTAACTTTAAACTCCGTTTAAAGCAACTTGTGGAACTGGGTCTTAGTCGTATAGATTACGACGTTATTTCTGAGCGAATAACATTCACGATTTACATTTACCGTATCTGAGAGACGGTATTGCAAAAACTTTCTGTTTTAAATTGAGTGGTATCGCGATGCTTATCTGCATATGTTGGGTCTGTTCTTTTCAGCTGAACTAGGTCCAGTTCCACAACTTGCTTTAAACTGAGTTTAAAGCTAAACCGATGGTTAAAAGCAATAGTATATGCGCATATACTATTGCTTTTAACCATCGGTTTAGCTTTAAACTCCGTTTAAAGCAAGTTGTGGAACTGTGTCCTAGTGCTGCTCTAGAACTGCACCGGTCCAAAACTAGGGATCTATTCTTTTAAGCAGCACTGGTGACTGGTGCATAAGTTAGAATGAGATAACTATATTTTTTCTCATTCTAACTTATTACACCAGTTCAGCAGTGCAGCTAAAAAGAACAGACTAGTTATTGCAGCCATTAGTGATTTTTCAGATGAAGAAAATTTTAGGAAGGATTCAGGGAGAATTCACACGCAAAAAAGCAGCATCCAATCAGAACTCGCGTTGATACTCTGTCTCCCTCTCAAGAGAGAGATAGAAGAGAAAGACGGACTATCAGCGCGACTTCTGATTGGTTTATGACATTCTGCTTTCTGCTTCTTTCCAGGGTACCTATTATGGAACTCGTCGGAATCGATTCCGATCGGAATAATTCCGTTTCCCCTAGAAAAGAAAATAGAAATCTAGGAAATAACGGAATAAATTCGATCGGAATCGATTCCGACGAGTTCCATAATAGGTACCCTGGTGTGAATCTCCCTTGAATTCTTCCTCATCCATTTTTTAATGATTTACTTTTTTTTTAAAGGGCGCGTCAATAAAAAGCTCTTAAGAATCTTTATGGCATGGCCACTCTCACGTTTTTCTATGCTGTAAGCATGACTCACGAAAAAGATGGCGATGACGATTGTTGCAAATTTGAACCGGTAAATTTGTAATGAAAGAGTAGGTTAGGTTGGTGGGATTTAAGATTAGGTTAGATTTAAAACACTACTTACTCCGTTGTTATCATTTTTGTGCGCCATTGAAACTTTTGCTCTAGTAAGTCTGTTATAATGTATATATATATATATATATATATATATATAACATATCAATCAAGCGTATATACACTTATGTTAAAGGTGCAATTTAACGTGAGTTCCAGAAGATAGTTTCATCTCTCAGTCGAATAAGGTTAATTTAACGTTGCGCAGAGAGATTCGTAGGAAAAAGAAAAGAAGCAAAATCAGGCCATTGACATTATCTCGCTTCACACATTTCTGTGGGAAAAATATTCGAGGAGGTACGTTCCAGTAAGACTTATCGTCGCGAGCGTAATACGTTGCTGTTTTATTTGTTTGTTTGACATGTCCGCTGTGTGATAGGTTACGCACGGATACTGTGTCGACTACGAAGCGAACTAGCGGAAATACGTACAAGGCCAGAGCAAATAGCCGCACTAGTAACTACACTATGCCTGATGCTTGATAATTTACGTGACCTTACGAGCTATCGCAAGACACCTTTATCGCTTCAAGACTGATTAGCTATTGTAAAATTGTCGGAGCAGCGTGACGCAGACGGGAGAAGCATGATAAGATTATCAAAGTGTAGGTTCCTTTACGTGTGTTACCGTTTGTCGTAACGCGTCGTATTCCTGTAAGCCGGTCTGTGAGCGACGGATTTGAGCGAGAGAGAAAAAGAGAGAAGGACAGAGATCGGCAAGGCTTCGACACACGATGACGGAACACGAGCAGAATGCGATGTTTGTGCGCGTGGCATCGGCGTTCTTTTATGGGCTGTCGTCATTCATGATAACCGTCGTCAACAAAACTGTGCTCACGTCGTTTGGCTTCCCATCCTTCCAAGTGTTGGGCATCGGCCAGATGTTGGCGACGATACTGGTGCTGTTCGTGGCCAAGAGACTACATTACGTGGAGTACCCGAATCTGGAAACGACAACGTTCACGAAGATATGGCCGTTGCCGTTCATCTACATCGGCAATATGATATTCGGACTGGGTGGCACGAAGCAACTGAGCCTGCCTATGTTCACTGCGCTCAGACGGTTTAGTATACTCATGACGATGATCGCCGAGTACTATATTCTGGGCATCAAGGCGCGACTGTCCATACAGTTGAGCGTCTACACAATGATTCTGGGTGCAGTAGTGGCTGCGCTCAACGATCTGGCCTTCAACCTGGAGGGTTACATATTCATCTTGTTGAATGACTTCTTCACCGCCGCTAATGGCGTGTTCATGAAGAAGAAACTAGATTCCAAGGAGTTAGGGAAGTACGGATTAATGTACTACAATTCTCTCTTCATGCTCGGGCCGACGCTCCTGTTGGCCTGGTGGATGGGTGACCTTGCTCAAGCTCTAGACTTTCCCGACTGGACGAATCTAATGTTCGTCCTGCAGTTCATTTTGTCGTGTGTGATGGGCTTCATACTGTCGTATAGTATGATCCTCTGTACTTTGTACAATTCTGCGCTGACCACCACTATAATCGGCTGCCTGAAGAACATATGCGTGACATATCTCGGCATGGTGATCGGCGGCGATTACATATTCTCGTGGTTGAACTTTGTAGGTTTAAACTTGAGCGTGGTTGGTAGCTTAGTGTACACCTGGGTGACATTCCGTAAGAGAGACACTCTGTCACCAAAGTTCACTCTGCTGACGGAGTCTCAGGCCGGCAAGATACAAGCCGTATGATTGTAATCAGGAAGGCCACCGATTGTAACTCTCGCATCATAGACGCCGGTTGCGAGAGCGTAGTGTGTTCATGATACTATGACGCACTTGTGCGAAGGATTCGTTTGTATACTTGCGAGAGACATGTGGCGGTCAGTAAGAAGTCTTTAGCCGTAAGTCGGATACTCGTCGTTGCACGTTGCGCGTTTCTTTTCGCCTCGGCGGCACTGTCGAGCGACATCGTGTTGTCTCTCTCTCTGTTGTCTCTTAGTCGTAGCGTCTTCTTTCGCAAGCATTTCTGTTCCTGCTTTAGCAATATGCTCTCTAACTTCTCAATCAAGTTGTAGAGTGTCGTGATGTCGCCGGCAAATTGACTGTCAAATGTACCAAAGTATAAAATTATCGTTACCAGATAAGTATTACACGTTAGAAGTAAAACGTGAGACGCGGGTCAATTAAGGAATAGCATCGCCATAAAAAATTAGTTGTAATTTGTTTAATACGTGTACATATATATATATATATACTGCGAACACACTTCAAGATGGAAATAAATTTTATTTATTAATAAACATCACGCGTGTGTGTACGATCAAACGTGTTCATCTCGCTCGGTTTTTCAGGCCGTTTCGCGACAACCTCGACTAGCAAGGCATTCCTGGAAGATTATGCCAAACATCATGTATCCCTATCCCCTCTGCAGCGTGTGCTGCTCACGGTGGGCTCGGCGGCGGTTTCGTTGGCGAACCCGTATCGAGGAGACATGATAGCGTGTCTCGGGGAAGTGACCGGCACGAACGCCCTTGTACATTGTCATCGAATGCTCAAGAGCACGGCCGAGGGTCAGCGTATACTCGAGCAAAAGCCACGCGTAAACACGTCCACTGTCAATCTGTCTTACCTCAAAGACTTGCCGCCAGGAACCGTCGGCAGAACGTATCGCGATTTCTTGGATAACAATGTAAGGATGTGCTTTACTGCGTAAGCCCTTCGATTCTCTGTAGATATGATTGAAGCGCGAGTCTTTTTCTGAGTGGACAATGCACCCTTGCAGAATGTATCACCCGACGATCGAATAGCGGTGCAATACGTCGACGATGTCGAGCTGGCGTACGTGATGCAACGGTATCGTGAGGTACACGATATCTTTCACGCTGTCCTCTTAATGCCGACGACGATGCTGGGAGAGGTGTCGGTTAAGTGGGTGGAGGCCTTGCAGACGCGCTTGCCGATGTGCGTGACCGGCGCGATATTCGGTGCCATTCGACTACGTTCTAGGTAATTCTGTGCTTGAATCGCTTCACGACACACTGTCCGCTGTTGTCCACTATCTCGTGTACACTTCTTCTATATCGTCATATGATGCATTTCAGGCAGAGGCAATTGTACGTGAAACATTACCTGCCATGGTCTGTAAACACGGGTAAAAATGCAAAGTTTCTATTGGGAGTCTATTACGAAGAACGCTGGGAACAGTCGCTCGAAGATTTTCACAAAGAAATGAACATTGCGCGTCTAGTATGATAAAAATGGCACTTAATTTTGAATATTAATAATTGTTGTTATACATAGTCAAGTAAAATAATGATGATTATTGTTGAGGATAACACGTGTTAGTTTCTGTCACTGAAAGATAAAGCTACTTGTCCGTCTAAAGCTTTGTTCGTTGAAGCTTTTCAATTTGTATCGATTAAGTTTGCATAAATAAGTTTGCGTCGTGTGTATCTGCGTAACGTCTTCCCTAAATTTTAAGGGGAATCTAAATAAGTCCAGAGAGAAGTGTGCGCAACGCTCTGCACAGTCTTCAAAGCAACATACGTTATTGATATTACAAATTTGATTTAATTAAACGTTACATCTGTCAAATATGTTATAAACATATATAATCTAAAATTGTACGCGTTTACCATAATCGTTATTATCGTCGTTGTTTATACTCCAATTATCGTAATTGTGATCCTCGTATTTTGCTCTCTTGCTCCTTTCATTGTTCTCTTAGTGTTAGTATCGTTATCGGTACAGAATGCATCTTAAAACGGAGGCCTCAGAGACCTCGTAATCATCTTGAAATGCGTTCTTTCGAGTTTTGGTTATTCCTTTGGCACAGGTCGCTTCAATTGGCACAAATTCCCCCTCTTAAATTGGAAAAATTTACGACGAGTAATAACACGATCCGCAAAGAACGCCCACGTTTTAAAATACATCCCGCGAGAATTACTATATATATATATATATATATATCTTTGAATAAAAATGGATGACTTAGTTTAAGAGATATATATATATAAGAAAGGATATATGGAAGAGTATTTCTATTTGAATCTTGCGTCATTGCGAAATTTGATTGAAGATCAAACGATCCGCTTTCCCCTAAGATAGATAAGCTGAATCCGTCGCAACGAACGGATTCAATACGAGTATATATCATGATATTATTTCGTAAAATAAGTACATACGAGTAAGTGAGCAAAACTGATTGTCATCCTTCATTAATCGCGATGCGTCTTCAAGTTACACATATCGACGTAATCGAGTTTTTGACGCTCGCTCTATGCCGATTTTATGTATAATACTTCGCTTCAGCTACATGCAACGAATTCTCACGATGATACAAAGTATCCAGCCTCGGCAAAGTGGCTAAACTCAGCACAAGATCCGCATTAAGTGGGATCGGCCCGGGTAATGGGCGTTGGAACGAATAGAGAGAACGATCTTCTTAACGATAACTGATAAATAAGTATCACATATATATATAAGCGTAGGAAGGATATGTAAATCAATAAATCTAGATGAATCATTTCTTCGCTCGAAATCACACGCGTGTTTCGAGTGCGGAAATAATCGTCGAGAGATCATCCTCGGGTTATTCCTGGGCGTACGCGTATAGAGTAATTACGAGAAATCTGTATGCGATTATCCGTCGCGTTTGAAACTCCTTTTCTTCTTCTTTTTTTCTTTTTTTTTTCTTTCTTTTTTATCATTAAGTCATTAACTTACGCTTATTCGTATAATCAAATTAGATAAATCTAGTTGAGCAGTAAGATTAGTGGCCAGAGAGCATCCCACGTTGATGTATTTTAGGCATCATTAACGACTGCGACGATTTGCGATATTCGAATTCGTGGCCGTTCGTGCGCAAAAGCGATAAGAAAGCAATCTCAGGATGCTTCTTAGCTGATTGTAATCGATTTGGTCCGCGCCGCTGCTGGAGCATGCATGGTGTCGTCCCCTCTGTCGGCCCGCCGCCGGATTGCGCTCGGAAGCGGCGAGTCCGCGTTCTTAGTCCAAAGTCAGCTTCTTGAGGTAGCAGTGAATCTCCTGGAAATTGGGTCGATCATCCGCGCGTTTGCACCAACACCTCAGCATCAGCCGGTACAGATCGTCTGTGCAGAACATCGGCTGCTCGAGAAGTCGTGGGTGCTTGCTCTTGCTGCCGTCCGACGAATGATACCACAGACCGCAGTTCTCCAGCACTTGTTCTGAGGTCAAGTCAGCGTACGGCACGTCCTCGCAGCGCGTCAACACCTCCCAAACTGTTACGCCATATGACCAAACGTCGGACTGGCAGCTTCGTTTTCCCTGTGTGAAAGCAGACACAAGTATAAGAAGATATTAATCCTGATGATATATATATCGTAAGATATTATCTTCTTGATTTATATCTCTCGCAAAAGTTACTAATAGACTGGCTAGGAAAAACTTGATTTTAAAACAAAATGATCCATTCGTGCCAAGAACAACCCTTACAGAAAAGTATCACTAGCTGTAATAAATTGATCAGTGATAAATTATTGTTGTTCAGTAATGTTATTATTCATATGAGTACTAAAATTATTATGCAACAATAATTTATCACTGACTAATTTATTAGTTATAATAGCTAGTATTATTTCTTTTTATAACAGAAGCATTTGAGATTATCTGTGAGAGGTACAACAGAAAATTATAATCAAAATGATATTAAAATAACGACAAAATGATCGAACCATAATTAAAACCCCGATAAGAAATAATTATATAGTATATGCTTGTGCATGAATTTTATCTCCATATGACCATATATAAATATACGTAATTATATATATACTGAAAAAATGTACAAACATAATTAAATATAATTAAATATAATTAAAATAACTATTCATGTTTATGGTGTGACGTAGACAAATAATTGAAAGAAACAATTTCTTCTTCTCCTAATTTAACACTCTTTGTGACCATAAAAATGACATTAAATATAATAATATATAATTTATATATAATTATATATGAGGGTTTATATAATTATATATAATCTTTAGCCGAAAAGTGAATTTACATAATCGTCCTCTCGTCATTCTAACGTCATTGTAATTTTCTGTTTTGCCTAGACATCCCATTCTTGTTAATTAAAGACATCAGTACATAGTATGTTTTCTTCTTGATCTGATCATGTCCGGTTGATTATAAAACGAAATTACCGATATGACTGCTTCCCAAGCCATCCAACGTAACGGTATTTTGGCGTAACAGTCATCAACGTAGTATTCGCCATCGTATTTGCTGCAGTACATGGCTTGGTCGGACACTTTGATCAGTAGGTCTTTGCAGACGATGCAATTCCTGTGACAAGGAGTACGTCATGTTAAAAGTGTACAAACTATCGCGAAATAAAATAAAATGAGGAACGCGTTGTTACCTGGCTGCCAGATCGCAATGCGGTACGTTCAAGCTCTCGAGGTACTTCATGCCCGAAGCGATTTGCGCGACTAGATTTAACGAACACTCGTAACTGAAAAAGCCATTATTTATTACAAAAAACAGAAAAATAGATAAAAACCGAACGAATCGTTACGCTAGCGTACCTTATAGGCGTGTCGCAGTCGCGGCTCTTCAGGAAGCTTGACAAATCCCCGAGCTCTCCGTATTCAAAGATGGCACTAAAGGGTTCTTCTTCGACGATCGCGATTATTCTGGCGATATTGATGTCACGAATCTCAGCCAAAATGTGCATGTCGCTCATAAAGTCCTCTCTAAATCGATTTATTTCCATACAAATCAAAACTTTCGCAGACAGATATGCATCAGACAAGATATATATTGTATCCTTATTGTATCCTTTCATCTTGTTTTACCTTAGAGCATCGACGACACCGCGCCACAAGGACCGCACTATCACTATCTGACGGTTTTGCAGAATGCCTAGATCTGGATTTTGTATGCCTTTCGCTTCGCACAGGTGGACCTGAAAATACGACCAATTTTTCCACATTAAATTTTTCCAAATACAAACAAAAAATACAATGCAGAAATATAAAAACGACGTGTGGAAAAGTCAGAATATGTGAATATTTGAGAAAGTAGAATATTTTCTTATATCTTGCAAATATCAAAACATTTCTTCCAACGTTTGAGGAATTCAAAGATTCTTTAAAATTTTGGGAAATGAGCTCGTTTCTCACAGAGAAAACGAATCTTATACATCCTTGTGATCCGGGAAAATGAATGGAGACGGACGACATTTACCAGGCCAAAATTTCCCTCGCCGAGCTTATCGAGGATTCTTAATCTATGCCGAGAGACACGCTGAACGTCGTGGGTCCCACATTTGTACGATAACACCGAGTCCCGAATGAGCAGAGGGGTGAAGAGGCTTGCAGCGGAATGCTGTTCGCGTCTCTTAATCTACAACATATCGTAATACTGTACCGAGTATTGCATTAACGATCGCACTGAGTCATATAGACCATCGCCATCCTCGGACGTGCTGCGAATTTTCTTACCGTCAGGATGTCCGTAGCCGCGTAGTAACTCTCGTACACTCTCTGATTAATCTTCCCCGCCTGCGAGTGGTTCAGTTTTTTCGCCGTCGTCGGAATTATTCCACATTCCGCTCGCGTCTCGTCGGCGAAGTTCTCGCTGTTTTTGATATCTAAAACACATGCGAATCGAGGGCAATGTTAAATAGAACATGACGGGGTTCGCGTGGCATAAAAATGGGATAGTGATAGAGTGGACGCATATATACATCATCCCCTTTTTAGAGATGTGCGAATCAAGAATTTTTATGTCGAATCGAATCGAATCGAATCTCATTTTTTTTTAAATTCGAATTCGAATCGAATCGAATCTATGAAATTTCATTCGAATTCGAATCAAATCGAATCGAATCATTGAAAAATTTAACATGACTATTAAACATGCAAATAACAATGGAAGATTTTAATATGAAAGGGAATATTGATATTGTAATATCATCTTAAAGTAAAATATATATTTAAATATTTAAAGTAATTTATAATTAAGTTATTAATTATAAGTTAAGTTAATTACAAGTTAAGGGTTCAAACATACAGGCCCAGATGTCCCATTTTGTAGCTGATGCACGCAAACGCTAGTATATTTGATTTGTCGTATTCGAATCTTCGCGATTCGAAATTTTCGAATTATTCGGATTCGAATCATAGGGATTCGAATTCGAATAATTCGTACATCTCTACCCCCTTTTCGCTCTCTCTCCTGTCTATTATTTAATAAATACACACTCGTGCTACACACATTCTATGAATGATTCTTTAATTTCATTCATTAATTTGCACTATCGAATTTAATATCATCTACGAATTAAATTTTAGAATGAAGAGTGCGTAGAGGAAAATCAAGATGAGTGTAACAATGTCAGCGGGCGTTGATACAACATTAAAAACGCGAGTCGAGTGAATTGTCATGTAAACAACAATTGCAAAACGACCGCTACATTGCAATTAATATACATGCCGTATATACATGTGATTCTTCATATCATACTATATTATAAAAATAAAGTAAAACTTTCCGAGGGACACTGCTTCTCGCTAAGTATTTCTCGCGCGTACTGGGATACGATAGATGTATCAATAGGTAGTGTTAGGTAGTGTTAATTATATCAATAACATCAAAACTGCAATTAGCAACATGATCATCTACATACCGAAATGCTCCGTTTTGTAACTCGACCTGGCTTCGCACTTGACGTATTGTTCCGACGGCATTTTATTGATCTTCTCACAGGTGCTGTGCTGCTCAGTCGCGTCGACGTCGAATTTGTAATCGCAATTCGAGGTGATCTTGCTCTTCAGGGACAATCTGGACTGCGACAGACTGTTCACGACGATCGGTGTGGGTAGTTTCATGTCCTTGGTATTGATCGTGATGCCTGGTGCCGGCGAGCCGCACAGCAGCGCGGTGTGTTTCTGCAGTAATGCCACTTTATTGCGTCCCCTTTGCTTCATCAAGAAGATCGTGCAGCTTGAGAAGAAGGCGATCACGGTTAAGGCCGCGCTGATCAGCCCGATGTAAGTCTGCGAATTGTTCACGGGAAAGGCGTCCGGCGTCAGATTCGAGTCGTTCAACAAAGGTATCGTATCGTTGAAATCAGCCCTCGGCTTTCCCGATGTTGCACGACCATGTTGAATGTTAGTCTTTGCCTCGTCGTCAGCTTCATTTTTTATTTTGTTTACGTCCTGAACTACGTCCATTTGATCGACCTCATCCTTATCCTCTTTGTCTTCAATGCGTTTTACCTTCGCCAGCTGATCCTGATTAATCATTTGGGATATGTTATCGTTGTTGTTCGAGTATATCCACGATAATCGCTCCAAAGCTCCGTCAGTGTTGTTCTTCACATCTGGAACTTCAGTTTGTGCGAGAAATGAAGGAATTGTTCAAACGGTTTACATTCGAATAGTATTCACGCGGTTTCTTCGATTGAATATATTAATGAGGTGTTTAGATTATATACCTATTATAAACGTGACCTCGCTTAGCAACAACCACCCCGCTTTAGGCTTCAATTCCATCTTGACAAACTTGCCGATTCTCGGCTGCAGCGGGATAGTTACCGAGACGCTACCATCTTTCTCGCTGCTGCCATCAATGATGATATTGGTTTTAAGGTCATTGAACGTTTCCGGCATTCCCGGATATTCCTTGCCGTCCGAGGAAAACCAGAAGTTCACTGTCGAGAACATCTAAAAATTGCCGAAGTTAGAAGAAGTATTTGCCATTACGAGAAAGAGAGAGCCTATTTCGAATAGTCGCAAACCTGGACACGCAAATCGGGCAGGTCGGCCATGTAAATTGTGCAGTTCGCGAATTTCCTCACAGTTTGGAACTCGAAGAGCAACTCGATTTGGCCTCGATCGCGCCATCCGACCCAGTTGGTCATCCTATCGGAGTCCAGGATCTCAAGTGCGCTTCCGACGATGCCGTCAGTCAATTGTCCCAACCCGTTCAACATCAGATTCTCAATCTCCGTGCCGTCATACGACATGTCTTCGACGTTGCAGCCGTTGGGTCCGGTTTTATCAGCCTTGGGCGCGGTGTAACTGACCATGTATTCTACGCAAACAGCGAGAGGGTCGTTTTTTTCCGTGTATCTCGGCATTTAGATCTGCTGTTTCGCTCGTGACCGCTTCACGAGTCGTCTTTGTACTCGAAACGCGGTACACTCGATCGTGAAGTTACATCGTGACGTGTAAGAGTCCGCGGGTGCATAACACATCGCGCGCGTGGATAACATATCGGCTGGCGGGATCGAATCATCGGGAGAATACTCACGATTCCAAATGCAGCCGTAAATCTCAACTCGCATGCACACAGTGCGCGGGTGTTGACTGTAAGGGACGAATCTCACTCGACTCGCAACAAACGGCAGATCCAACTTCTGCTTCTCGACCAGATATGTATTGCTGTTGCCACGTAGAACCTATGAAACATCATAATCTTCGACATTGCAATATATAGCAAAAATTCTAGAAAAATTCATCTAGAAAAATTAAGAAAGGCTTATTTTTAGAACGTGGGAGAATTAATTCTGACGTATGAAAAGGAAAAATTAATTTAAATTTAGGCCAATGAGATCCTTCAGTCCTAAATTGTTTCGTAATATATTTCTATGTGAAATTAACCTCGGTCAAACAGTTTTGAATTGGTAGCTACTAGTTGAGTTAATAATTTTTCTCTCGGCAAAACGAGCGTACCTTGCTCCCTTTTAAATCTTTATACTGATGCCACTTTTCGTGCCGCCAGTATTCCAGAAAGAACGCCTCGGCATATTCCTGACCCTGACCGTTACCGAATCGACCTTGGGTTTCGGTCCACGTGATAAGATGGTCTCTCGTCAGATCAATCTCTAAGTATTCACGTATCGCGCTACTGATTTGAGCTTTCGGACACCAGGCGCCGCCGTTCTTCTCTTGTCGTATTCTACGAGAATTCGCGAAATTATCGCACTTGTGATTAAAATTCGCACATATTATCCCATTATCCTCGTGTACCTTGCGTTCTGAGGACCCACGGATTTCATCTCGTAACTGGACGACGCCGTAATCGCCTCGTCCGGGATCTTTCCTTCTTCCATGCCGAGTGGAAGTATGCATTTTTCTAAAAAGCATATAGCCTCTTATCGTTATCATCACGTTCCGAATTTTTCGAATTCGATGTTAATCCCGTACAATCTGAGTACATATACTCAGTACATATGACGTGATATATTCACAATTTCCGAATATTCAACGGGAAATTAGATGCCATTCGTTCGGTTTCCTACTATTTCTCTTCTTTTCGCAAAAACCTCGGGGAAAACGAGTAAACAACGAGGAGACTATTTTCACTCTTCAAAGGGTTCTAAAAATATTCATCTAGGAGAATATAGATTATCTCGTCGCGTAGGCCACACGTCGATAGATTCGGTCCGTCAGAGGATACGTGAAAAATAGAAATAGGTCATGTACGCAGGGGTTGATAATGATGCGACAGGACTCGCGCGAGATGAGGTTTCCCCGGGCAGAACAAGAAATCATGACGACATCAAAATGATGAGGAAAACTCATCTTTTCATCGTGACTCGGTCACTTTCTCGTCATTTTGATGTCATTTTGATGTTATCATGATTTTCTGTTCTACCTGGGTTAGCAAACAGCGGTACTCACCGAGAGCTTTCCCGATGGATTCCCCGGTGCACCAGCTGGATAGCATTAGTAGTTTTATCAAAAGGCGTACTGGCTCCATGATATGTTATGATAGCGCAGCGTAAAGTTCTCCTCCGAGCGCATTTACGAGTCATAATACTGGCCGCGGTACTCTCTCATCGCGCCTTCTCCCCGCGGAACGCCGCGCGGGATACGCACGTCGCGAAAGTGAAAAAAAAGGGGGAGTAAGAAGAAAAGAGATCGCGGGTGTAATTTACAGAAGGACAGCGTTCATGAGTGTAATGCAGCTTTTCGCTGGCACAGGGTGGGGATGTTGATACTCGGCGTAGCTTGGCCCGGCTGTTGTCTCTGCGCAACAAGTATGGAACGATCAATATGCGTTATTTCGCGGGTGGGCGAAATCGCGTGTATCTCGTCGAGTCCTTTTTCCGTACGCGTTACTCGCTCTCCGAGGAGTCCGCTCGCAATCAGGCCGAGACTCACGCTCGTCGATTTGCGTCCGGGCAGGATAGGTAGTGATAGCAGCTGCACACCCCCGGCATTCTCACTGTTGTTGTTCGAGGGTGGTCGCCAGTAGCCGCGAGCGGCAACTCGTCTCATAATTTTAAACGAAACACGTGCGTCGCCTTGATAATAAGCACCTCTCGCTTGTCGAGTTCGCCGCTTGGACAGGCCCGCTCGATTCTCGTCGCGTTTTGATCCCGTTTGCTGGATGGTGCGCACGGGAATCCTCGCGACGTATTTCTCGCTGCCTCCAGCGCACACTTCCGTTATGTTCTTTCGCGCGAACGAAAGGACGAACGGCATTCGCGGGATTATATCGCCATAGCCACTAGGACATTCCGCGGGAAGGAAGGTCCTTATATGGGGATGATATGTGATAACCGAGGGGTGTGACGTTTCGACAACCAATGGCGATAGCGGTGGCGTTTCACTGCGCAAAATCACAAAATTCCCAGCGCTTTGATAGCCGAGATACTTTCGCCGATGCGAATGATAGGAAGAGATTTTTCGTGCAGACCTCGAATGTGTCTCGAAGCAAGATATTATTAATATCACATTCATTCGGTGATAAAAGAGATTGCGTATAAATCATTAAATGGATTACACACACACGCGCGCGCGATTTATTATTAATAGAATATACGTATATGCATAAATATGGACGCTTGCGCAATAACGTACAGTATATTTTTTGAAAATATTTACACAAAAAAGAGAAAGAGTACACTGATTCCTTCAGGATATGAATTTTCATGAAATATTTTAGAATATATCATTTCAAGACACATGACAAGTTATTAAAAAATAGATTCTAAATTTTCCATGAAATTTATAACAAAATACATAATTCCTATAACTCTGTGTGTGCATAATTCAAATATAACTTTATTATTTCCGATAGTATGACTGAAGAGGAATGGAAGAAATTATGAGTGAAAGGATTAAAAGGATTAATTCTTTGAAAAGTCTTTAAAAAGCACCTTTCGAATGTTTGTTCAAATTAGTACAACTTTTTTTCCTTTGTAAGATTTCCCATTTTTTCTTTTTATTTATATCTGGTCGCTTTTATGTAATAACGTGGTTTTATGTACAATCGGCAGTATCTGTTTGCGTGTCACCTCCACGTTTCCTAATTTATATAAGCATATACTGTATCGTTTTTCTCGAATCTCTTTGATTAGTTCTGTATTCAAATGTGGTTGTGTAGAAGAAATTAACGCTTGAATAATCTGTAAGTAAAAATAAGAAATATATATCAATATATTTAAACAAAACAATAATCTATTAAGTAATACTCACATCATGTCCTAATTGATTACATAATGTTGAAAAGATCGCAATATCTCTAGATATATGTCCATCACTCACATTAAGACCAATAAGAACAATAACAGTCCAATTTTTATCAATGCTAAATTTTTCAATAATTTCTTTTGCATTTTCTTTCATGAGAAGATTCTGGAAAATGTTATGAAATATATATATATATATATACACACATACACACACTTAATATATGAACTTTGAGGTTGATAAGATACTGATCAGTTAAGCTATCAAAGAAAATCCTAAACAATATACCTCTACTAAGAGGGGAAAAACTGCAACAGGCACACCATTTGTTATTTTCAGATCTTTAATCATGAGTTCTTCGATGGTCAACTCACTGATATCTGTTTTAGCTTTCATAAGCTTGTTAAATACTTCAGTTCTATCAGTTGTGAGTTTACCAAGTTGTTCAAGTTTATTTATTACATCAACATCAGTGGTAGTTACTCGGCCACCCTTAGTTGACATATTGTAAGTATCAACCAAAATTGGACCTGAAAACCATATTGAATATTACTATTAAACAAGTTATTACAATGATATTACAATGGAATTAATGGTAATTCTTAAATGACAATATTTACCTCTTAAGAGGCTTGCAAGTTGAGAATCCAACATTTTGGAATTTTCTTTGAGTATGTCGTGTCCGACAAGACTTACACAGCTTCCAGCAAGTTTTATATTTAATAATGTGTCAGGCCATGACCAATCCGGATTTAATGGTCGGTGATCGATAATTTTTATTACCAAAGGTTTCAGTGCTATATCTTCATTTGACAAAGTATGATGATCAACTAGAATCAGCTCCAGCTTTTTGTCAGTGTTACTCTGCAGATTTTGCAAATTGATCTGATCTCTATTGAAAACGTACTTAGGTAGCGTTAAACCATGATTGCTTCCTAATATTGAAAAGCTTACCTGAATGTCAATAAGTTCTGTGGTATATCGTGAAATCTCAACCAATAAACTACTTCAGTCTTGATACGATAATCCTTTTCTGGAATATTCAGAACTGGTATTACAGCAATGTTGCTCTGTCCACATGTCTTAATGTTGACATATTCTGATAATCCTTGCACCAGAGCACATACAGCAGAATCTAAGTCACAAGACTGATTTCCCAGGACAACACGAATCGTTTGATATAATGACAAGTTGGACTAAAATATAAGAGACAAAATTAATTAAGATACATTTTATTCAATTTAGATACACTTAATTGAACAATACAACTGAATAATACAAGATTGAAATATTATGAAAATGTAACATTTATAAGTGACAATTTACCAAAGCAACTTTCGATGTATTAAGAAAAGATTCCATGGCTCCTTGAGTTTGCATGATTTTGGCTTGGAAGTTTAATCCAAAGACATTTATATTATAAACAAAACTTCTAACTTACATGCTGCATCAAAAAATGAACCCCTAAAAGTATATATTACCAGAAAGAAGTCTGAAAACGACCTCTCGGCGTTCATTCATTCAATCAATATATGGCTCTGAGCAGAGTTATTACACTCCTTCTCTTACGCCAATCACAACGATTTTGGAAATAAAAGAGAAACAGGGACGTGTATGCAGTCCCCAAGATCAAAAATATTATTCGTAGTTACAAGACCACATCCAACCGCCGCGAAGGCAAACGAAAGCCCATCGAAATTACCCCCAGAGTTTTAACACCGACCACAATAGAGATGGTCAAAGCTGTACTTTTCTACCTAAGGCCTGGTCTACAATACGTGTCGTAAGTTGTAAGCCGTAACAATTGGCGAATCACAGTCGATTATTACAAAAATAATCGGCTATAATTGGTCAGTTTTACGGCTTACGACTTACGACACGATTGTAGAATGAACTTTACTATCTTCCTTAAGGAAGTAGAGTGAGTAAGAACCGTGCACGCTTTGCTGTTACCATCAGAACGGATGTAGTATGCACACATTTTCTCAGGGGGCGCAACAGAATTCGGCGAAAAAAATGTCCCAGCGTAATCGGCCCGGGGTGGTCGCTCTTAAGGCTCATCTACAATAGCTGTAAGAGTAAGGCTGTAAGGCTGTAACGTAAACTGTCAGCGAATGAAAATATTTCATTTCGTGTCTTGCAACCTTACAGCCTTATTCTTACAGCTAATGTAGACGAGCCTTTAGGTTTCTCTTTAGAGAATAGAGAGTGGCGTCGGAGCAGTAGCTTATACACCCAGAGCCATCTATTGAATTGAATTGAATTGAGGTTTCTCTTTGATTTAGGGCCGGTTGTTCCAACTTCTTGGACTGCGTTCCGATATTCACTGCTAGCACTGAAATTCTATAGTATACGTGACACAAACTATGTATTTTCAGTACCGGCAGTGAATTCGGAACGCAGCCTTGATAAATTAAAGCCAGCGGCACACGGTGCTTGTTTTCGTGCTGGATTGCTTGCTGGATTAAAATACTGCGTTCTGATTGGTGCGTTTCCGAAGATGGATGGAAATGCATCAATCAGAACGCAGTATTTTCATTCAGCAAGCAATCCAGCACGAAAACAAGCACCGTGTGCCGCTGGCTTAACTGATAGTTAAATCATGTGTTTGTCTTCGTTTTTCCTTTAACTTAGACAAAAATAGAGATATGATTTAACTATCAGTTAACTTACCACGAAGTTGGAATAATTGTCTCTTATATTTATTAAGAATGAATTTTTATAGTAAAGCCAGCGGCACACGGTACTTATTTTCATGCTGGATTGCTTGCTGGATGAAAATATTGCGTTCTGATTGGTACATTTTCGAAGATGGATAGAAATGCACCAATCAGAACGCAGTATTTTCATCCATCAAGCAATCCAGCACAAAAACAAGCACCGTGTGCCGCTGGCTTAATAAACAGTGGTTACTTATCAGCAAGAGACACAAAATCGTTTAACTGGCTAAATATTATTTAAAAATGATACCAAGATGATATCTAGCCAATGAAACAATTTTATGTCTCTTGATGGAAAATAATCAGTGTAATTTTTCTTGTACTTAAAATTCACCATAAGGCTGATAATCTTTATTCTTACTTCGTCGACGGTTATGTTTACTTTATTTGCGTATATGTGGCTCTAACGATTTTAAATTTTAAATTCTGTACTCGCAAGTACGTACATTCCGTGTGAATTACATCAGGTGTAAAAAAGATTTCAAAGTTATTTCAAAGTTCTATTATTTCAAAGGAAACAAATCTGTAAAAGAAATACAAGAATAATAGATTGTTGATATATTATTTTATATAATATAGTCAATAATATTGACTAGATAATAAATTTATAGCCTGACACGAGAGTCTACTTCAACAGAAGTGACTCTTTTCTTGTGTTTAATATATTGTTATACTTTATCAATTTATAAAATTAACACGAACGAAAGTATGGCGCATAAATTACATTTGGAGATATGTCAATATGCTAACAGGTATTATTTATTTTACATTGTATAGTTCTATTTTAATAAATTTATTTTAAATGAAATTTGTGATTATGCATTCTTTGATTAAAGTGATATGTTCATTGGAATAAATAAAATTATATATTTAAATATACATTGCCAGTTTTAATATAATAATTTATAACTTTGTATTTAATATATTCATCTTAAAGTCTGCTTAAGAAATAAGGTTTCTAAAGATTTATACTTTTGTTGCAACATAAAATTATATGATTGTTTATGCGATTTATTTGTAATGTCATTTATTTCAGTACTTTGTCAAGAGAAGATATTTTAGAAGCTGTAAACACAGAGCTTTTGACATGGGAAGAAATTTATCTTGATATTATTATATATGGTAAAAATTGTACAAATTCTTTATTGAAAGAACATGTCGAATCTATGGTATGCTCGGATTATAGCAACCTGGAGGTATTGTCAGTTATATTCGCAGTTTTTTATATTAGCAAAGCCATATTTTGTACTTGTACAATATATGTTGATATATCTTATTGTACATATATATTCAATTTTTCTAGAGAGAAAAAATCAGTATTCAAGAGGTTGCATTTGAGTTTCATATTTATAGCCTGACACAAGAGTCTGCTTCAACAGAAACATTGTGGAATGATTCTGAAGAATTATCAGTTGCATCTCACTGGGTGTTACCTTCGCAAGAATTTCATCATATATGGCAAAATTTGTTTTACGATAATAATATAAAAAATGATGTTAGTAAATTTATATATATAATGTAGTTTATTTATACATATTCTCAAGAACTAGTCTTTTTGAACAATCTGATCTTTCTCATACTCTGCACAATAATTTCAAATTTCCTTGAATTTGCCTTTTTTTTTTTTATCTGTTTTGTAGTTATTGCATTATGTGGAGACAACAATGTTATTTTCGGGTTGTGGTGTTAATTCTAATATTATAAGCTGGAATAAGGTGATATTGCTGCATGGTCCTCCAGGTACAGGGAAGACCAGCTTATGTAAAGCTTTGGCTCAAAAAGCTGTTATTCGTATGAAAGATCATTTCACTCACGGAGAATTCATCGAGATTAACAGTCATAGTCTATTTTCTAAGTGGTTTTCTGAGGTAAGATTTTATTTTTTATCCAATTTATTTGTCGTTTTCATTTTATGAGAATTTTTAAATTTCATTTCTCTTTTGTCCTCTTCCTTAAAATAAATTGTTAAACCGAGCAGAGAATTACCATATTGTCTAATATTGGGTAAATCTATTTTTCTGTAGAGTGGGAAGCTTGTTATGAAGCTATTCGAGGAGATAAGAAGTTTGGTTGAAAATGAAAAAGCATTGGTATGTATTCTGATTGATGAAGTAGAATCATTAGCACATACACGTAAATCATGCAGCAATGGTACTGAGCCGTCTGATTCTATACGTGTTGTAAATGCTCTACTTACACAATTGGATCAAATTAAACGATATCCGAACGTTTTAATTTTGACGACGAGCAATATGACGGAAGCCATAGATCTTGCATTTATCGATCGAGCGGACATAAAACAATATCTCGGATTTCCGTCTGAAGTAGCTATTTATCACATTTATCGTTCATGTCTACGGGAATTAATGAGGGTATGTACTTATATTCTTTTCAGTTCTGTTAGATATGATAATGTATATGTTTATTAATGACAAAATAATAGTTCTATGTTCCTATTTGGATTGGATTTCTATGTAACATCCTATTTGGAAATTCTCTATATATTTTTTTATTAAAATATGTCTGTTTTTAATGATAAAACCTATTCTGTAATATTAAAGTTAATATTATTCTTTGAATATATTGCAGACTGGTGTATTGCTTCATAAAGAGATATGTGATATATCCAAGTTAAAAATGCTTAAATATGAAGAAACTTCAAATACCAAGAATAGTTTGAAACTGCTAGAGATTTGTCGTGCGAGCATAGGTCTAACTGGTCGAACATTAAGAAAGATGCCATTTCTAGCACATGCTTTTTATTTGACCGGAGATTCTATTTCGTTGTCCCAATTCATGAAAGCGATGCAATTAGTGATTGAAAAACGGAAAGAAGAACATTTGCAATAAATCATACACGGAAATAAAGAAAAGTCATTCCTTATTTATTTTATTAATAACGTACGATTGTTGTAAATTATTGAATGATAATGCTCGTAAGGTACGCTAAATGACTTATATTCATTAATTTATTTCAAACAATAATACAATAATACAGTAAAGTTACATAAGATGATTGGTACAATTAGACTAGAAAAGAAGAAAGTAAGATACATTTATGAAAATAATTATTATATGACCTTATATGATTATATGATCTTGAAGTAATATTCTAAAAATGATACAACAATATTATAACAACAGTCTTTTGAGAATATTTTACACAGTTTGCATCAGGAAGCAATCTTGATGCGAAATTTGACGGGAGAATTCATCCTGCATTATATTGGGTTGGCAAATAAGTTCGTTCGGTTTTTGTTTCAGTGTAAGTTTTGTGCGGATTCGGTTTTCTTTTCTCAGCGCTAGCATGCAAATCGAATACACATTTGAAAGGTTGTGTTTCACTGTTTATGTTGTGCTGTGTTTGGTTTGGCTAACATCGGTATTGTGTGTGCTGCGTAGCTGTGAACATGGAAATAAATAACGTGCATTATCGTCACATTTTGCTCTATTATTTTAAAAAAGGTAAACGAGCTGCGGATGCTCATAAAAAGATATGCCGTGTGTATGGAGATGATGCCTTAACAGAACGCGTATGCTAAAAGTGGTATGCCAATTTCCGTTCTGGAGATTTCGACGTTAATGATGCGCCCCGCTCCGGTCGTCCGACCGAGATTAATTCAAGTGACATTAAAGCTATAATCGAAGCAAATCCATCCTAATCGGTACGAGAGATTGCTACGGCATTGAATATATCCCACACAAGCGTAGAAAAGTATTTGCGCCAGCCGGGATACGTTTCTCGGTTTAATGTTTGGGTGCCGCGTCAATTAACCGAGGCTAACTTGACCACACGCATACCCATCTGCGATTCGCTACGGAAACGCCAAGAAAACGACTCATTTTTGAAACGAATGGTGACGGGTTATGAAAAATGGATCGTCTACGATAATGTAATGCGTAAAAGATCATGGGGGTACAACAGCGAGCCACCGCAAACAATCTCGAAGGCGGGATTGCATCCGAAGAAAATAATGCTCTCCGTATGGTGGGATTTCAAGGGTGTCATCTATTACAAACTGTTACCGTCAGGCAAAACGATAGATTCAACTGTATATTGTTCGCAATTGACGAAATTGAACCAAGCAATCCGCACAAAACGTCCAGAATTGGCAAATCGCAAGGGTGTCGTCTTCCACCACGACAACGCCAGACTTCACACGTCATTAACCACTCGGAACAAATTGCTTCAGCTTGACTGAAGTTGGATGTTTTGCCTCATCCTCCGTATTCACTGGATCTTGCCCCTTCCTATTATCATTTATTCCGGTCGCTGCAGAACTCTATGAACGGGAAAATCTTTAAGAATGAAGAGGCCGTTAAAAACCATTTGCATTGGTTTTTCGCCGATAAGCCCCAGACGTTTTACGAACGCGGCATAATGAAGTTGGTGGAAAGATGGCTAGAGGTCATCGATAAAGATGGCTAATATATAATTGATTAAAGTTTATCTTGTGTATCAAAAAATTGTGTTTTATTCTACTCTGAAAAACCGCACGAACTTATTTGCCAACCCAATATCATTAATAAACCGTTAATAAGAATACTAACAATAACGACATATTCCGGATATCTTAATTCTATCTGTCATCTTTATTCTAATAATTTCAATATGTCAAATCGTAGAACTTGTTTTACATTCTGCTAAGAAATGGACATTGGACAATGTGAAAAATGGCACGGATACATTGAGAATGAGGATTTCATCGACGAGAGACTTGAAATTTGATGACGAGAATCGTTCTCGTTCTATTAGCAGCAAGGCGACGGACTTCGTCTCTCAAATAATGGTGGACAATTGTAGTATTCCTGATGCTTCTCAAACCTGCACTTTCAGGTTCATGTTACGTGTCTGCTTCACTACATGAGTGTAGTCGTACACGCTCAGCTCATTGCAGGCTGGGCTTCCTCGTAAAAAGGTTTTATATGTCGTTGATGGACTTGTGCCACTTGATCGATGCGTCAACATTTTCCAAACTGAGCTGATTCGTCAATATAAGGCAAACGCTCTCCATATTCCTCGGACTATCTTCATCGATGTCGCTTTTGCAATCATATACCGATAGAAATCAGCGTCAACACTAACAGCAGATTGACGATAACCATTTTTATCATGAATATCTCGATAAAGTTTCTTACAATTACGATGAAAAGATCATCATCCTGTAACATCTTTGAAATATTTTAAAAATATTAAGTGAGAACATTCAAAAGACACATGAAATCAATATTTCAGGGTGTTGATGTAATGTTCTTTGATTACTGCTTCATTATCCGGATAAGATAAGATGACAGTCAACGTGTCTTTGAAATTGATCAGCCGTACCAGTTAGAATGTGATTACCATACCATTCCCAGTCTGTGCATGTGCTCGCCGGTCCAACCGATCGACATGTTATGAGGCAACGGCTGAATTTCTGGCAGTGTTTAGTACGTAGTTTCCGCCATAAATCTTATTCTTCAAACTGTTGGTTGTATTGAACGCATCGCACCTATATATGCCTTCGTCTGACTAAGTGATCTCTAGTCGAAAACGTTCGCTCAAGTTTTTCATTTTGTTACGCGTCATATTATCTTGAATATGTACCCATCGATATTGCGCTGGTGAATTGGTGTAGAACTCGGGACATTAAACAGCTCCACCATAGAGAGCCAATAGCACCGACTTTATTAAGTTCTTGGTGATATTGTCTGTGATGTTTCCGTGAGACTTATTCATCCTTGGCGTGCCTGTACATGAATATCACTGTCGTTACCTTGTGGAATCTTTAATCGTAAAGATATCGAGAGTATCTTTGTAACGCCAAAGCGAAGAAGTCAAACATAAAATCTAGAAAGGCGGAGAGGAGAGGAAAGTTCTAAATTCCATAATACTCGAGGTAGAACAGTGTTGTGAGTTGACCGAGAATCGGTTCACCCGTGAACGCCGGGATCACCCAGAACTTGGGCGCGAGAGTGATTGCAGATCGAGCCGAATGTAGTCAGCCAAAGGAGAGGACCGATCGTTTCTCTTATTAATGAATTGCTTGATTCCGGGTTTCAGATGCGGTTTATTTTGTTGATGACCAGTTACAGCGATTCGCAAGTCGAATGGTATCGAATACAAATCGTCTCGGAAAGCACCGTTGGCTGAGTGCGGACACCGATTATAATTTTCCACGTGTCACGAAACTTTGATAAGTGCAATAGACGTTTCCCAGCGAGAAAATAATCAAAGAAACCTGAGAAATGAGATCAGGCTCCCGAGCGACGCGTTTTCGTTACATTGCAGTAGCAGAACGGATCCTCGAGAGTTGAATCTGAGATCTGAGATCCAAAATCTGTCGCTACGAAATCGACCGTGATATTTATAATCTCATATATGTGATGCGGTTTGAGCCGATTGGCAGATTCGAACAAATCGTTGTTTAGCTGACACGTAGATCTAGGCGATAAACATTGTTTTGCCGTTAGTCACGAGATATTAGATTCTCACACTTTCCGTCTAGTGGCAAGAATGTTATTGTCACGGAGACAATGATACATTGTAACGCGCCGAGACAATACCAAACGGCAAAACAAAGATCGAGCAAATAATTCGCTTGTAAACATGGGCGATTTGCCCGAGCGGTGACTCGATGTTACCGGCTTCCAGAATACTATCTGCGAGAATCCTCTGGACGATTTTAACAAGCACATGAAACCGCAGATATGCTTTTCCAACTCGGAACAAACAGAAAACCACAATGATATCAAAATGACGGGGAAACAATTATAAAAACACTTTTTGCGATCACGATTCCATCATTTTTTATCATTTTGACGTAACTGCGATTTTCTATTCTATCTGGGATATAATACAATATGTAGTCATGCGTAATAACTGTACACTGTAATTGTATGCATGTCACTAGTTTTCTATTAAAATAAAAGAAATTGACGCCAAGCTTATAATTTGGAATTGAATATAAAATTAACAATTTTTTTCTTAACACGACCGCTACTATATATGATTGAGAACATTTCAGCATATGCAAGCAGTACGATTGGTCGCATCAAGTGCACGCATATTGTATGTTCAACCATGACTCCACGCTGTTACGGGACGCATTCGACGGATGAAAGGTCACGTCAGGTCACATCGAATCGATAGACCATAATATTCTCTTTGAGTGTAGAATACTGTAAGCTTTCCAAGTCCTCGATTTGTCCATTTCCGTTTCATTTTTCTGTTCAAATACAAGTTCCATCTCCTTATTTTTCATGAATCTGTCCGAAAAAATTACGTGAAAAATAGCTACGAGTGTTGAACTAAAGTTTTCATTATGTGTAAGCAACATCTTTAGACGTCTTCATTTGTTAACATTTTCAGTACTTTTAGTAACTTTTAGAAGTGTCGATCATAGTCTATAGCTGCTCAACGTTCGCTTTTCTTTACTTTGTTATTAATAAAGTGATTTATATCTTAAAATTATTTTAGGAAGCTTTTAAACATTGTTTACACACGGTAGAGACTTTCGTCAGGTGCATATAGATGCATTATAGTTTGCATTCCAAATATTAAATAAATATATGTATATAAAGGAGAAGAGAGAGAATATATCTTATTTATTATCGTTCATGATATCTCAATTTTTTTGTCAGGAATTATGATTATGATTAGATTATAAATATATCACGGACTCATCTTGTTTAAGTCAAATTTGTGTATCTACGATAATTGCTGTTTATCAGCATATTGCAATTAGAGTTAGAATTCTGATTAGATAGTATTGCCATGAATATATCCGGCTTGTTCGAGTCAAGATTAGATATCAATGATAACTATTATTTCTAGTAGCATGCTGCCAGATAGCATATAGCTTTTTAGAAAATTATATGGAAGACAAGATAATATTATCCGGAAAGTAATTAAAACAAAAATATTAACTAAATTACATGAGTAGAATTTAAGTAGTATTTGATTCATGATCAAATTATTAGTCTTCTGAGATTTTTACATATTTCCCGCACACAACATTCACAGAAACTAAGAGGTTGTTATAATAGCTATAATAGCAACATACATGCTATATCAATTTCTTTATTTAATTTCTCCATTACATATAATTGTTTTCAATGTTCTCTTTTTCTCTTACGTCTTTTATTGGTATGCGTTATTATGTTAGTGTCAACTTTAAAGGCCGATCCAGAATAGGTTGCAAACACTCAGTTGCGAGTTGCGAAGGATGGCAACAACTTGTTACAAAATGCTATTTCTGGTTGTAAGAGACAGTTGCAGTTGCTAAAAGAGAGTTGCCCACTTTTAACTTCTTGGCGACGGCAACCGTAATCGCAACTGTCTCTTACAACTAAAAATAGCACTTTGTAACTACCCAGTAAGCAAAATGCTAACAGAAGGCGCGCAGATTGACGCCAATTTCGATCAGATCTCCAGATCAAAACCATAGCCATCTGTGTCCTCATTAGGCTCGTGTTTTGTCGACAGGTTTTGCTCGCACGGTCTGTCATACAGGTTCTGTATGACAGACCGTGCGAGCAGATTGCTGGCAGAAACCGCGCAGGTCCTGCTGCCAAACCACACGTAGAGTCTGCGCGCAGAGTTTGCTCAATTTCTGCCGCCAATCTGCCGCCAAATTACTGCAAGTCTTGCGCGGTTTTTGCTACAAATCTGCCGTCAAATATCTGACAACAGGATCTGGCGCATATTTGACCGCAGATTGGCGGCATAATTTGATATAACAGATTCTGCGTTAAATTTGTTGCCTATTTGCCATCAAACTATGATAGCAGGCTTTGTTCGAAATCTGCTCGCGCAGGTTTGGCTATCTGGGTAGTAGTTGCCATCCTTCGCAACTCGCAACTGGGTGTTTGCAACCTATTCTGAACCGGGTTTTAGAATACGGACAGCGAGCTTAGGTATCTACAGCACCTGGCAAAAGTCTTTATCCTGTATGAACAACGTCTGTAGACTTTCTGATATTTTAATATCGTAGTGTATTAAAGTAAGGCACCATGACGATTAATACACAACGATTATTTTGATTATAGTCTAAACATCAAGTCATTCTGATGAAATACATATTTTAGAACTGAATGTTTGTTTATCACTTTATAAAGGCAAGCGGATTTTTGTTATTCGAAGTGCAGGAAGGTACAGATTGTTGGGATTATTTGAAATTCAAATAACAAAATCTGCAAAAGCAGGTTTTCCATAATGCTGCTTGCTGCAGACTTTGTCAAAGGTTTGCTAGCAGAAATGCAATAGAATTTGATGAGAGAGTATAATGACGGCAAGATTTGTCGTCCCGATGTATTTAAATAGAACATATTACAGATCCTGCTCGCTTTCTCCGATTAATTTGTTGCCAAATTCTGTCAGTAAACCCTATCGAGCCGAATGCGGACATGGATATTTACGGATTTGTTGACAGATTGAATCTCGCTAATTTGTCGATAGACTTTTAACAGATTGCTTACTAGGAATTAAATCAAATACATAAATATAAGATTCTCTAACAAACGGATCAATCTATAAAATTGGCAAAATTTGTGGATTTATCCGCAAATAGATTTGAAAATCTACGAATCACACGAATGATTGAAGAAATTATGTTCGGGAAAAAATTAAACTAGAACTAAAGTTATTTTATTAGGGGAAATAAAGTTTATTATTAGGGGAAATAAAACGTATGTAGAGAGAAAACGCAGAAAAGAATATTCACAGTTTTAAGATCTTTTGTTGATCCTAAAGACTTTTAAAAAATACAATCACTAATTTATTTGTGTTTTACATTCACAGATATCAATTGTCACACCACTCAATCGAGCAAATCGTTTCATCTGTAATCGCGGACTTTTCACTTATGCATCGTATGAGGATTGCTCGAATCAAACTTTTTGAGAGTACTTTCATTATTCTTTTGCTTCACGGCATTGCGAGATAACAATCGTGCGAACAATATTAGGAAACGTAATGAAATATTCTAATAAGCGGAAATTAATCGTTGCAATTCTACACGATTTTACATAACGTCGGATAAGAGTCGATATTTGACCTACGTTTTCAGCGATCTGATGAGTATTCGATGCAAGTGTGACAAGATATGTATCTCGAAAAAAATCACGATTCACGCAGTTGCTGTGTGTGGCAAAAATGAGGCATTTTTCTATTTTGGACAGTTGTATCTTCATACAAAGTAAAGCAATGCACTCGTTTTTTGGATCGATGAAGTAGAATCGTCAGCTTGTTTATGAAATCAATATTTCAACAATTTAATTAAATTAATTTTATTCCTTTTTTATTGGGATATATTATATCAAAGCTAAAAAGTTTAGATATAAAAAAGCTTTCAACAAGAAGAGTTTGAAGTTGCTAGAAATTTGTTGTGTGAACGTAGATTTAGCCAGCTGTGATGCTATTTTTAGCATATACTTTTTATTTATAACTAAAAACTCAATCCTGTCTCAATTTCTGTAAACAAGGCAATTAATAGTTGAAAAACGGAAGAAAAAGATTTGCAATGATGATTAAATTAAGATACAAAAAGAATTTTTTCTTTTCTATTTATTATTACTAAAACTACAATTATAATTTACTCATGAATTAAATGATTACTTATTATGAAGTATACTTATCGATTAATTGAGTCATTTATTTCAAACTTTAATAAATACGAGGCGATTAGTGCGATTGGATCATCTCGAAAGTTTTTTAATATTAGATTACATATTAGATTTTAATATTAGATAACAAGTGCACATTCCATCTGTACAAAATCTATAGTTTTAATTCATCTTATTTCTTACAAGAAAACATGAAAGTGCTTTTTTTGTGATTTTAATGTGCTTATTTATTATTTATTTATTTAATAGTTGTATGTATTATAAACTACGTAAAAATAAAACTTATATATTTAATATAATAATGTATATAATATATGATGAGAATAAAAAAGAGCATAAAATATATTTCTGATATATGTTTTGGCTACGTTTGGAAAATATGATAATCGAACGAGCATTCACTATCTCATTAGAATATTGTTTTAGATCTACTTTTAAAATTATTCTTTAAAGAAAATTTCAAATAAATTTTAAATAAATTTTGAGAACATCATTGAGAAATTGTGTTACGTGGAATATGAAAAGAATCCGTTTTAGGAAAGATTTTACGATATTTGATACATATTATGATTTTATATTTAATTTTTTCAAACATGTAATAAATAAATAATGTAATAAGTAAATAAACTGAAAATATGTTGGGACATTACTTTTGAGAAAAATATAAATACTTAATTATAACGAGCATTAAATATTATAAAATCTTTGTCTAAAAAGTAACAAAATTCCATATTCCACTTTACGGTTTCAAAAATATTCGCCTAAAGTTATTTGTATTTTTTTTATTTGTTTTTCTTACTTTTGACTATGCTTTGTAATATATACAAAGTACATTAAATTCACTGGGAAAAACTTCGTCATGTTTTCTTGTAAATATTAATATTGTTAATATTTTACATTGATAAACCGTTAATGAAGATAGTTAGACTAATAGTTATAGTTATATAATAGAAGACTAATAGTTAATATATCAATATATATATCTCAATTTTGTAATCTTTTATTTGTAATATCTAATTTCAATACGTCGTAATTTCAATCATATAAAAGATCTTAATTAAATGAATGATGTCAGATCAATGAACTGTTTTGATTCTGTTTTATAGTTGTAAACAAATCGTGTTACGTGATATATGAAAAAAAACATTTTAGAAAAGATTTTACGATATTTGATATAAATTATAATTTTATATTTAATTTTTTCAAACATGTAATATAAATTGAGAATATGTTGAAACATTACTTTTGAGGAAAATCTAAATACTCAATTATAATAAACATTAAATATAAAATCTTTGTCTAACAAAATTCCATATATTTCACGGTTTCGAAGATAAACAAATAATAACAGGACATGAAGTGTTTTGAAAATGTAAATTATTTCCTACTTAGCTATGTATCGTAGCTTAATTCACGTATTGAAATATGAAACTGTATGAGTATACCGTTTTTGCAAAGTTCGCCTTGTTTTGTACCGCTCCCGCCGGCGCATAATCGCCATTAAAGTCACTGAGATGCAACCGCTATGAAACGTTACGCTTCGTTCCGCACCGACGACGTGGACTGTAGGATCTGTGTCCGTGCGAAGGGATACAGAAGTCTTTCCACACAGCATTTATCGCGACGTGCGTCTCTCTATCTGGTGCGCTTAAATTACTATTGTAGCCTCATCACGATAAAGTATACAACAAGTAACATGATAATAAATAAAATCCGAGGAAAATATCATTCAACGATGTACTATAAAAATATAAAAACAATCCACAGTCTTTTAAGAACACTTCGCACCACATTATGCATCAGGGAGTGATGCCGATGCGAGAATGTACGTTGCACCGTTGACATACTAATCTATTTGTAAAAGTACTGAGAGTTACGCTACGCTTCGTCTTTATCTTAATTCTAGTCTTTAATTTGAATACGTCAAATTATAGACTCTCGCATTATATCCTCACTGGCAGTCAAACGTTCTCTCGAATGAGAGAACTTAATTTCTCGGAATGAATAGTTCTTTCATTGGATTATCGGCTGTGTGCCGAATTGTATTCAAAACAATAAAAAGAAAGGTATAAAACACCGACGCTTATGAGAAAATCATTCTTATTTAATTAATAGTAAGTCAACAGTCTCTGTTAATCAAACGATAGTGGGCGATTGCAGCACCATTGGCGCTCTCCTGACCTTCAGCGCTTCCGGGCTCATAGTACGCGCTTGCTTCACCACGTGAGAATAATCGTATGCGCTCTGGTCGCTGTCCAGGCTGGGCTTTCTCCCGAAGGTCTTCACATGGGTGGACGAGTTGATGGTTTTTTGTCGGTCCATCGTTGCACCGTTGTTGTACAACGCGTCCGCCGCTATACTACCATCCTCCTCCATCCCTTGACGATACCGTCGACGTCGCCATCGCACTAGGGACCACACACCGATCAAGATCAACGTCAACACTAACAGCAAACCGATAATCACGGTAACTCCTATCATTCGTGTCTCAGTGGAGTCTTTTACTAGCAATTTGATTCTCGCCGAGTCTTCGCCTTTTTCGCTCTGCACCAACAAGGTATATATCCGGGCATCTTCTTTCTGCAGATTTTTAATCTCCAGTTTTGCCCAGAAGCAGTTGGTTACTATTCCATGTTCGATAATCGTTTCCAACGGCAACGCTTCGTACTTCGGATTAATGTTCTCCGCTATTTAAAGAGTGACAAAAAAATATTGATAAATCACACGGGAGACTTTCTAACGAGTAGACTTGATTATTATTACGTTAACTGCTACGTTGAATTCAGGTACATCCTCCTACCAGATTCAAAATCTCGGCGAATTGTGTCAATGATATTTTGTTCTTTTCTCCATGCAAAATATTCTTCTAAATACTTTTAAATATTAAAGTAAATTTTCAAAATTATGAAAACACTAAATATTCTTCTATATTTCTAAATACTTCTGAATGCCTAGACATTCAGTAGATATCAACTAACAATAATATTAAATTAATATTATAATTTTCTACTCAAAAAGCAATGTAAATGTAATATAACAGGTGCACATAACAGATACATTGTGTTGAATGAGAAACGATAACGATGATGTAATGTTACTGTTAATTAGTATTTAACGGGTAAAGTTATTCCTAATTAGGCAAATAGAACCGTTAGCCACAAATAGGCGAGTTCTTGCGAGAACTTACACGTCACCTGGATATAACGCGACAGTCAACGTCTCTGAAATTGAATATCTATCGTACCGGCTCGAATTTGATTGCTTCCCCATTGCCACGTGACCAGTTTCGGCGGTGGTTGCGAACAGAATCGGATTTTGAGTGTGTGTACACGCTCGCCGATCCAACCGATCGACTCGTGATTATTCATATGATCGGATTTTGCCTGGATCTCCGGTGGCCCGGTCACGTTTATTATGTAGCGTTGTTTGTTGTTAGTTTCCTTCCTCACACCGTTGATCGTGTTGAACGCGACGCAGGTATATTCGCCTTGGTCTGACCACGTGATGTGCTCCAAACGGAGACGTCGGCTGTCGCTGCTGGCCTGACCGTTCATCGTAAAGGCTGTGGACTTGCGGCGAGAATGTGTCCA
Organism: Harpegnathos saltator; assembly: GCF_003227715.2. Taxonomy (NCBI): domain Eukaryota; kingdom Metazoa; phylum Arthropoda; class Insecta; order Hymenoptera; family Formicidae; genus Harpegnathos; species Harpegnathos saltator. The sequence goes on from NW_020229922.1 coordinate 153,088, forward strand.
TCGGTATTGCGCAGGCGGGTTGGCGTCGAACTCAGGACACACGAACGGCTCCGCCGTGGAGCCTAATTGCACGGTTTTCACCAAGTCATCCTCCGCAACATTTTCTATATTCTTCACCCTTGGCTTGTCTGCGCATAAGCATCAATTAGCATCATCCTATAGAATCTTGAGTCGCGGAGGTATCAACGGTATTTTTATTTTCATTGTATCATGTCGAAATGGAGCAGTCAAACGTAAAATTCAGAAAGAGAAACAAGGGAGAGAAAGAGCAAGAGAAAAGCTCGAACTTTCACGGTAAATAATATAATATACAATCGTATGTAGCAACTGTATATGTAACTGTACGCGTGTCTACCGTGGAAGAATCGCGAGCACGAGGAGTCGTCATTGCGACCGCGAGCATAGCGTATCATTGCGCGCAGGAGGATGTCAAACGATGCGTGTAGACCGTGTTCTGGAAGGAAGTAGCCGAGGAGGAAATGGTGTGGAGGAGAATGACGTATCTATCGAGCAAGGTATAATTCCACGAACATTGCACGTCTAGGCTGTAGCTGGCCGGAACGCTTTCACCGATGATGTTGACCGCCTTGCACGAGTACATCCCGGCGTCCTGCTTCTTGACCGGCTCGAAACGCAGCTCAGAGATCTGTACGAGATCGGCACCTATCTGCGACTTGTTGTACTTCAGCTGCGAAAGCATGGCATCGTTCAATGGTGACGAGCCTTTATACCACTTGATTTCGGCGGGCGGATTAGAGTCCACCAGACACTTTAGACCTAAGAAGCTTTCCAAATCCTCTGGCGCGGCTGTGAGCGGCTGTGGGTTCGATCTGATCTGCACTTCCGGCAAATCTGGAAGTCAGATGTCAGGTCAACATTAGACACAAGAAGATAGTCGTCAGTAGAGTATGCAAAGTGTAAGGGAGGAGAATATTCCAGCTAGTGTTAAATGTATTAGAGTATTCTGTTTTCCTCTTTCGTGCTCTAATTTCTATTCATCCTAGTTTAACTATAATAACGCAATCAATACGATTCGTTACACCAAATGTACATACATAGTACGTTTATTCGAGACTTCGCCAAGGCCTGAGACGAGCTTGACGCATGTATGGCCACACATTTGATCCATAATCCATGATATTCCCTTCGACCGTGCAACCGTAAAAGACTCTGAGCTATCCAGGTCTTATGCGACTCCGATATGTTTTGCTGCTCCCTCAAAGGTTCTATTTCTTGGTCCCCTATGAACCTGCCCGAACAAATTTTATTATGTTATATCGTGTTACAATACGTGTACAATACAAATTATAATTATTTAAATATAAACACAAATACTAAGTATTCAAAAAGCGAATCATTTTTTCTCTTTTACTTGTAGATTCCTTATTAACTCTAGGATTATACCATCAGGGTTTAGTTTTAATCTTGGGTTTCTCTTTTGAGTAAATCTAATTATATATAAAAATCGATATTTAATGCTCACACAATACTATGTCGTGTTAAAGATATACATAAGACGTTATAAAATTCGAAAAACATTTTCCTTGCGTTTTTGAGGAGTTTTATATCTCAATTATATTGAGGAGTCTGACATATATTATATATGTACGAATATATATGTCTCTATAATTATTTAAATGTGAAAGTAGAGAATATTTCTCATTCATTATCACATATTATACTGCGGTTAGTCGATATTTATGATTAGATTATGAATTTATCATAAACTGTATCGACTTTAAGGTCAAGTTAAGATTAGGTCGAGGAGAGTAACTGATATCTTTCTCTCTCTCTTTTTTCTTTCTTCTCTCTCTCTCTCTCTCTCTTTCTATTTGGCAGCCTACTGCTCGATAGCATATGGTTTTTGACCATAAGTCACATCACAGTTCTGAAAGAACCATATGTATAGAGTGAAAGGAAATATAACTCCGTATCATAACTCGAACGTAAAACTGACCAAGTCACATGAGTAGAAATTAGCTGTCAATTATATGTTTTTCTAAAGTTTCTACTCTTTCGTGCGCAATGTCCACAAAATTGCCATGATAGTTGCCATAACAACACATGCATAACTGTTATCGCCGTTAGTGTAAAAACACGAACAGTAGAAACTTCTGAAAAATATCTTAAAAATAAGTCGCCTTTTTCTAAAACGTTTCTATATATACTTTCTGAAAACAAATCTTATAAAAAATTATTTCAAGACATTTTTTCTCGCAACGAAGTTTACAAAACGTCTCATAATAATGTTTGTAAGATGTTTAAAATAAGATGTTTCTCAATCATCGATTTTGCCCCTGAATAAAATAAACTAATGATTGAACTTAAACAACATCACATAATGAGGAGAAGTAGGGTGATATTGTATATCATCGTGAATTAATCGACGATTTACATTTTTTCAGCGATAATAGAGGGGAAAGATTTGAGACACCTTTACGACACGCAAATGTTGAGTCTTCCTAACTTTTTGTGTCTGGAAAGTGTCTCGACAAGACATATATGAGCACGTCCGGCGTGGGCGATCTGCCATCTGTCGAACCGACGAACTCAATACCGTGTTACACTGCAGAAGAGGCGGGATGTCCTCCGGAAGCGTGCAACGCCTGTCATTAGCGGGGGACACGGTGTCGCGCAGCATCGTTTCCGAGTGATCCGGCCAAATCTACCGATTTCCGGTAAACCGGAGCCGCTCTTTGTGGCGAAAAAGAAAAACAAAGGAAGAGAACGGAGCCGAAGGTCCGTACCCTTTTCTAACGTGATTCACAAGCGCAACGGCGTCAGCGGCGGGACTACGCTCGCGGCCAGTTTCTCCGTTTCTATGGCTATAATCTACATAATTATACTCGGCACACAGCCGTGTCCGCAACGTGAAGAAAAAGGTACCACCGGGCTGGAATCATTAAACCGCGTGGCTATTATCGGTCGTAAAAGAATGCGCGCTCGATATTGTTTCGAGGCGAGTCCCGGCCGGACGAATTCTTCATTAGGACCGTGACTCTAAATAAACGCATGGGAACACGCAAATATTGCAGACGTCTCCGCTCGATCACGGATAATCCATCAGGATGATCCGGTCCATCGGGATAATCGGTCGTCGACGATTTCTTTCGTAAGAATGGGCGACGTTGTAAATACATATAGTGGCGAAATCGCGCGATCCTAAATCAATACCGGGCCCACGGTCGCAGGGAAGAAGTTCGCAGGAATGGTCATCCGATAGCTTAGGTATCCCAGAGGCGCCGTTTGTGTTATTCGACGTGCTTCTTCGCGAGTTGGCGCAGTAATGTTGGCGGACGTTGCATCACTGCGAATGAGCGTTCGCAGTGTTCTGTCAAAGGGCCCCTTCATTAACGATCCTCTTGTGAAGTAGTACATATGCCGCCGTTCGAGGGATAAATTACACCCGCCGCCGCTGCTGTTGCCTCTTCTTCTTCTTTTTCTTCTTCTTCTTTTTCTTCTCGATGGGGAGGCATGCGCTTGCCGAAAGAAGCGCGTGCCGTCCGACCAGATGTTTTACATCGTAAGAATATAGATAAGGCGCGGCTAAATTCAGTAGAGCGTAAAACAAAACGACGATGCCTCCGCGCTCGGTGGCCCTTCCCCTGCATAAACATAACGTCACGGCTTCTTGCCAAGCCAAGCCAAGCCAGACTAGGCCAGGCCCAGATCACGACGGCACTCTCGCACTAGAGCATCACGATCCGCGAACCGGCCGTCCGTCGTTCATGGTTCATGTTTGAGAATAGCGATATCTTCTACGAAGTAAGAAAACAAGTGCAGCCGCGCAACGCAGGAATGTGCATAAAGCGCGCCACTTACAAGGAAACCCACGAGATAATGTCTTTCTCCGATTTTGATGAGCTCGTAACATGTTGAAATCAAAACGAAAATAAGGGACGTATATTTTTTTTATAAGTGCCCACATATAAAAGTTTAGGGGATGAAACATTCCTTTGAAAAAAAAAATTTGGTTTTTTCTCCTGAATAAATAACATCTAAACGGTGAAAAGCAGAAGGCATTTCTTTATCGAAAATCTTATGATTTTAAATGTACTTTATAAGGATGTTTGAGTATATTCTACAAATGTTGTACATTTTCAACATGTTCATAACACTCACAGCGTTCTCTTGAGGATGTCGAAATTCTTTAAGATCGTACGTGAAAAATTATTTTATGTATCATATGTAACAAATGTGTATTCCAAAAAATTTTTTCTCAGAAATTAACTGGAAACATGCTTTTAATGTTCTAATATAATAGTTTTTGAGTGAGAGAAATTGGAAGCTAAGTTGAGACAAGTGAGAATTTCATGTAAAACGTATAGCGTACGAGTTTACATCGGAAAAGAGACTTATCTCAACGGTTTTCTTTGTCACTTCTTCTCTCGAGCTTACTCAGATTAAATAATCCACATAACTTAGTATAAATAATCGGATATAGTTAGTTTCTCGGCTGCGCGTTGTAGAGTTCCCTGTTTCTATCAATCTTGACTTCGGGATGCGCCTGAGCATATATTTCATTCTGAGGGATGAAACTTTCTCTCAGGTAAAAAGTTACCTTAAACTGATCCGACCCGAAATTATCCAAGGAAATACCTAAAACGGTCGTATTTCTTTTCTCTCAGTCACGTTAGACTCTTTCAAAGAAAGAAACTTTAACATGATACAGGCAACGCTAAAGTCTTTGTGTAAAGCTGTTCTTCTGTGATGTAACCGTTTCATGATCAATAGTAGTACATAAATTTGCGGGAATTACCAAAAGGCAGTGATCATTTCCTTTGAATTCATGTATTCCTTTCAACTATACTGCGTGTAATTCTTTCGGACTTGAGCATAAAGCAAATATATACCTTCTAATTTTTTTTAATTTTACGTATTTGGATTGTAAGCATTTCCTTTTTTTTCAAATTTTACACTCTATTTCTAATATTAAATATAATTTATTTTCTTTCTTGTTCTCTTTTCTTTCTTTTACTATTATCCATTGTTATTTCAACGTTATCATTTTAGTGAGTGATTGTTATTTCAACGTTATCATTTTAGTGAGATACGAATTTTAGAATTGAATATTCCCTTACCACTTGATAAGTGCAGGTGGATTTCCGTTCTGCGCAGAGCAGCCGATCGTAATTTCCTGTCCCTCCTTTAACGATAAAGCGTCGTCTATAGGTTGACTTCTATCATACTCCAACGTAGGTGGCTTGGGTTTCACTGAACCATTAAGATACATTTAGATAGGGTAGATACAAATAGAAATGATTGTGTTAGAACTACATATTTTCGAGATTCTTACAATAGAATAAATAGCTGAAGGGATAAATAGGGACGAAGCATGTAGCATGTAACATGTTCGTAAAAGTACGTTCGTATGTGTGTGCAGGTGTGTGTGTCTAGTTCGCATTAAACAATTCATACGATAAATATGATAAAAGTATATTCGTTAAATCAGTTTAATATGAAGAAAATCTAATAACGCGAAACGATTCTTTCATAAAAACTTCAACCGTTAATTTTTATATCACTCTTAACGATCTGCCTTTTCAGCTTAACGTGACTTAAATGTGATTTTATCGTCACTTTGTGAGCAAATACAAAATGAGTAATCGTTCAAGGGGTCAATTGAGTCACTAAGAGCACTCGACCAAATTTCCATTAACACGGATGTTGCAAAAGTGCAGAAAAGTAGAGCATAACGGCTGCTCCATGCGTTTTCTTGCATCATTCGAAGTCAATGTTCGCGGAATACTAACGACCCAAATGACCCAATGGGCTTTGATGAAATATTCGTGGTTGCCTTTAAGTATATTATTATATCAAATATATTAATTACTATATTAATTATGTTAAGTACATTATTTTAAGTATATAAACTATATATCACATGTTTTAAATAAAAGAAATGTTTAAATGAACAGATAAATTGTTTCACAACATAAATATAAAACTTTTAACGTACTACAACATCGATCGCATTTTCTATTACAACACTAATTTTACAAAGCGAATCCGAATTCCTGTTACATAATTTACAGCTGCATCCTGCGCCTCAAAACTAACAAAAAAATTCGAGAAAATATGGATCGTGAAACTACAATCTTTTAAAATAATAACAGCCAGCCTTATTTTGAGTGTTACTCTACAGTAAATCGAAATAGCTTCCATTAGCTGTCTTACACGCGTCGATACGTCGTACATCAGTTATCTTATATGTTCGAACTCTCTCGACTGATTTCTTAAGACATCGTAAATGTTTTGTATACATTGTAGTCGAATATTGTCGCATACGAAAATAATACTTCATATTCAAATATATGTTTACGTTATGTAAGAGAAAATTAGATAAAATTTATTTAATATTATTTATTTCACATTATTTAACCAGATTTTTCCATATCCATTTCAGTTTTATACTAATTTTCAAGTTTCTCGTATAATTTACATTGAAATTAAACATTGCTGTACTTTAAAAAATGATAATTTTTGACACGTGTCTATCGGGATTTTTTTGCTAATTTTAAAATATAGAACATATCTGTAAATTTTAAGACAGGATTATGGATTTACCGCTGCATATTACTTTCAAAATTATTATAAACTATTATATATCTTTGTATCATATTAATTGTAATGAATTTGTATAATTCAATCAACAGAAAGATAAATTCCATCGATGTTGCAAAGTTCTCATCCAAAGGTTGGAGTGCCCGAAAAGATCGTGTCCATTTTTTTCTAAGAGAAAAAGGGGTAATAAAACAGCGTGTCAGGGTGTCTATTCATTCAGTTCTGTGCAAACTCACGTTCCTCCCGCCCCTTTTTTTTACAGAAAACCTGCCACTATTCAAGCGATTTGATTCACTTTATTCTCCCGGATCGTTCCAGTTCTCCTGGAGAAATTCCTCGAAGATCTTTTCAGGCATCCTGGTAATTTATGTAGGACTAGACATTGACATCCCGCTAAGAATGGAATGGCTCGAATCAGGATCTCACCTATCACGAGCAGCCTCGACGGCAAGGACGTGAGCGCGTCCTGATACATTAAATCGCTGGAGCCGACCTGACATTCCCAATAGCCGTCGTCAAAATCCAAGGAGACGTTCCTGATCACCAAAGTGCAGTCGTTGTCACGATCGTTCAACATTTGGTATTTCTTCGAGCGCATAGTCACAATTTTCCTGTCCTTCTGCCAGGCGCATTCGCCACGTTTGTCTCGCACCCTGCATGGCAGCTGCACATCTTGACCAAGTGTCACTTCCTTGTAAGAGGGTGGCGTTTCGATAAACTGCTGTTCACCATTGACCTCGACGACGGTGCAACAGGTATACACAACCACGAGAAGTGTCAACAGGCGAATCGAGAGACCGCTCGTCATTTTCGCGAACTTGCCAATAATTGGGAATTTTATCAATAAGTTATATAATCGTTATATATCGTCATATATCGTTAAGAAACGGAAGAAAGATTCGTTAAGATGATAGATTAGAGTAGTTCGAGGCATGAGAATTCAGAAAAATCGTCTTTTAAATTGTAAAAGTCCATAAATTCGTCTTTAAACAGATTTTCCGAAATGCACAGACTGATGGATTTTAAGGAAAGCGATGTCCTTTAAAGAAAATAATATATAAAGGAGGAAACGCGAAGCGGAATACGCACAATTTCAGTTACCTTCGTCAATTCCAAACACAGTTTTTAATAGAATCACTATTTCATCCGCGTTTCACGTACACGGAGATTAAAGTCGTAGAAGTGCACTCGTGATTCGACCGCTCATTCTGCGCGCCGCATTTCGCCAGCGACGATCAATCGTGTAAATCGTTTCGTCCGTGTAATCGCGGAACCTTCACTCGCGCGAGTCATTCACTTGAAAATTCGTCGAAGCGGCGCAAACTCGCTCGCTTTTTACTACCGCGCACTTAACAGCGCGAAAGTCTGCGGGCCGATCGAAATAGTTGCGAATGCTTTCACCAGAATTATCGTTTCGCTTCACGGCGCGGCGAAGGAACAATCATATAAACGATCTTGCGAAACTTAACGAAATATGTTAACGACAAATCGGAGATTAAATTGTCTGTTACGCACAATTTCGCACGATGCTGGATGACAATCGATTCTTGATCTCCGCTTTGAACGATCCACTGATACTCGTCACTAACACGCCTGACACGGCAGGCATAGCTCCGGAAAAGCACTCCCGATCCACCCGGTCGCACTAACAGCGGTAGAAATGAGCTACCTTCCCAGTTTGAAGGGTCGTATCTCCGCGCGGAGTAAGCCAGCGCACTCGTCGTCGAATTGGGGAACTATCCGGACCCATTCGAATTCTTCTTTTCTTCCCTTTATGTTCCCGTTGGACCTTTTCCATTATCTAACGATCCCAGACGGTTACCTTCTACGCAGCAGGATACATTAGTGCATACCTCAGCATCTTAGGAGCGGCTTTCAGAAAATTCCGATTAAATCTGAACAACTGACTCGCGACTGTCCCGTCCTAGTTGCCAATAAGAAAAACAAAACGAAAAAACACCTGATAAAAACGTACATGCCTGGATATAGAGAAATATTTTAATATACATAAATACAGAAATATATATTAAGAAAAAATAAGTGAAAATTTTTCGAATCTGTATTTAAAGTTGTTTTAAATTAACATTAGCTCTATTTCATTAGCGTGAATAGAATAATAATTAATTTCTTTGTTGAGTGACGAATTATATATGTCGAAATTGCAATCGATAATCCTATCGACTAAATCTCGATTAGTTTAATTGAAGTTTGTGGAAAGTCATCGCATATGAATCAACTCTTTATGGGTACTTAAAGATTTATGAGTATTTAAAGAGATCATTCTCTGATAAATAAAGATATTAGAGATGATAAAAGTCTCATTATTCCTAATAGTTGCATTGTTTGTTATATTACATCAACATACAATCACAAAAGATTATACGCAATAAGAGAAAGTTTCAGACACAATGTATTTACATTAGAACTCCGTTTTAATCACAGATTGAATAAAGATCTCACGCTTTTCGCCAAGTAATTTGCAAAAAGTCGAGAAACGATCAAGAATGTTTACTGAATAAAAACTTACTCTGAAGGGATTGAAGTAGCGCGACGAAGACGACGACGACGACGGAGTCCGTGGCGCGGAAAGAAAGTGCGCGTGGTAAATAGAATGTCCAGGACATACAGTTCCAGCAGTATGACACGCTACGCTGCGAGTCAGAATTAAGAATTGAATTATTCTTTCTCTCGAGAAAACTGTACGGATTCATGGACACTTAGGTAGAATGAAGTCATTGTAAAAATAAGAATAGTTTGAAAATCTAATCGTAACGCAGAAAGCTACGATCTGAGTTACTTTTCTCTTTAAGAAAACAATTTATAGTTATATTATATTCATATATTACGTACACAAATATAATATATTTATGTAAAATTATATATATATAATTATAATATATATATATATATATATATATAATAAAACTTACACTTATATATAAACAAGCACATACGTAGTATTTCAAAGAGCATAAATTTTTAAAAGATAAAAGACATCTTGAAGACGTCGAAAAACGTGCAGAAAATTTTAATATAAATAAATCGTATTTTCGATATTTTAAAAACGTCTTTTAAAAATTTACGCTGTCTGGCACGTGATGGCTCCGACCGATAAGATGATTAGCACATATAGAATTCATGCTGTGAAGAGGATCCATTAGACGCTCCGGAGCGTCCTAGCTATGTAATGACGTCATTAATCCCGGGTGTAAAAAGACGCTTCGGAGTCTACAAAGCATCTAGCACGGATTGCACCCTGGGTTATTTATGTTTCGGCCGCGAGAAGTTTACGCGTGGAGCCTGTTGGTCGTGGCCGGTGCGTAAGCATTGGTGTTAAACCCCTCGTTTTAAAGCGCGCACGGTAGCCTGTGGAGTGTGATTTTTATATATTCCATATAGAGTTCTAACTCGGTTCCACATCGTGCTTCATAGTGACCGGACTGGAAGCGGAAGACGGACCCCAAACGTGGGCTCACGCGTGCGTATCCAACCCTGTATCCTCTCCTGCGCTATCCTAATTATTCGAGCGTATTATCACAATGCCGCCGCCACGTACGTACTGTGTATGAAATGCAACATTTCGCGTTCGACCTATTCTTCTTAGCCGCTTTATTCTCTCTCTCTCTCTCTCTCTCTCTCTCTCTCTTTCCCTCTCTCTCTCTCGCATCTTCTTTGTGCTCGATCAGTTTCCACGGGCTCTTCGTGATTCTGCCTCCAAACATCGTCGACAAAATCTATATTCGGGTCTCGGGACATCGCGCGATGATAGAACATTCAAAGATCAACGCGCGGATCTGCAGAACGTTACGAATAATTCGCGAAATTGCACAATAATAATTGCGAAATTCAAGTTTCACCTCGTTTCATCACGTTTTACCTTGCGAGACATTCGAAGACGACTAATGTCCGTCTCTACCAAAATCAATCAAAAGTCTGAATCTAACTCCATCCAGATGAACCTAACCAGATGAAGATTTATAATCCGTTTCTACAAACGTCGATTAAACCTTAACCTGAATTTAAACTTCATTCAGACAAGAATTTCAACTCAGATTAAGATGTGGTCGACAATGGTAGAAATAGGCATAAGATCACAAACCGACAATCAGTGACGCGTTATAACAGTTATCTATTATATTCCGTTCGACCAAACGCAGTCTTTAATTAAAAAACAAACCTCATGTTTGCCCATCGTCCTCCTACCGCCATCGCTTATTCACGACAGATAATTTCCAGCTCGATCGAGGCGCACTCGAGATATCGACCGAGTATTGTACCGATGTAGCAGCGTGCACTTCAAGTTGCAGCCGTAATCATCGGCGATATCGATGGAGCACTTTTTTTGTTCTCGACAGAGAGTACATTGATCAGCGCAAAGAATATGCGGAAAAAACCGCATATTTAAACTTATACATCTGGTCTATTTTTATCTCCTGATTAATATTGTGTTTAATTACACTTAAACGATCTGAATATTATTTCACCATGAATATGACCCAATTTTGGAAACGGCAGTGCGGACGGGCGGTTTCCATGTGGACGACGCGGCTTCGCCGCAACTTCTAATTAAGGCCATAGTTAGCGCGTTAAAAAAATGTGCAACAATATCGGAGACAGAGCGCAACGAGCGACGGGCGAGCGGACCAATCGCGCGGCCAAATCGAGCGTACATCTCGAGGGTGTACGCAGGAACGAGCAGTGTGACCGTCGTCACCGAAATTTCGAAAAGAAAAACTAGCGCGATCGATCGAAATTGAAACTGCGATCGATCGGCCATCGCTCGAGTTCCTTCCGTCGCTCTCCGCTTAGCGCGCTACGGCCCCGAAATTTCCCGGAGAGCATGCAGGCACATGTCAGTCGGCCTGTAGACTGTAGTTGAGCGATGCATCGATTCCTCGCTGCAGCTGCATATCGCATATCGTAACAGCAGCACATTACGGCGTAGTCGTGGCCGCGGATCGCGGCCAATGTCAGAGCGGTTCGGGCTGTTGTGGACAATGGCGACGTCGTCGTCTCGACGGCTGCTGTGACATCCTGACGATGACGAGCTAGATGGTTCCGCTACGCTGTCCGGACGCAGCTGCGATCACGCGCGCATCGATTCACGGCGGCTAAGAGCGCATCCCGACGCACCAGGTGTCACGCACCATTCTCGCTCTCTTTTTCTCTTCTTGTCGGCTCCTTTCCGCGCCGCTCGTGATGGCCGTGAACGCGAACGCGTTGTCCAGTGATATCAGCCGTAGGAATCCCCAGGACGAGTACGAGCTCATCCAGAGAATCGGCAGTGGTACCTACGGTGATGTCTACAAGGTCGGTATCGCTTTCGTCGTGCACCTGATGATCGACGACCAGGTGCCGCAATTGTTCTGTTTTCTTTTCGCAGGCTAAACGGCTGTCTATGAACGACCTCGCGGCAATTAAGGTTATCAAGCTAGAGCCAGGTGAGTGTTGTCATCCACCGGGTGTTTGAAGTCGTATGGCCGTGTTGTGAGGATCTCTACCGATCTTGGCGTTTGGTAGTTTTTCATTTATTGTGACATGTCCCTTATATATTGTTATTTTCATGCAGTGTACAGAGTGATATGATGATCTTCTGATGAAATATGGCTGTAAAAATGCCTGTTTATCAGATTGTCTAGATTAACTGTTTGTTTGTGCACTTGCTTCCGAGAGATAGTGTCAAGCCACTGTAAATGATAGAAATTTGCTAATGAAGAACAGCTGAACAAGACAATTTGTGGTACTACTGTGTGTTTTATAGGTGATGACTTTGCGATTATTCAACAAGAGATTCTAATGATGAAGGACTGTAGGCATCCCAATATTATTGCATATTATGGCAGTTATTTGAGAAGAGATAAATTATGGATATGTATGGAATATTGTGGAGGTGGATCGTTGCAAGATATATATCATAGTATGTATAATATCTGTTACTTAATATTTACAATGATAGATGAAATAAAATTTTGGTAACAAATATTTAAATCCTATAAACAATTTTTATATAAATATTTTATAATAATATAATAACAGTTTATGACAATGTCACCTAATAATTTATAAAGTAGTTTTATTCTCCCTTTATTGAAGCTGCAATTATGTTTCTTATTTGCAGTAACTGGACCACTATCAGAAATACAAATAGCGTATATGTGTCGGGAAACTCTGACGGGTTTAGCTTATTTACATAGCATGGGAAAGATGCATCGTGATATTAAGGGTGCCAATATATTATTAACTGAAACGGGTGATGTAAAATTGGCAGATTTCGGTGTGTCCGCGCAAATCACTGCGACGATTAATAAGAGAAAAAGCTTCATTGGCACACCTTACTGGATGGCTCCCGAGGTACTTATAGTTCGGTAATATTTAAAGAAAAGTATATTTCGTACTTTTGTTGCAGACTGATCGAGTTTTTGACGATGTTACAGGTAGCAGCTGTGGAGAGAAAAGGCGGTTACAATCAGCTATGTGATATCTGGGCGTGCGGGATAACCGCAATAGAATTGGCGGAGTTGCAGCCACCAATGTTCGACCTGCACCCGATGCGCGCCCTCTTTCTCATGTCCAAATCGGGCTTTAAGCCACCGACACTGAAGGATCGTGACAAATGGAGTCCGACGTTCCACAATTTCGTCAAAGTAGCGCTTACAAAGAATCCGAAGAAAAGACCGACGGCGGAGAAGTTGCTTCAGGTTATTATTGCCATCTCATTCGATGTTGATGCTTTCGTGAGATAAACGCCAGATCTGTACGGAGCATCTCGAATTGCAGCATGCGTTTTTCCAAGGAGAAATGAGTAAAAGGTTGGCATTAGAACTGTTGCAAAAAGTGTCGAATCCTAGCCACATGTTCGCCGATCTGGAAGCCGATGAGGATGGCGCGGTGCCCAATGTTCCACAAAGAATAGCTTCGCGTCATACCGCAAGACCCAGACCGAAGAGTATATCGCAGTTGGACAGTGACGGTAAGCATGGATTAATAGCGAATAGTATGTCATCATCTTACTCACGTTTCAACACGCTCGTCATTGTAATCCGCCTTACAGATCAAATCAATATTGACGGAGGAACGTTACAACGTGACTCCATATCACCATCTGTGGACAGTAATCCAGCATGGGACATTATGGATATCATGAACAATGTCAAGGTAATTTTGTTGAGTATTTCGTCAATGAACGTAGTTGCAATAGCGCAAGCTTGTCAACGTGATATAATATAGTAATCGTATACTATATAATGGCTTATATATCTACATGTTATATAATTACTATGTTACGATATAACAATTAACGAAAACGTACTGTATATGGTAACGGAATTGAACATCTGATCTGCGTATTTATCTAGGCTGTACATAATTGTGATGTGCATCCAGACTGTGGGATCGGTTCAGCGTTCGAAGATGTTCAGGAGAAGTAAGTTATTTTGTGTTTTTCTTGTGTCTATCTCTCACACATTCCCACAAAACATCGGATAGATCGGAGCTTCGGTATCACTTTCACTAATATGGTAGTTGCTGTTTTGTTCGACGAGATTTTCTCGTTTCGTAAATATCTGTTTTGTAAATGTTCAGAACAAGACTCAAGATACAAGTTCCAACGCAATATCTTAATTTCTCGATGTGCATTATGTTTTATGTACACACATCTCTATATATACACATGGTTTAAAGAGATACCGTGACTTGCGGACGAAATACAATTATCTGACTGCATAAACAAGACAGCAATACGGTATGCTGTATCATAAGGGTCATCAAGACATCTTGTTTTTGGCTGATAGTAACTAATAAGTACATCTCGCATATGGCATGTGTGCTTATGCTTTGCATCATGTCATAATTGTTCCGAGTGAACGAGAGAAAAAGAGAGAGAGAAAGAGAGAGATAGATAGATAGATAGATAGATAGATAGATAGATAGAGAGAGAAACGTGTACATTTATCACTTACACTTGAAACAGCAGCACATCATATTCTCTGAAATATCTCGATAAATTTAGAAGACTCTTGTGCAAAATGTGATGATCACAGAAATAACTGGCAGAATAATCGCAAAATCGTTAAATACTGTAGCACATTCGTTCCTCCCGTCTTCCGTTGTTATTGATTAGCTGTTATTTCGACTTCGTGGACAAAAATTGCTTACTATTTATTTACTCGTACTTATTTTTGTACCAGTACACTTGGCGCGAACGTTATGACAAGTAAAATATTGAAACGTCGTAGCAAAACAGGCACAGAGATATTTCGTATGACTTTAAGGTAACATAAACGTCTTCCCCAGTTAGTGTGGCGTGAAAATTCTTTTCTATTCTGGATATAACAAGGATATGCGCTTCCCAAGACAAGTGATGTACATTTACACTTTTAATTTCATAAAACGCGTGAAAACTTTTGATTTGCCTTCTTGAATAATGGAAAATATTATATTAGAATTGGTATTCAAATTTTGCAGCCTCTAATATAACATGTAAATATAAAACAAAATTGCATTTTAACTTTCTTATATCAATCAAGATGGCTTCAAATGTAACAAGTATATAGATGGAATTAACGATTTTCTTTAACCAAGTATAATTAGTTAGAGTTTGTTGTAACAAAGACTATTACGTATACAGACACTTTCTGACAAGACAGATTTAACAATACGTTATATATATATATATATGTATATATATGTGTGTGTGTGTATATATATATATATATATATTAAATCACAAGCACCACACCTTTTGCATGTTAAGCGATAGACGTGACTGCTTGTATGATATTGCATGATTAAAAGTTTTCGAACAGTGTTGATATGTTATGCATTTTATCAAAGTAAATACAATCACTTCAGAATGTACTTTATGTATACACCAACATATCGATCTCATACATTAGAATTATTCATTGCAAATTAAAGACGACTAAAAAAGCGACTCTTTCTGTACCTACAAAGTTTGGTATACTCATTTTACAAATATTTCTCGAAATTTTATGATGAAAAGTATTCAAAAGATACTCTGAAAATCTCCCGATTTGTATGAAAAATTGAAATTATTTCTATCCTTGATCCTTCTTTTAACATGATATAGCACTCGGTTGTGTAATTCTGAAATATTTATATCTTGCCACTGATAAATATTCCCATATCTATAACTCTTTTTTTCTCTCTCTTTGTCCTAAAAGTTTTGTTTTGTAATCTACTTCTATTATTTATTCCCCGTATTTTTAATTTTTCTGATCAGTTTGTAATTCTAATAATTTCTCCCAACAGGAGTCTATTGCAGTACATTGATGAGGAGTTGTTGCTAAGGTATTGGCAGGTAACCCTTTTCCCTTGCACCTTGCACCTTGCACTTATATCTCCTGATGCTATGCATAATTCTTGTAAATTGCATCTTTCGAAGAATTAATTTGCTTAACTTAATCGCTTCTTTTCTTTGAAATCTTGTTCTGTTTTCATGCAAATAATAATTTTGTATCAATATGTATTCTTCGATTCTATTTGTTTGCTCTTCCTAAAAAAAATTATGTATATATATGTTTCTATTATTTCAAAATTATTCCAAATTTACGTTGTTAGGCAGATAGGAAGTAATAAGTTTTAAGTAATATACGTTTAAAAAATCGAATTAAATAAGTGGTAATATACAAAAGAGAGATATCAAATAATTTACATAGTACATAATCATTCTTTATAATCTATTTACTGAACGGAGTGATTAAAACTACATAATAAAAGGAAGGCACATATCATAACAGATCTAATCAACACCCACGCTGTCATTTACAGGAAAACATCAATATCATATGCGCACATTTTAGATAGACATAGGGTCTTGAAGTGTGCTTCTTTCTCATGTTACGTGTATTCGATGTTACTTGTTGCATGTTAGTTTTCTCGACATACTAACACACTAAATCTATTTTGTTAGCTATACTGGTGGAGGAGGCTTAATGAAAATGTCAGTTTTGTAATCAAGTCTTTTGTTCATATTCTACAGCATTGTCCTCTTCGATTCGACATTCTTTAATCGCCCGACATAGCAATATTTATCATACCGGAGATCTAAAAGGCAATTTGCAATTGTTACGAACTTTAGATATAACAACGCGTATTATGGGATAAAACTTTGGGATTATGATATTTAAAAGAGGGAGAGAGAGAAAGAGAGAGAGACGTGTCATCGTCACACGTTTAAAATCATTGCAATCACAATTTTTCTTTTTTCTCTTTTTTTTTTCTGTAACGCAATATCCCATGAAATATATTTGAAAAGCAGAAACAGTATTAGTCGCTTATCAAATACCTTATGTTTGTACAGCTTATTATATTAATTGAGCTGTTTATAAAATTCTGAAACCTCAAGAGCAGTATCGAAAAATAAAATTAGTTTATAATTTTATAGTATATGATCACAGTTTCATGTGTGCAGGGGGAATGCAATGTCGATGGTTGGTGGGCATTGCGACCAGCTATATTCCCTGCAGTAAGTAGATAACGAATTACAGTAAACAATTATTATTTTTCAGTTGATACGTTAACACGGAAGTATGGTCATTCACTTTTGTTCGATTGGTTATTCATTGAAAACATCATACACGGGACTCACATTTCAGATTACACTGTATTACGCAGATAATACTCTATTAATACACTTGCGATTATCTCGTTTATCATTTGAAAACTTTTGTCATCGAACGACGCAGGTATTGAGAGAGCAATAGCTAATCCTTTGATGCGAGAGATGTCTCAAGGTTGACATATCTGTTTCTGCCTATGATTTGTTTCATCTAGAATCTAGTGTTAAATCCGTATCCACTATATATCACGTAACGACAAAATAGGTCTTACATATATGATCGATCATATTAACACCACGATAACGTGCGATTGCTTTGTGACGTTTCAATACTAAAATTTGTTTGAGATATGCAGCTTTCTTCTCATTTCAATGTGTTTTTGCATCACACCTCGTACAATTCTTTTTATTCAGCATCTACAAATTGTTGCTCCAACGAGAAAACACTATCTTCATTTTACAATGCGATGCGACAAATAATGCATATTTTTTTCTTACATTTTCAACGTGTTATTCGTTTTCTACTAACAGCGTTCACATTTCGTTCTCCCGAATTACGTATGCGTTTCGAAGCAACAACTGTGCATTAATGTCTATTCAAACGCTTTCTTTTGTAGAGCTACTCTTCCACTCGGAGAATCTTCGAACGACTGCGAAGTACATTGTCCGTACTACAATGTATCTGGTGTGTAGATTATACATCATTGATTCTACATCATTGAATCTTTATATTATTCTCTCTTCTTTATGTCGGCGCATGCAGACACTGGTATATAGAATAGATTTATGCACAGGATCCCAAGCGAGCCCCAGACGACACAGTTCCGTGGACGAATTGTATGGTCTTGTCAATAGTTCTCAATCCCTAACAGCTGTAAATGGACAACGTCAACGATCATTATCAGACAGTGGCCCTAGGGACGAGTCCACGCAATCAAATGGTGAGGCTATACATCGTAATATATGTTTTAACATTTAGATTTATATAAAATTATAGTAAGACGAGAGGGACCAATTATATAATTTAAACATAATTATAGAGTATAAATATGTGAAATATATTAATGTATATATATATATTTTTTTTATAAATATATATTAAATATTAAAATAATTTTAAGTATCTCACCACGAATTCAGTAGTGAAATACTTAATGTATGAAAAAAATCATAATGAAATATGTAGCACGTAATAAATATTATTGATACTTTTTGCAAGTTCTCTTGAAACATCGCTCTGTCTTATATACTATTTCATTATTTTAATAACTATCACATAATTATATATATATATATAATAATTTAATAACTATCACATAATTTTTCTTTTTAGGCGACAATGAGATATCAGCAGATCGAGATCGAGAAAGTATGAGTCCTGATTTACTGTCGGACACACCGCCTGTGCCTCCAAGAAGAAGGGATCGGAAAAGGCATACGCCACCAAGACCGATTAGCAATGGGTTACCGCCTACGCCGAAGGTGCACATGGGAGCGTGTTTCTCAAAGGTTAGTTTCTGAAAATTGAGAACATTTGAATCGAGGACATTTGATCTTTCATAGAAAAGTATAGGACATAAAAATTGAGAACATTTAATATTTTATAAAAAAAATATAATATAAATTATAATCATTACACGTTTTTCTTTCGTTTTGCTAATTGCTTTTATATCCTTTTGTTACATATTTTATGTATCAAATCTCTCTGTTGACATTATTGATAGGTATTCAACGGCTGTCCATTGAGAATACACTGTACTGCAAGTTGGATTCATCCAGACACAAGAGATCAGCACTTGTTGATCGCTGCGGAGGAAGGAATCTACAATTTGAACTTGAACGAACTCCACGAAACCGCGATAGACCAATTGTACCCGAGGCGCACTATCTGGATGTATGTTATCAAGGATGTACTCATGTCCCTTTCGGGTAAGCAAGTCATCGAGCAACTTTCCTCACGACTAGTCAATTCGTGTATCCTCTAAGTGCCTATGAATCTCATGTCGGATTACAGGAAAAACACCTCAGTTGTACAGGCACGACTTGCTAGCGATGCTAAGTAAACAGACTCATAGGTTTTCGTTGCACATGAACAAAATACCGGAAAGATTAGTCCCTAGGAAATTCGCCCTTACTACGAAAGTGCCGGATACGAAAGGATGTACCAAGTGTTGCGTTGGGAGAAACCCATACAATGGGTAAATAATAAAAATGACATTGTTTTATATACTTCTTGCAGATATATACTCTTTCATATACTAATTTACTAATTACTAATTTCTTTCTAATGCCTATACTTCTATTGCTATTCTTATATACTTTCTATTAATGTCCTTTCTAATACATACTTTCTCTATGTATTATGTGAGCCTTCAACAACTTTTTTTCTTTTTCTGACGTGATCACAAATTTATGAATGCGAGTATTTTTTGACGTAGATACAAGTATCTGTGCGGTGCAATGCCGGCGGGTATATTTCTGATGCAATGGTACGACCCATTGAACAAATTCATGCTTCTGAAACATTTCGACTGTGTTCTACCGTCGCCTCTGAACGTCTTCAAGATGGTCATCACGCCTGAGATGGAGTACCCGATGGTGTGTGTATCAGTTAAGCAGCCATACCAGCAAAATAAACTGAAGTTGGATTTAATTAACATGAATTCAGGAGCAAGTTGGTTTCATAGTGATGAATTGGAAGATATGGATGGTTCAGGTATCGATAAAAATTCATTTGTGCGCAGTGCTCAATGGCTTATATCGCATTTTCCTTATCTATTTCTATCAGAAGATTAAACAACTTGTTTTTCTAATCCGAAAACATTATTCTTTTTAATATAAAGATACTATTTCAGCGACTGTGATACCAAGAAGAGAGAATTTGAATGTTATTAATGTCACGCAGTTCGAGAAGGACGCGATACTTGTTTGTTACGACAGTGAGTGTTATCAGTAGTTATCAGATATTTTGTCGTTTGCAGTACTTTCAAGAATAATTCATATTTACAGATGTAGTGAAGATGGTGACTTTACAAGGGAAACCCCGCGTCAGCAAGAAGCAACTGTCGGAGCTGCAATTTAATTTTCAAATCGAATCTGTCAGTAAGTATCAACCACTTCACTCCTTTGTAATCAATGTCGAGGTTCACGAATAAAATGTCACGTCGTTTTCTTCCAGTTTGTCTACCAGATAGTGTACTGGCATTCCACAAACACGGTATGCAAGGTAGAAGTTTCAAAAATGGCGAAGTTACACAAGAAATTAGCGATCCAAGCAGGACTTACAGGCTACTTGGCTCAGATAAGTATGTATCTGATATAAGCAAGATAATTCAATATGTATGCGAGCGAAATAGTTTCCAAAACTTTCTGTATATATTAAACATACGCTGGCTTATAGTTTGAAAAATTTTATACTTTATATTAATTTTATACTTTTTTATACTTACTGCTTAGTAAACGAATGATGTTGAAGTAATTTTAAAGAAGTGAGATACCTTAAAACCTTGGCTCAAAGAATGTATGTTGTGTTTTTCAATTGTATCTCTTTATTGTTTCTTTTCCTTTTTTTCTTTACGCTAAAAAAAAATAAAAATTGTTACCTAGTTTAACTAAAAGAACAACCTTATTACTGCTATGTCCATTTCTACTAACGTCAATTAAATCTTAATTTAAGTTTAAATTATTTTATTTAGATAAAAATTTGAACTCAGATGAAGGTTTAATCGACGTCAGATTTACGTGCTAAAACTAATGATTGTCACGTTTGACAGGGTTGTCATGTTGGAGAGCCATCTGGTTCACAGCGGCACACTGACCGAATCGGAAGGAGCAGATTTGTACATTCTCGCTGGACATGAGGCCAGCTACTAAGTATCGATTTAAGTAGCTAACACACCGCGTTATCGTTTCGCACGATTTGTGATTGGACCGCGCATGTAACGTGAGACGACTACCGGGAGCGGCGAGATCAAAGTCGCAGAGGTAAAGCACTTCGTCACAATCATTTATATCCTGCTGCACGCACGTAGTCGAAACTGCTCTAGCGTACCGCTGGTGTGCGGGCTTCAGTGCTGCAATCATTGCTGTCTCTCGACGTAGTCGATATCGCATAGACTGGTTATTCGCGGTAACTGTTTTCTTTTCCCTTTTTTACCGAGAGGCATCCTAGAGCTAGCCAGTTCTTTCGAAGGATACAAGTCGAAGAGCTGTAATGAAGGCGAAAGAAAAAGAGAGAGTCTGTACGCGAAATTGACCTTATGCCTGATAAAATGAAGCCAATAATAGTCGCAACTGCTTCAGAAAATACTAGTTTTGAAGCGGTTTACTCGTCAATTTAACTATATATATATATATATATATATATATAAACTACGCTTCCCTCTGGAGATCACATATAATTACATATAATTACGGAAAGATTTAGAATGAGATCGAAACCTCAAAAACTGAGTCCTCTTCGGAGAGCTGTAAAGCTGATGAAAGTATAGAGTGTTGTAAAATAGTTTATCGCACCGACGTGACGGATATATAGCGATTATTATACAAAAATATATGATATTTTCTCGTCGAATGAGTTTGTCCATGTTTCACAACGATATGTAGCGAATAGATGCAATAGGGAGATCCCTGAGGTTTCGAACCTACTTTAAATATTTTTTAGTAATGTAGATTATATATAGCTAAATTGACCGACACACCGCTCCGATGCGAGAGCACCGTTGCACCGCGCGTTTGAGTGCGCAACGAGGCACTCCGCGATGCGCTCTTATGAATTTAACTCCGGTAAATATATTATCCTCTCTTTTTAGAGTTCTACATCGTAACCGTGTAATAGCTTTTAGCCTTCGAGAACCGTTTAATCGTAAATAGCGTTTATTAGGGTAAGCATTCACGTATTTGTATCCTTAATGATCACGAGATTATGATAGACGAGACGATATTTATATTCTTACACCAAGTCGCATAGTTTTCGAAGGTTAAAGCGCTATATATCGCCCCGCCCGGGTGGAATATCCGGACGAATAACGTTTTAACGGAATAAGTACATCCGCTCCTCGCAACATGCGTAACGGGATTCTCGCGGAACTCGTGTTACATCAATTGGATTGACGATACGTAATGTACGTCTATCTATTCGACCTCTACCGAATCGTATTTGAATTATGTCTTCTTTTTTCTAAGGAAAAGCTTGCGAATTTTCTCGTTCGATTCCCAAACAATCCTTCGTTTTTTACAATATAACTCAGAAACTAGCAGTCGATCGATCTACTCATTGCAGAAAAGATAAATTTCATGTTAATGTACGAACAGAGTTGCCAGACGTCCAGATTTTACCATCGATGTCCCCAGCTAATGTTGAAAATGTCCATATTAAAGGTATTCCTTATTCTAAAAATAAGCAAAAATGTTCCTATTCATCGATATATTCTTTAAAAAAAATATATTTTTTACAAACTACATTTCCCGTCTTTCTTTCTCTCTCAAAAGTCCGTTAAAATTTTTCAATTTTCAAATTCTGGCAACCTTACCTACAAACCCATCGCTCAAATCTGATCCGGTAGAGGCACGGGACGGGGGGCCCGCGTTATCCTCTTCCAAAAACGACCTAGGTTGTAAACGTAACGACAACGACGTAGAAGGAAAGTAGCAACTAATCGATGTATAGAGCGCAGCACGTTGTGACAGCGTGTTTCTGAATGGAGAATTCCACGTAGAAGCAGGATCTTCCGTAGGGACGATGCACGATATATCGTCGTGTTGATGTGTGAATATATAGCGTGTGCACAGTACAAAACGCGCTTGTACCAATTGTTGTATTCCCGAGAACATATTGTGCGTAATGTGTGTCGAAAAATCCACGCATACTCGAGCTTCATTTCGTTGGGCATACGGGATCTATTGTTACGAAGGAGTTATTTTTCGTAAGACATTGTGTTTATCAGTGTCTCTAATTTCGGGAACGATCGTGAAGACGAAGTGTAAAGTGTGATGGGACGCGACGACGATCATCCAGCACCTGCATGATTAGTCGCAGCGCCTGCGTGATTAGTCTCTGGGAGATGTTAGTTTGCACACGTCGTTTCGCTCGCTGCATGAATGTAACACGATACGAAGGATATCTGCGCGCGATGATAATCAGGAGAACGTTCATCCGAGACGTCTCACGTTCCTTCGTTCTGCAAACGCTGCGAAATTCTCCGTATAATGCTTCTCTTCGATCAGGATAGTTCTCTCTGATAAAGCACCATTGTGATATTCGTGCTTGAGAAAGGCACTCGGAAGAATATTCCAATTTTCCCCACAGGGAGGAACGATTTGTAAAATTGAAAAAATGCATTGTTTTATACTTGTTCGTATACTTATGTTATTTTTATTTATTGACTAACGTCAACATCGGCCGAGTTTAAATTGTCGGTATTCTCGTAGAAATTGTTTGAGCCTCAACGAAATAAACGATTCATTTGCACGCAATCCCCGTATCGAGCACCACGAGAGTACATTTGTCCGTAGAAATTTTCTTTATTTTATGTATATATATATATATATATATATATATATCCAGTAGTGTTTTATCAGTATAATATATCGCTAACGAATATATTGTCATTTATCTGTGAGACGGCGAACGGAGTGACTTTCATGTGATTGGTCTTAAGACTGGGAGAAATGCATTTTCTCGTTTACAGTAGACTTTCTTGATACTATACCTCGAGGAGGAAGAGTGCTGGACTACGTAGAGCGTAGATGCGAAGAAGGAAGTCCGCTTTTTGTTACACGGCTCGATCTAGTAAAAAATGCTTTTGCTTATATGCGAATTTCAGGATACTTTCAAATATCCGTTGCTGATTCTTCTGATCGATTTATCCATCCGTCTGCAAGCCGATATTCGCCAGTTGATAATAATAATATTCTGAACATTCCTCTTATCTGAAATATTTGACCAGTCTTATTATGAGCGACTCACTCTGAACGCACAATTTGATTATTAAGGAGTGAAAAGTGTTATAAATATTATTTCGTCACGTTTATACACTATAGCACCGTTGTGTTCCCTTTGCGTTTTCTCGTGAGACCGATGCTTGAATCAGTATCGTTTTTGCGAAAATAACGCATCGGAAGATTCCGCGTCGCCTCGTTGGGTCAAGTAGCGGTTTCTGTCATTGCACGTTCGGCTGCAATATCGGGAAGAGATCGGAATCTTTCGATAATCGGTCGTGAGAATCGCTCGTGTTTCCTTAGCACCGGACAAATATCCCGTCTGCGTCTCGTGCGAAGCATGAGAAATAGCCGTAAGAACGTAGTCAGTATCTGGCACTTTTCCACCTGTCGTCGACGTATTGAGATTTTGCGAGCCAAAGTCCTTTAGTTTGCAACAGTCGAGGGCGAGACGTAAGCTGAATTGTGTAAGGAATCGTCGGAGTAAAACGTATAATTATCGGCGGAGTGTTGAACTATTTTGATATTTTATATGGACTTTTTGCTGTGTGTATATATATAGAGAGAGTAGAGTTACTCGCGAAGAAAGTATTATATTAGCGTGAAATTTAATATACTAGCAGTTGCAAGTGCAAGAACCCGGTGGTCTTATTGTTTCCGCTGAATCGTATATATTGTAACAAAAGAGAGAAAGAGGGAGAGAAAGAGAGAGAGCTGTCACGACATCGATAACGCATGTATAATATTATATCATGTATACTTGCGTCTTTTGAGTTTCCAACCGTCATTCGAGCTTCTAGGATTTGGCGTTTGCCTCGGAAGAGCCTCGAATATCCGAAGGAGTTCGCGATGCGACAGTTCTCT
The DNA here is from genome assembly GCF_003227715.2 of Harpegnathos saltator. Lineage (NCBI taxonomy): Eukaryota > Metazoa > Arthropoda > Insecta > Hymenoptera > Formicidae > Harpegnathos > Harpegnathos saltator. The sequence goes on from NW_020229922.1 coordinate 178,034, forward strand.
CAAGCGCGTTTTGTCAGACGTTTGATTCCGGCTGGCAGTTTGTCACAAACCGTTTGACGACTCATTCGAGGCGGTGTCAAATGTGACGGTATGCGTGAGAAAGCGTGGAATCTAACCGGTAATACGATCACGATACTTATCGTAAGCGTTGCGATCCCGCAATCAAACACCAAGTCGACCGTTTAATCAAACGCTACGCTAATTAGTATTACATATTATTTGCATGCACTACGATATCGCCGGTATGTGCATTGACACGACGCCGTCTTGAAAACGGAGATGAGTGAACACGTGCAATGTCTTCCCCGTGTATACTTACAGTATAGCATACTATACGCGCTATAGACGTGTTAAATGTTCGCAATACCGACATTGCCGGAAACACGTTTCGCAATATTCGTAATTCGATCGCGTGATTTCACAGTTTTGATCATCCGGCGGACCGCTTCCTCAACATTGAGAGAACTATTCGGCCGAATTGTCTCATACACTTCTGTATAAATCTTCTTTTCACAATAAGTAATTCGTCTAACTTACGCTACGTTCTCATATTTACCTTTAAGAAAGAGGGAAGGAGAGGGAGAGAGAGAGAGAGAGAGAGAGAGAGAGAGAGAGAGAGAGAGAGAGAGAGAGATTGCGATTTTCAGGAAGGACTAGCGAGAATGATCTTCATTTTACGAGACCCGGTTTAACCGCTAAATTACTCGAGAGTTGTTTTAACGTTATTATAGGTAATTTATGTCTATACTATTACGGATATCAAATCGATAAAAAATACAGTTGTTTCGTTCGCGTGTAGATGATTATTTGCGCGAGATACCCGCCCCTTGCCGAGGACGTACACCTTCGCAAGATATTTTAATAATAACGATAAATAGTAACTGCATTGTTACCTGATGTGAATTTTTGTATTATTGTAAAGACAATAATTTTATTCGGATCGTCGTAAATCGCGAAGAGAAACAAACATAGATGTATCGGCATAAAGGTATATACATTATTGAATCTTCGCATCTATAGAACGGATAAATTAGCGAAAAGCGTGGGGAAAAGATAAGAGATATAATTAGAAAAGATTTTAATGCATCCTGTGACACACAGACCAAGGTTAGAAGAAACACGTGAGCTAGAAAAAGACACAGACACGTACATACACACACGCACACACACGATTTTATGTAGACAATCCACATATCCAAGTTCTACTCGTGACCACTTAGAATGAATTAGAATTTTTATTCTATAATTTTCAGAGGAAACGAAAACATAGGAAAAAGTATGAGTGTAAAACATTGATTTTATATAACAGTTGATAAATAACGCGGATTTTTTCGCACTCTTATCGATTTTCTCGGATTCAAATCACTTATTTTAGACGAATGTCACGTACAGTGGATCGAAATTAATTGTTCGTCCAAGCAGAATATAAGTTTGAAAAGCACCTCATCCCATGTGGGAAGGTGGCATATTTAATCAGTCCAAATTTAAAGTCGAAAATTATAAAAATTTTCTTATATTTTTCAATATATATATATATATAAAGTTATATATATATATATGTATATAAAACTTCGATATCTTCCACGAGCACATTAATTCCTTCGAACACATTTTTTTCTCAAATTTTCGTTTCATGTTAATTCCTCCGAAACCAGTTTTTCTTTTCAGGTCTTTTTCGTGTACCTTAACTATTCGGAATAACCGATTGATTTCATTTGTGCAGGATGTATTTCCGTGCGAATCGGCGATTGCCGATCCATTATACATTGAACTGCTGCATGCTACTTGCGGAACATTGTACACCCATATTTGCGATCTCCGAAGAATCTTTTCGTGCAGACACATACACGTGTAGCGCTAGGACAATTAATACAGCGATGAAATGTACCTGTACACATCGACCATACTAATGGTTTACCTCTATATATACGGATGCTTAAGTTCCGAATTTCAATATATATATACGTGTTTCCACGAAATTTCGAAATCAACAATTAATAGCGAACGTGTAGGACAGTAACGGGTATATTTATTCCTTAGCCTTCGGCCATCCCTCGGATCTATCTAGATTAAATCAGATTATGTTGAATTGTAACCTATATAAAGAACATGTTTCAGTATGTTCAACAGATTTTTACCGTTACTCTCAGAGATTCAGTTATCGAGATTTTTTTGCGAAAACATCTGTTTTTTTTATGCGATACAAATAAGATCAGTATTTTGAAATGAAAGTTCAGTATAATCCTGACATCTTCGGTAACAGTATGTTTCAGTGAGAAACATGCTTAATTCGATGGTCCAAGGGATAAAAGAAGATTAAGCACATGCATGTATGGCTTACCATTGTTTTCGATCGAGAAAGAATTTAATGGCAATTAAAAAATAAGTCACGTGCAATTACGTTTTGCATGCGACGACACAGCAGAGATATACAAATATTTTGTGAGAGGCAAATTCGTAAATTACGTAAGAGATGAAAAAGAGAAATATATATATACACATAAACGTATATAAACAAATATATTTAATAAAATTCTTTGTGACGTATTGTAAATTCTCGAAGAGATATTCAATTAATCTAATCGAATGGATTCCGATAATTTTATTAATTATTAGCCGTGATGATGTTGAAGATACGAATTGCCGATATATCAATAGTTATTAACCAAAGCCGTAGTGACAGATAGATAACAATATGAACGGATGAAATTATTCTTACAATTTGAAATTAAGGGCAAGAAGAAGAAAGAGAAATCGAACGAAAGATAAAAAGAGAAAGAGAGAGAGAGAGAGAGATAATGTGTTACATGGTACAGAAATTTTAGGAATAAGGAGCTTCTACTGTATAAAAATTCTCAATAAGTGTTACTCTGTTACATTAACGATCATATATAATTATTTATTTTCAAGAGTATAGTATGTAGCGCTTTTCTGGAAATTTACTGAGATAAGCTGAGATTGTACGACAAAAAAGAAAGAGATAATTCTTGTATAGGTATGTAACGTATGTATAGGTATGGAAGAAGTGGACGTTAATTTATTCTTTATAGTCGCGGGCTACGTATTAATAACGGAAGAGGCGTATATAGTGGGTTTTCTCTTATAAATATTAATTGGGATAAATATATAACAGAGAGCCGACTAAGTCTGTAATATTACGCGAGAGTTGTATATAATGTGTATAACGTATTATATATATAAATATTATATATACATATGTTACTTTTGCGTTCGCCGAGCCCCTTCGTTTTAGTCATTTTTATATAAATACAGTATTATCAAGATAATTTATAATTATGAACGTATCTCTGATTTACCTGTATCTAAAAAAAAAAAAAAAGGAAGCAATTAGCCAAACTTCTGTAAATAGACAACTTCTCGTAATAAAAGCTAGCTGAAAAGAAAATATGGCTAAAGATATCCGACGTTGCGGTCATTTCGAATGTCCTGTCATTTTGCAGGTACTTACCTAAAGAAAGAAAAATATTGTCATATATATTTCGAATGCCACCTCCTGTCGAAACGAGACAGAGAATTCAAGAAAGTGCGGCAAATTTTATAAAATATTATATTACTTTGTACACTGATAGCACAATACATGTGTATATATATCAACTATTCTCTTTGTTCGTGAAACAGCTTCTTATGAATGGCATATTCTGTGACTTTGAGACGTGAAATACGATCGTCGCAATCCGGTATTTTCTGCAAAAATTCTTAATGCGCAGTTTTAGTTCGAAATTTTCCCTGAAATTATCAACAGTATCAGACTTTTGCAAATTTACCGAGATACTATGATACTCCATGATGTAATTTGTGATTTCGATATTTTACATTTACATCGGGCCGTGTATATATAAGTAATTTCGGATTTTTTATCCATATGTATTCATTTGTACGTATAACGTAACGATTACATTTTTGTGTCGTTATAATTCTATGAAACAATGTGTTTGCGAAGAATAGCATACATTAAAACTACGCGCGCATCGTTTCATCATTTAAATTATAATGAAAATATAACAAAATAATAATAATTATAACGACATATAGACAAAATCGTTTCATTTTATCTGAAAAATTCGAAATTATTGCACACAATCCAATGTAATAATACCTCACAAAGTGATATTTCGCATATTCTGGTGAGCAAACAATTCCTGTCATCAATAAAATAGAAGATTAAGTAAATAAAATTGAGATAATGTTTTACCTTCCTAGTGAATTCAATCAATCAATATGCGAAACACCGTTCCAGTTTGTATGTCGCGAGAGATAACGTTGTAGTAACTTATTCCAACCAATATTACAATTACGATATGAGAAAAGTCACAGCTACTCGAATAGAAAACAAATCAACAGAGTGGAAGATCGATTAAAAGTGTCATTCGCCTAAGTAATACCGAACTTGCAGGCTCGTATTGTCCACGTGCGTCTCAATCTAGCCCCTTTCTCAATTAAACAATTCTGTTCTATGGCTTCTCTCGCAAATGCTTCTATATAATTAATTAAAAATTTTCTCCGTGTATTCTCTATATGTATAATATACGTAATATCAAACAATACTTATAATATACATCAACAGTCTATAGGCGATAAGTGTCAAATATGAGAACTTGGAGTGTGATTCCTTATGCTCCTATGATATAGAACACGTGGCAATCTCCTTCGCGCGCACGTCGCCACCAAGGGCGGTACGAAACCAAAGTTAAACATTATCACGTTACATTGTTAAACGATATTCCACAGGTGCGCGTGGGGAAACTTCCAAGCGCCAAACAACGTCCAGTTCCCTGACTTCTCTTTCTGACATAGTGATTAATGATCAAACGGAGCGCGAGCGTGTCCAACTCATGCGTCGGCGGGATATGCGAAATTTGAGCGGAGAACTCTTTCTGTCCGTCGATTCCGATTCAACGGACTCCATCCTTTGCGTCTTTAAATCGCACAAGGTGCCTTGAAGTGCCCTGAGCCTACAGCGAGCTAGACTACAAATAGCTCGTTGCATGTTAGAATCAGGTTGAAAAGTTTTAATCGATTTCCATTCCCAAACGCCGCGTCTACTTGTTCTCGAGTATGCGTTTTGCTTAACTCATAAAATCACGTCTCTACGTGACCTTGCAATTGACCTACTATCTTCCGTACCCAGCCCGCCTGGCTCTGCCCCGCAGAGACGTCGTCCCCGTTCGTCTCGGCCGTGTCCCGGCTGCACGCGCCTCGCGGACTGCCAGTCAGCGACTGGTAGCCGTTCGCCGGGGATAATCTCGCGGTGACGTTGCCGAGGACGAACTCCGGCTCAGCGACGACGCTCTCCTTCGCGAGCACTGACTTGATTCTCAAATAATCCGGTTTCTGCGCCACGTTCGGCTTGTACCTCGACGTTAAAGAAGTCGTCGTCTCTTGTTTCCTCTTGACGGGGATCGGCGGCGCGACCTTCGTCTTCTGTGTCGTCGCGGTCGGCGACGGCTGCTGCGCCACGAACACCTCGTCGACGTCGCTGAATATTGCACTGTCCCGGAACGCCTCGTCCACGTCGGCATCAACGTAATTCTCGATAGTCTCGAAGCATCTCTCGTAGAAGCTGTCGGTCTCGCTCTCGCGACGTTCCTTGTTGTCGTCGCACGGCTCCTCCTCTTCGCGTTCCCTTCTGTCCGATTCGCTTTTCTTCGACTGATGATGAGCGCCGGAAGAAATCTGCTGATTGCGCTTGTTTTCGGCGAACAGGATCGCAGGATCGGCGTAGTCGGACTGCGCGATCCTGGCGCCCAAGCTGGAGCTACCCTGCTTGTAATAAAGCAGAGGCACCCGCTGGTCCGAGAGACCGGCGCTCGTGCAACCGACCAGCTCCTCCACGTCCGAGGATGAGTCTTTGATGTGCTTCGACTTGCTCCGCCTTTTCAGCTGGCACTTGCCGACGCTCAAGGACGGGAAGTAACGCGTACGGTCGAACTCGTCGCTGCATTCGAGCGTCTCCGTGCTCATGGTGTTCCTAAGACCCTGCAGACGACTGCCCGCCTTGGAGAAGACGCTCCTGATGATCGCGCTGCCGCCGTTCGCCCGGTAGATCTTGTGGTCCGGGTGAATGCTCGCGCCGCTCGCGGACACGCGCATGTCTGAGTAAGCGTCGCTCAGCGCTGCGTCCTCCAATGAGCAGAAGAAAGTCGACGAGCTGGAGGAGCTCGTCGAGGCGGGCATCGGGAACTTGGCGATCCTGCCCTCGGGTTGGCAGGTAGACGCGTACCTCTCCATGTCCTCGAGATTAATCTCGGCCGGCTTGTCGGACGCGATCGTGAACGGCCGCTCGCTCATCGGTTTACCGTCGCGTTGCAGAAAGCGCGACTTTGTCACGCTCGGCTGCTGCGAATTCGGGCTGATTTGGAAACTGCGGGGCAACGAGCCGCATTTGGGCGGTGAGGTCGGCAGTCCTTCGCACAGTTTGGTCAGCCAAACGGCCGGCTGCGTCGGACTGTCGTTACCGTCGATGTCCTTCTCCGTTTGCAGACCTTCCCAGACGTGCTGCAGGTTGTCGTAGTTGCCGAAGCCCTTGGAATCGACGTCGCGTGACGCGTCGTTGTCCTCGCTCTTGTCGTTGCAACGCTCCGCGTGCGTGACCGCCGGGGAATTCAGTTCCTTCCGTTGTTCCAGACGCGACGCGTGGTTCGAATCGCACGTCGTCACCGTGGACGACAATAACTCCGTGACGTCATTGCTGTTGCTGCTCGACGTTGAGTTCTCGCGGATTCGCAGCGCTGTTTTGATCACCTTGCTGTCGGTGACAATGCTTTGCCGTTTGAACGCCTCGAAGAGCGCCCGCTTCTCGTGCACGTGGTTCGTCTTGGCGTTGCGCGTCAAGGTCGACAACTCGCTCGACTTTTGGCTGGTCTTCAGATTGTCGTAGAGCAACTGCAGCGGCGGATTCTCCCGCGTCGAGGACAACGAGTTCCACGCGTTGTTCGTCCGGATCAAACGATGTTCTCGGTGAATGGCTCGCGCGCGACCCAATCGATTGTTGGTGTTGTTGTTACTGCTGTCGTGGTTGTTATTGTTGCAGTGGTTGTGGTTAGTCGAGCCGGCGATGTAACTGGAGTTCTCCGCGTCACTCTCGTCCGATGTGTCAGCCGTAATACGCTTGTTGAAACGTTGCTGCCGCACATTGATGATGCTATTGGTCCGCTGTTTCTCCAGCAATTTCTGGAATTCCTGGTTCTGCTTGAGAATGTGGCCGACGATCTGCTCTACCGTTTGCGCCTCAGTGGCTTGGTGCTGTTCGCTACTATTGTTGTTGTCTTTGGTTTCGACCGGTGGCGTGTTCAACGTCGCCGTTTTTTGCTGCTGCTGCTGCTGCTGCTGTTGCTGCTGTTGCTGCTGCTGTTGCTGCTGCTCCTCCTCGCTCGAACGAACCTCGACTGCTTCCTCGGCGGTCTCGGCCGTAGTGGACTCAACATCCGCGCCAGTCTCTCCCTTCTGCCTCTCCTCCTCGTCGGAGTGATTGAGACACACGTACGACTGGAAGCCGGGTTCGGACTTTCGTCTCCAGCCGGTGAAGCGATCCTAAAGGGAAGATTCAGGAATAGATTCGTCGAAATGTCTACGTACAAATGTGTTTCGCTAGTTTTCTATGTGAGATTTCTTCGTGAAAAGTTAAGGATAGAGAATGCGACATCGATAATCTCCGTCTATATATGGTACTCCAAATAGACCACAAGACCACAAACACCTTCTTTATATAATAATTTCGGAAACTGTATCACATTAAGTATTAATTACGGCTCGCACGATTGTAGACCGTGAATGTCATTATCGATAGAATGATTTAACAGTACCGTATCTAGCTTTGTTCCTATATTATCCGAAAGGAAAATAATTCGTTATTCTCATAGATTTTCATGATAGTTACACACGCGTATTGTGTAATAATTAATGTGAATATCGATTATGAACATTCGAATCGTGCAGTTTTACCTTAACTTTCGAAGCTCGCGCATCCGAGGATCTGTTCAAGGTTTGCTCTCTGGAATCGTTAATGATGCGACTTTCATTGTCATTCTTGCGCGACGATGCGGGAGAACTCTGAAAGTATATCGATCAAAAGATGAAGAGATTTCAGTTAATGCAACGTAAGAGGCATAAAATTGAATACGTCAATATTATTAAATAATTCGTCGAATCTCACCTCTATCGCGGTATCTGATTTTCTGGAGCCTTTTTTGAACTTTTGCCTGAGACCAGTTTCGGATCTGCGTCTGTCCCGTTCCTGCTTACGTTTCTCTAGGTACTCCGGAGGCGCGGAATATTTTTTCGCCGAACCTTTGTCCGCCAAAGCGTCATCTGTGCCCAATTAATCGGTAATATTACTTCCGTCTCAATTTTCGACAAAATAAACTTCAAAAGTTCTAATTGCCATTTGTACCTTCTTGTTGCGTCTGACCTAGTTGCAACACCAATTGTCTCGCGTGCGAAGGAATCACTGCGTTATAATTCTCTAAAATTACTCTCTTAATCTGCAGAGTCCATTCTCTCTTTTGTTCCAAGTTGCGCGCCTGAAAGATAAACGATAGACTGTTAAGTGAAAATACGATCAACCTTGAGTGTAGTTTCAAACCTCGTTTCGCAACCGATGATGCATCTCCATGGTACTTACTTGTAATGTGTACTGCAATCGAGGATTGTCGAAAGGTATTACGTGAAAACTAAGTGGCTCCCCTGGGATACTTTCGATAAGCATCAGGTTTGAACACTAGAAAAAGAATATTAAATACACATATAATTTGTAATTTATAGCATTTAATCGGTCGTGATTAAATACACTTTTAAACCAGACTTTTTATCAATTACGCAAAAGTCGTTTGAAGAGAATAAAAGAAATATTTTCCTAACGAAATTTTATATATATTCAGAAAATCAATAAATGAGCATAAAAACATATTGATGGGAAGGTAAACGGTGAAAAAGGTGAAACCACGATACAGGAGGCAGAAAATTAAATGATACTTTCACTCTCCCGCAAGAAATACCAAAATTAATTCTAGTGAGAAAAACTTGCGAGACAAATCGTACCATAATATGAGCTTTGTACACGAGTAAGCCATCCTCCCTTTTCTTCGTGAGCAGAAGCATTCGGTCGAAAAGGAAGGCGTGTCTCGGCACCTTGGCTCCTCGCATCCTGAATCGGCCCTCAGCAACCAACTCTCCACTTGTAGTTAGGTCTGGTCCCAACCAACCGTACAAAAGTGATTGAATTTCTTGAACGCGTACGGCGTGCTCGTGCCGCCTCTTCATGGCATTGATGTCCTTCGCTATGCCAGTCATCGCGGCGAGAGCAGCCTCGATGGCACTTCTGCCTTCAGCCTCGTTCTCTCTCGAATCACAATCGGCGCCATACTCCTTCGATAAGTTCTGCCGAGAAAATTTCACATTCATCTATGTTACTTTGGCTCTGGATTGTCGCACACACCTCAATGCATAATTTCAGATTTCTCTTAAGGTCTTAGACTTCCTAAATGTTCCTTTTCTAAGCACATAATATGATAAGGAAAATTTTGATGTAATGTGTATGTAAAGAAACAATTTCGATAATTATTTTATCTGAAACAGAGAAGATCCTGGAACTTCATACGTACACTTGGAAAGCGTCAGAAACGATTACCGTCTCAATTTAGCTTAATTTGCCGTTAACTTGCGAAAAATACATATCGACACTGAAATCGAGTCGATCAATGTCCACTGCGGCTTATAGAAGGACAAATGTCCTTATTACATTCATCATGTACCTTCTTTCTGTCGCAAACCGCAGAATGGCATTGCTTGGTCCATGGTATTGGCATAGACGTTTCCACGTTGCACGATGCATAATTTTCATACACAACAAAAGCGTTTTATTACCTTCAGAAGCAGGTGATACTTGAGAATCCTTTGGACGGGCTTCAAGAGAAACGACCCGAGCGGTAGCGCGTGCCCCAGGGCGGTTTGCCGTTCACGAAAAGCGGATGCGGTTTCCTCCTGGCCCATTAGATCGGTCAGCACGGAGACTGCCCTGAAATAAGCCCGATTAACACACTGCGTCGATCGTCGTTCGTCAGCAACATCCTTACCTCGGATAATTGGTGCAGTACTCGGTGTACACATTAAATCCTGATATGTGCTGAAGAAACGTATCCGCCACGTAAACGGGATCTAAGCCGCATTTCTCGAGTTCTCGTAAAAATTCCCTGAAATGAGACAACGTCGATTTTCCGTCGGATTGTTTGAGCAACATAGGCGGGAGAAGTAGACGACTTAGATCAAGTTAAATTAACAATTTAACTTTAATCGGCTATAATTTGATTAATATGACTCGATCTAATTGACAGGCTGATGACCACATTTAACTTGATTTAATTAACATTTTGATTTGATTTTTAATACACATACTACCTACGTACCTATTGAACTTGAAGATATCTTCAATATTGCTAAATAAATCGCCGAGGTGCAATTGCCGCGCGAATGACGTAGGGTCGTCCCGCCAGAATATCAGGTAACCCTGCAAACCACATGGAGAACATCTCTCTCTCTCTCTCTCTCTCTCTACGAGTCCTCTTGACGAAATATTTTTAAATTAACGCGTGCACACAATTATGTAAGCCGCTAACGCTCTACAGATGTGGCGGTTGAATTAGCTTCGAGAGCTCAACATTATCCATCATCGTCGGACCGCTTATAGACGCATCGTGTGTGTTAGCGACGGAAACGAACCTGAATAACTTGGCGCAGATGCTCAACGTATATCGCCTCCGTGTCCACGATCTCCAGGAGTACCATCTCGACCGGGTTGCGATGGGGATCGCAGTAACGCGGCCTGTGGCACGCAGGATCCTCCTCGGCGCTGTCCCTCCTCTGACCATTGTCATCGTTCAAGATTCGGCAACCGGCTTCCGAGACTGTCACGACTCCGCTATCAGCGGAACCTGAAGAATTCAAGTCTGTCATACATTTCAGACCATGAGTAAATCAATGCAATTGTTATTAACAAAAAGTGCGGTAGTTGCACGCTTTGAATGAATTCCAAGTTTTCCACGATTATAACAAATTGCTTTTGCCGTGTGAGCGAATTTCATGATTCGAACAAATTCAAAGGAAATAAGTTCAAGTAGATATTCACCCCAATGCAACAATGCCAGAGGCACTTACCTTGGGAACTGGCACAGGTATCGGCGAGGGATTCGACGGACGCCAAATAGGGATTAACGGTGCACGTGTTACCTTGATTGCTGCAGCTACTGGAGGACGTGCTGGACGCGATGGAGCTTCCAGAAAGCGGCCTTCCTGCACTGTTCCTGCAGCGTCTGTTGTACCTAGCCGAGTACAAACGCGATGTCAGTCCTCGAAGCGCGAGATCCTCATGAATCTTTTCACTTCGATTATGCCTTGCGCGATCCTTCAGATTCAATCGGATTAATATAGTTTCCCTCCTAACGGAGGAAGCATGATTCATATCGTGACCGATTTACAATACTGTGAGCAGCGGCTGGCACAGCGGCGAGCTGAAGATGCTATCAGATCGAAGATCATTCGAAACGAAATGAGATCGAGGAATAGGAGCTCGTCGTGGGAAAGTCACGGAGGGTAAGAGAACTATAACGGTCTCGGTGACCCTGACGTTTGGTGCACACCGAAGGATCGCAAGGAGCAGATCGACGTTGGATAATACCTAAGCGGGGTGAGACTGTTGCTCTCTCGCCTGTAAGACTGCTTTTCTTCGGTGGATCCCCCGCCGTTACGTTCGTCCTCCAGCGACGGCACGGATTTTGAAACGACCGTCTCCAGCATGATGTTGTCGGTCGTAGCCGTAGGCTCCTCTTTGCCGTCGTTCCTCGAGTCCCCTTGATGCGCGGGCTTGGCTAAGTCGCTGTTGCTGCAGAGCTGACCGAATATGGAGCTCCGATGAGTTGCCGGTACGAGGCTCAGCCGCTTCTGTAAGGCCGCTGGGATCCCGCAGGACGACGTTAAGACCGCGTGCTCGCCATCCCGTCGACGCGCCAGCTCGTCGAACAGGCCCAACAGTTGCGGCACTAGGTCCGTCGTGGTGCCTGAAAACGGAAAATTAAACAAATTCCGTTAGATATCACTCATGGTATATTTTTGTTCTTTCTTTTCTCCACTTTTCTCTACGCTTTGTATGTCTTCTGATTGATATCCTTTTTTTGAAGCTTTTTCTGTCCCCTCCTTTGTAAGCAATTGGCGAATGTTGGCGAGTAATTACGAGCGAGGAATCATCTAACGTTGAAGGAAAAAATCTCGATGAGTCGAGAGAGAAGATGATAAATTGTGTACTTCGCTTGTGTTAGTCGTTGTATTAATATAGATATATATATATATATTAAAAGAGAACTGTAAGTATGATATCATCTACGACGAAATTGAATAAATTAAATTTTATCAATCTAGAATAATATTATGTACCTAAAATTTCGATGTGAACTATGGATATTGTAAGGATCGGCAAATGACATTAAGATGTAAAAATATCTTAGTAGAAGAAGAAACACTAGATTCGCTCTTATTAACATTAATAATAACCTCCAATTCACGCGAGACGGAGAGAATGGTTTCGTTCGCGCGAAAATGCTCTGCCAACGCTTTCTTTCGTGTAATGATCAATCATTCCCGGGCATATTAAAGATTCTGAGAATGGAGTCTTGAAATTACGAGCCTTTCTTGGCACTCGGCTTGATTCATCGAAGCGGTAATGACGATAATTAATAAATGAGGACGCGTATCAGCGCATTGTCATGACAACGTAATGAAAACTCATTTTTCTTACTCTATGGCGCATGATATATTGCCGGAGAAATGATCTCGCGCGCTTTGCGAGACGCGTATAATTAACCATATTATAAGTCACAACGACCGGCCCCGGCATTTAAACACGCTTTTGTTTTTCGCAAAAGCACATTATGCAAAATCCGCGTCAAGATTCAAGAAATGTTTTTACACGAGATACGCTCGCGGCTAATTTTCTCTTTCTCTTTTTGAGAAGAATCTCACCAGATATTTCTTTTTGTTAAATCGGATACCAGAACTTTGAAATGATAAATTCCATCCCGAAACAAACTCTGTTTGAAGTTAATCGGAGATCGATTTATTATCTCCCTCGACTCGAATATTGCGCGAATATTGCGTGTAATTACAGTCTCCGGTGTTCGAATTCTTTTCGAAAAACAAGTGGTCACGCGAATCGATCAAAGATCCTCCCCCCGCGCGTTGCTGGATGCAAACCTCACGAAACACGCTGCACTGAGCAGCGCGAAGCAGCGAGTGAAATTAATAACCGCGCGTATTTGCGCTTATATCGCGATCGATCCATCCGGATTGTAGGCTATTAAATTTACACAGAAGCAACGGCGATATACGCACATCTATTGACATATATCCGCGATATTTCACGAATCGCGAAAAAATCGTCCGTATAAGCCAAGCAAAAGGGTCATCTCGCTGCTGCCGCCGCTGCCGCCGCCGCCGCCGCCGTCGGCTTTTATCGTTAATGCGATCGCCTTCAATTAACTCGCTGCCCGTTTATCGGCGCTAAAAGATTGGCGGGCGGTCTGTGCCGATCCGATTACTCGAACACAGACGAGCCCCACTCGTGTAATTACACGAGTATGCACGCGTACACAGGCATACGCGTGTTTTCTTCGTCTGATAACCACATGTACAGGGTGTCCCTGGCCCCATCATCCCTTTTTTGTTTTTAGAAGAGGCGATTGGAAAACTAGAACTGCCGGCGATTTATTTATATAAACGCGATTCGCTATTTCGGCTAAAACGACAGGTTTTTAGAGAAATACATTTTATGCAAAGGCAAAAACGTTTATTTGTTTTTTAGAGTGTAATTCAACGTCTATTAAAAATATAAAATCCTTATGTAAATTTGAATAACTTAAAAATAATAAAAAATCACAAACCAACCATCTCCCGACCGCTTTGGTAGTTTTAGTTCTAAATATTTGGATTAAAAGTATTAAAATTTCAGTAACGTTCAGGGGGCTTATAACGAATGCTTTAGTATAAAAATATATATATATCACATACAAACTTCTTACAATTTTGAAAAGAAAAGTGTACTATATTTTTCCAGAATACGATCCCGCTTCAGACGAATCAAAGAAACCTTCGAGAATTTATCCCAAAAGAAATTTAATTTAGCTGGACGTAAAGGTAAATTTTTATGATACTCGATACAAAATATTGGAAACTTACAGTGGTAAATTTTTTAACTATACATCGTACATGAGATGCCTCAAAACGTTCAAATTTTTACTACAATGATAACGCAATGAAGAATTTCAGAGGATGGAAACCAAGACACGCGATATAGATTAAATATCTACTGACTCATCGCGCTAACGTGCATTAGAGAGAAGTTTCGGTCGCGTTCAACTTGCTACGATTGACAGGAAAGACGACTAATCGAAGACACCCTATGCACGAACCGGGTCGGTTGATCGCCGCGGCGCAGATACGTCTCGGCACTTCGCTCCCGTGCACGTACGTATGCACATACGTGGAAGTCGATTGTACAAATAAACGAGCGAGACGATGGTTTCCAATTTCCTCGGCGGCAGACGTGAAATCAACGTCCCGTATTGGCGCGCAGGTACGCGTGACCGTGTATGCACTCATGCACCGCACAGCCGCGGCCCGGTGCACCGGTCGATTTCTTCTTCGATGGTCACCCGCGAAATTTTCTCCCGTGCGGCACAAAATGTGCCGTTCGATCCGAATCCAGATCCGAGATTCCAGAAGACGCGGAAAAGAAAAGCAAAAAAAAATATATATATATACATAGTACACACATATATATATATATATATACACACCAGAGAGCTCCTTCATCCGGATCTATAATAAGGATGTCCTCGATTCTCCGCACCTCTATTCCGCACTGAAGAAAGGTGTCTGTTACTTGTGACTATAATTACATAGCGAAATAATTATAGCCGGGAGAGTTATTTTTACAGCAAGTGCTACCACAATGATGGTAACTGTGTACAGATATTTCTGCTATTTTGCGAACGGTTAGAATAACGGACAAGAAGTATAGTTCGCGACGCTAGAGCTGTGAATTGTGAGATTATTTTTTCTCTAATTATTTTCATCTCTTCCGTCAGTAAGTGCTGTTCTATCGAAAGCGGGAATCGAGATTTTTAATCTGAGATACGGACGAGAGAAACAGAAAATAAAGAAACAAAATTATATAGCGGAACTTCTTCACCGCGCCGGAAGTAACTGAGATTAATTGTTTTTGTTCCCGGTGCAGCAATGATACGGTATCAAGGCAGCTCCGTATAATGCTGCCTTGCGCGCATGTCGAGTACTTACTCACTTACGGCTTACAAGATCGCGGAATCACATCTTATTTCACTATTCGATCCGCGTTATAGCGAAGAAGAAGGACAAAAGTGTCAACCGCTTGTGCAACTCGACACGACACTTGCGCGCTCCGCGCATCGGTGCCGCGCATTGTCGAGTATCGGCGATTTTCCGTATCGGGGATATCGCGACCGACCGGCGAATGATCGGGCTGGAGCCGTGCAACCTTTCGCTCGGATCTACCGTCACAATATTATCTCGGCCGCGGCGGTCTCGCCTGCCACGGAGCCGCCGCCGCCGCCGTGTAACCCCTTGCCGATGTGCACTTGGCTGGAACCTTCTCTAATAATAGGACGGAACACGGACTTTCGTCCGGCCGTGCAAGATCCAGCCGCATCCTCCTCAATGTCGTCACCGCTCTCGGTTACGTGGCGCGTCGCCGTGCTTCGCTAATTTTATGAATCGAAGACATGTGTCTTCAATTATGCGTTACTTCCCGCACTCGCTGCATCCGAATACCCGATGAGAAAATAGTAAAAAAAAAAAAAGAAAAATCTGTTCGTTTGGATCCTCCCTCGCCGAGACAAGGGGGGAATTGAATATAACTCGATTATTGTTTATTCTCAAAATTTCTCCTTCGAGTGAAATCTCACTCGGGACAAGATCCACTTAAAGTAATAATGAGACGATACCGCCACTCGAAATCAGAGGAGGAGGAGGAATGTTCGGCTCAAGATCAGAGAGTGGATTCTTAATTTGTATTTTTCGAGTGGAATTCCACTCGAAGAAATTTCAGGAGAACGATAGTAGATAATTCTACTTATCTAACGACAAATGACGAATCAGTTGAAATGCAAATAAAGCGTAGCCCGTTTACGATAATGAAGCTTGAAAGCGTCTTACGAAAGAAGAGTCTGTCCATAATTGTCACTTCTCAAAAAGGGCCGCAGGACTTTTCGGTCCAGCCCGATGGGCAACACGTGCGCGGCATATTCGACGCATAAATACGTTGGCACCGAATGAATTTTTCACGGCGCAAATAACGGTATTTTATTTATGTCCTTCCGGTGTAAGGTGATTTAACGGTTTACAATCGGTGCCTTTGATCCTCTAGTTATAGCGTATCTACTAGATCTCAGCTCTTCGAGGACTCGACTCGTTAGTTTTAGCTCTTCAAATGTATCGCGGCTGTAGGGTCGAGAATGCCCACGGAAAGCCTCACCGAAAATACAAATTGTGTCAAAGTCGTTACACCGGAAATAGACGCAAATAAAGATGCATACAAATCTCCCGCGTGTTGTAAAAAAGGAAAAGAAAAATCAGGATTCCTCGGGATTTTGTTCTACAATGCGAAAGTTATTACAGCGACTCTAAGTTTCGTCGTCACGCATAACTCATAACTATTTGTGAGACGAGCGTCGTAAAGAGAAAAAAACTTTTATCTCAAAATTCTCGTTATCCGAATAAAACACAGTTTAATGTGAAAATAGATTAGCGCCCGTCCTTGATGAGCCAATGCCGACGAGGCTTACGTGAAGCTTCAGCAACGATCAGCACGTGTGATAATAAAAAAAGAGTCGGATTAAATCGCCGGTTAAATTGTCTGACGATACCGCACACATTCTATCGCGGATTCTTAATCGCGTCTTATAGACAGCGTCGAGCTACTACATGAAAAGCCTCCGGGCGCAGTCCTCGTGCCATAAAACCGATCCTGTGCCGGCTGGCACCTCACACGAGGGCTACGAAAATAGCGAGCGCGAGCAAGGCGGAGCGAGAGGAGAAGTGCGAAAGAAGGAGCCCAAGGCTCACTCATTGACAGAACACCGCATCGCGCCGATGCCGTACACGCTTTTATGCGTATCGCGTTCATTGACACGTAAACTCATTGAGGAAGACGTCTCTTCGACGGCGGACGCCCTCGACAGGTGACTCGAATCGCGAGCGGACGCAAGGTGATCGATCTCGCGCGTGATCTTCAGCTCGACGGAAATTTCGCCGGTCATCGTCTCCCGCATTCTCGCTCGCGATTTAATCGTCAATAATAAATACCTTCGTGCTGATTGAAATGCTTACACCGGGAAAAGAAAATGGTTAAGGGGCGAAAGGCTACACGCGGAAGGCTATTTTTTGTGTGAATTTTTTTGACAGAAACGGTAAGATCAGTGAACTTGAAATTATCACACAGTGTATTCATTAATGTTTAAAGTATAAAATAAATTTTATCGAATCACAAGAACCGATCCAATTTGTAATTATAGATAAAAATCTAGTCATCCGTTTGCGAGCTCTACGTTTGCTGTCGACATAACTCCGATCCTCTCATTACTTTGAAACCAAAAAATGAGAAAGATTTTTAAAATATACGGTTGCCGCAATTATAGCTGCCGTACCAAAATGAAGGCAGTGAAGTCAAGTTTAGAAAAATAATGACTGTACAAGAAAAAGTATCAAAAATGACATTTTTCTTCAACTTGTAATCATGTTTGGATGAAATGGATGAAATGAAAAAGAATAAAATAAAATATAACTGTGTTCGAGGTAGGAGCGAAAACTACATATCTATTGTATATTGTGTAAAAATTCCAAGTTATTCGGTTCAGTAGTTTTTGCGTAATCATGTTGACAGTTTAAGAAAATGGTGTTTCCAGATAAACGCGTTTAAAGTTTTAAACGTGTACTTTCTACATAGATAGTAACACATTTATTTTTATGCTTTGAACATTAATGAATACACTGTGAAAATTTCAAGTTCATCGATCCTACCATTTCTGTTAAAAAAATTCGTAAAAATAGTTTTTTTACGAAAACGGCTTACTCCTCCGCATGTAATTCCTCCCTTAATATCGTTAAAATTACGCTTATCTTCGCCGCCAACTACATCTACTTGTATAGTAAAAAAATAATTCGAAACAGAATTCTAGCGCTGTGCGATTTTCGCTGCAAATATGAAGGATCTCTACCGCTAAGAAGCGAATGCGGGGCTCGTGGGCATTCTCGATCTCGCTATTCGAACGCTCAATTTCCGATACAACGAGACGCCTGAGATACGGAGTGTAACGGCACACATGTCAAAAGCGCGAGAAACCGGGAGAGAGAGAGAGAGAGAGAGAGAAAGAGAGAGAAAGAGAGAGAGAGGCGGGGAAAGAAACAACGTACACGGAGACGAAGAACAGCGGTCACTGAAAATTTTCAAGTGCTTTCGGCGCCGTGGGCACGCCTGCATGCCGACACGTTCCTATGAATCACGATTCCGCATAGGCGTGGACGCCAGCTTGCATGGACTCGTGCGGCAACGAACGCGTCGCATAAATCTGCATCGCGAATGAGGGACAGAGGGAGGACAGAGGAGACGAGAGAGATCCCGGCGAAGTCGATAATTTCTTCGAGTCGGCGATACGCACGATATTTCGCGACGAATTAGGGTCAATTGCATCGACGACGACGATGACGGCGACGATGATGTTCCTGGTCAGTTGGCTCTAACGATTTCCTGTGTCTCTTCGAGTGTATCGTCCGCGAAGGAGACGGTTTAGATAGCACTGATGGCAAACCAACAATTGGCTTTGAGATCAAGGGGGGTTTAATCGAAGCAGATGCAATTAAAACGTCCGTCGAAGCGCGCGGTATCTCGTGTCGCGCACGACAGGAAATTGGATTCCCGTAGCGTCAATAGTACACAACATCGTGATCCTGAGGCTCTTATCTATTATACACAGACTATTTTCCCCGAGCGTCTGTATGCGGGTGTCTACTTGTGTCTGTTGTTGCAGGAGCCTCAGGCTCCTAAATATTTGTGATAATTGCTTGAAACTTGTCTCACGTGAGGTAAAGCGGTCCCACTCGCCTCTGAATTCAAAAGTGAGACTGCCTGAGTTGAACGTCACAATGATTAAATTAAAGCTTTAAATTAAGGAATTAGCTCGGCTAATTCTAAGTTCAGACTCCACAAGTTCTGATTTCTACTCAATTCTAAATTCTAGATTCATCTGACTTCAGATAAACCTCACGTGAGGCAAGTTTCAAGCGACGACTGTGAATAGGAGCTTTATATCGCAAACAGACGGAGTTTCCCGCACGACGATGTCGCATAATAACGCCGTGGCGTTATCACACGTCCTTCCTTTTCCGCGCGTTGGAAGAAAGCAAATGGGCTCGAGTATCGGGAGGAGGATTTTCACTTAGATGTCATAACGCGACGCGCGTGTTAGAGGCTAATAAGCGGCGCGCTACCGTTATAACTGGCTGTGACATTCAAGGTTCGGGAAAGCATGGGAAAAGAAGCACGGGCAATCGCACGGCCGCCGAGACACCCGAGAGCGCGAGCGGATTCCTCCTCTCGTTCCGGAAACCGATCACGTAAGCCGCGATTCTGCTGGAAAATCGCTGCGGCCAGAAAAGGCGAGGAGGCGCGTTATGCGGCTCACGTAGTCGCGGCGACGACGACGACGACGGCAAGCGCGAGGCTCGCTCTTATGTCGCGCCGTGCGCGGTCACAACCCGTTGCACTCCGGAATTCCAGAGCGCCTCCTTTTGTGCCTCTTATCTGTTCCCGGAGATGCACCCGGAAACGCGCTAAAACCGCGCGGAGAGTCTGCGCGTGTTTCGAAGGAGGACTCTCAAGGATGTGATTCTCGTTATCAGCCTACACTGCAAACCCGAGTGTGTTATCTTGACATGTATAAGCTGAAGTTTTCTTCACGCGTTTCTTGTCTGAAATCTGAAATCACAGTCATTTGATGTATTTCGATATCACTTTAAACGCGTTAAACGATGTGAGTTAAGACGAGCAAGATTTAAGACGCGTAAAAGAAGCTTCAGCTTATCGCGTCAAAATAACACACTCGGGTTTGCAGTGTAGGCGGCGGCAAACGTGAGTCCGTTATCGACTCCGTCAAATTTCATTTCGATTGCAATAATTAAGATGTGAATATTCCAATACATCAAAAACATCGAAGAATGTATCGACGGAGAGCCGACCGGCTCCCGTTCTGCGACCGTCTAGATCAGCATTTTCCAACCGGTGTGCCGTGAGAGGATCTAAAGTGTGTCGTGAAAATTTTCAAAGATAATTAGTTAAATTATTTTCGAAAGCAGTTTAAAGCATAGTAAGTATATACGTTAAAATTAAAACCTCTTTAAATTGATTATACGAATCATTGTTATAATCATCATTGTTATAATAAATAAAAACACCGGGTTATTTCCAAAGTGGGTGTTATTTAAGTATTATTATTTAAGTGGGTGGACCTTTATTACAAATTACAATAAATTGTTTTATTTTATTTTTTGACCGTGATGGTGCATTTTGTTTGTATTAATAAAAAAATCAAAAAAGATATATTCTTTTTTATACTCTTTTTTTGATCGTCATAATTTAACTGTGCCGCGGAAGTTTAACTAGAGGTTCAAGTGTGCCGTGAGATAAGATAGGTTGAAAAACACTGGTCTAGACGGACAAAGTGAGTATCTCGCAGCTTACCGCTTTTACCGAAGAAACTCCTCCTACCTCACCAGAGATAAAAAGCCGCGTTGTTTCGAGGACGTGACCGCGAACTGAGTCGAGAAATACGCGAGTAGCGAAGAAATCGACTCCGATGGATATCGGAGCGATAAATTCGAGAAGTGCGACGCGACGGGGTCGATCGCAGATCTCGGAATTCCCATGTCTAGATATATTCACCATCGTTGCGTGCATTCGCGACGACGACGCCCGGTCGATCGAGCGAAACTCGCGCGACATCGCGCCGCGCCGCTGAGAGATAATCAAGTGAGACAACGCAAACGGCGTTGCGTCCTGCTAATATTTGATCGGAGATAACGCGCGAATCAGAACTCGCGCGCAATCGTTATGCTCCCCGGATGAGGACGGAGAGATTCAATTAAATCGATGACGATCGCGCGCCCAGAAATTGGAATATTCGCTCAGCGACTCAATTGCAAAATTTCATCACGCTTCAGAGCTCTGTGCAGTAAACGGTATCGCGGTATCTTTATTGGTTATCTGGGGTGTTTCATAGAGTGCCTTCTGTACCCTTCTCTACTCTAACGTTGTTAGAAAATTGACGGAAATTAACTTCACTAACTTAGGAAGATGAATGAAAATAGACACACACGCGCGCGCGCGCGTATAAATAAAAATCTCATCTCTGACAGATAATTTTGTATATATAATAATGTATAATATTTCTTGGGAATTTCCTTTTCCATTGGTCCGAGGTCGATTATGTGACATTTCTTAGCGCAAATTTGCGAGCTAATCCGAACAGCTGGAAATTGCTTCCCAACGATTATTTACTAAAATAATGATCATTTTTCAGTAATATCGACTGGCTCTACGTTTATCTTTTATCGCTTGATTAAACCAGTGGATATTTCATGAGTTAACAATATTCTGAAAACTGCCGCAAACTACGATCGACAGCTGAAAGATAAACATATAATGATAATATTATCTTCAATTAAGAGATATAGAACTCACGCGTCTATCGATACTCTTGAGCAAGTTCCTTACATGCGTCCCACTTACTCGCTTATATCTTGAAGAACGCGGTAAAACAGTTTGCGAGAAAATCGCCTTCGGAATTAGAAGACTCGAAAGAATTTAAAACACACAGAGTTATATTCAGCGGCGAGCAGACTTGGCAAATATTTATAATGCGATTGCCTGTGATCGGTAATTATTTGTCAAGTGTATCGAGCAGTCTATCTTCGACAAATGATTCCTGACGCACGATATAACGCAGCTGTGAAAATAAACAAAAGATATCCCAACTTATTTCAGCATCTGAGCAAACTCTTCCGACGAGAAGCATGCGTAAGGCAGGGGGAGAGAGGAGGAGGGGAAAGAGGAGGACTGACTCTTATATTCTATCCGAAATAACATGCGGCTCGTGCCTGTTTTCAAAGCACATTGAATTCTCTCGCTTCAACGGTAGTTTAATAAACCCGCACGACGAGGAGAACGATACCAAATAAAAGAAAAAAAAGATACAGCGGAAATATACGTTGACTCGATCATTTTTTTTTTCAGAGGATTCCAAAGCGGATGACGAATGCCAAAAATGTCGAGAATGTAGAGGCGATCGTCGAAAATCACGTCACGTTAAATAAACATGGAAGAAGAAACAAGTAATCGACGACCGAAATGTACTTGCCGTCGAACAACATTGTTACGATACATATATTTACGTTAGGTTTCAACGAAATTTGAATATTCGTCGAAAATTCACATTTACCAGAATAGATATGTTATCTGTCTAGTCGTTCGTATCATATACGAATACGAACAATTCTGACAGTTGATTGTTCAGCTAATCATCGTCATCATTTTAACAACCTGATATCCTGACTGCGACCAGATAAGATGGGAACAATTAATAAAAAGCAACACATTTTGTCCCACTAAGTATTAAGATTTTATTGAAGTTTAATACACGTGTGTATTTTTGTCTGAATATTTCATGGGGAAAGTTCCTATGTGCGCTTCTCTTAGAACGATTAGCACGATTTATGGGAATATTTCGGGACAGCCGACCGTTTACAAGAAATCGCGACAACTAAACGTTCGGTTACACGACACACACCGGCTGGGTCAAAATCGGGATTTTCGTCTTCCAAACAGCCATAATAATCACGGAGATTCGCTCGCTGGGGAATGACTTCACGGTGCTTAACTTCGGGGGCGAACGACCGTTTGCCGATATCTCAGAGGCGAACAAGGGACGCGTGCAGGAGACAATGACTTACGTGTTTCCACTCTCACCCTTGGACGAAATCGCGTGATCGATCTTCACGATCTTATCCGCCACCCGGTATATCACGGCGAACAATCCGCTCGTTCTTCAGCGTAGATCACTCTCTCGCGGCGGACACGCACACGCACACGCACACATAGTCGTGCTCGATACGCTCGCGTATCACCTCGACCAGGTGAATTTCCGCCGATTATCGCGTCGCGCTCGAATAGGAGCACGTAAAATCACGTCGTTCTCCGAGGAAATCCGTTTCTTCGCGACGATTACGGTGTCACGGCCACGTGACATGGTAGCAACGACTGCCCGCAGCTCGCTGCGTGAAACGACAGCATCGGTTCAGATACACTCGCACGTGACGTAAACTTTCAACGGAAATAGTATGTAAATCGACTAATCGCAGTGATTACGAGCAGACTACCACGACGAGACGCTTCCGAGTGCTTCGAGCCACTGTTGACGACCACTCGAAGGCGACGTCGAGACAAAAGTAACGTAGATACGTACCACGAAGATATAAAAGAACAAAGAGGTCAAAGGTATTCGAGACACTCCTAACGAGCAGAGACACATGCTCGCGCATCGGACTCGCCCGGCCGCGATAACGAAGATAACGAAATGCAGCTGCTGCTTCTTATCTTGCGTGTGTCGTGATCGCGTATCGAGTTAGTGACAGGTTCGGCGATGCTCGCCGCCACGTGCGCGAAAACACGTCGCGCCGTACGAAGCGGGAAACAGCAAAAGAAAGCACACAAAAAGAATGCACGAGGTCACGAGCGAAGAGAAGTGTCGGCTGCCAGGTAGATAGAACGCAGTCTTCGTCGCTCGAGCAACAGGTAGATACTGCGGCGAGAGGCCGAGGATGGGAACGGAGCGAGCGTGCCACTCTCGCGGATGGACGGATCGAAATGCCGAGAGCAGAGCTCCGCGTTAAGCAGGCGTTCACACCGGCGCGCGCGGGCGGAAGGAACGAGCACGTGCTGTCTGCGAAAAGAACCGTTCGCGGGATATTGGCGCGAATAAAATTGACGCGAGAGAATCGCTCGAACGTGCCACGACGCACGTACAGCCGAATATTCCCCCCCCCGCCGCGTCGAATCATCGCATATTAATTTATTATTAATAGGAAATTCCCATTCCCAATTAATTCTTAATTTACTATTAATAGGAAACTCCCATTCTCTTCCCATTGGCAAATTTATGCACTATAATCGATTCTCTCTAAATCTCCACCTACCGTTTTACGTCATCGTTGACGATTAATAACCGACATCGCGACGTCACGTCGCACAAAAAACTTTTTTTTTTCTTTCTACTATGTTCTTGAGAATATGACACACTTTCATGTTTCCTCTCCGATATTATTCTTCTTTTCCTCCCCACAGACTGTACTTTGATTCCCGTAGGAATTTGCAAAATTTCCGTACTCGATGATGATGCTTATCGAATTGATTGTTAATTATCGAATGTAAATTATCGAGGTGTAAATTATCGAATATTCTTCCAATGATAGTTTTCTAACGAACGTGGAACGTCAAGGATGGATTATATTGTGACAAGTGTCGCGTAGAGAATATATATTTCGTTGTATATTTATTGTTACGAAAATCAGATCATCCCGTTTTGCGAGTGAATATCGTTAGTTTGATCTGAGAAAATAAAACGCGGAGACGCACGTCTCCGTTCTCTGCGCTCGCAGACCATCGTTACATCACGCCGTATATGAGTACGCATTAGTGTTTCTGCGAATCTGTACGTCTTGGAACCAGAGACTGCTCTGCCCGCGACAGCATATTAATCTCGTTATCTATGCGGCTGTATGATAATGCACAAGAACGGAAGAGATGTATTGAGAAATCTCGAGTAATTGGTAGATTACGGTCGAACGAGGAATAACAACGTGTAACGAGGAATAACAATTGTGCGACGTGGCACAGTTACAACCATATGTTACCATCGCGATTAATAATTCGATTAATAAAACGTCAGACTGATAACGTTCGTTAATGTTGTTCTGACATTCACACCACACCTTGGAAGAAAAAATGCTCAATCCAAAAAAAATGCTCAAAGTCACTTTCTTGATAATAATTATTTACGAAATTATAGTGACAAATATATCACACACGTTTTCCTCGGTGGTATGAAAAACAGTGGCCAGTTTGCGCCATCGAAGGTAATAGGTAATTAAATTTTTTTGAATACTTGATATGAATACTTAATATCCGTTCAATGTCGTGTGCGGCAGCCTTTGTCTCTTTTTTCTTTAATTTTCAAAAACTATTTCTTCTTACTATTATGTAACAGTCTTTCACTTTCAGACCGGGTTTTCTCCTGGTCATCAACCCGCCCGCAAGCGTTAGTACGAAAGAAGCTAGGTGTAAATCGGACCTGTGGCGATTTTCGGTGTGAACGTCGCTGCAAAACGTACGCGCAGGAGGTGGGGGTTCAATCGTCGCAATGAATTACAACGAGCCAGTCACTGAGAGTGACTCACCGAGTACTCTAGCCGCCGCTGGTCGCCGCCGCGCTGCGCGGCACGTCACGCCGATAATAAAAGGCTCTCTCGGCTCTCCTTGCTCTGGAAAGAGGAATTTGTACCGCTCGAGAAGGAAGTGAATAACACGAGCCGAGCATTAGGCGGATACCCGGGTGGGTCCGGCACCCCATCAGCGACCCGCTCTGCCGACGCCGTCGTATAGACCGGTTCGACCGCGAATCATGAATCATCGGAATGCCATATCGGCGCGTCTTTGAGTGCTCTAATGCGTGGATTCGGAGGAAAACTCTCTAGAACCTGACGGCACCATTTAGGCCTCCGAGCATACGAACGATAAGAAGGCCCGGTATATGCGGATTACGGCCGGGAGATCGTCACGGCGATGACGGGGCGACGCTGAAGAGAGCGTTGAACTGGACGATAAAAAAATAATAAAAATGTCGACAATTTATCACTCGCAAGAAGAGTGAGAGTGAAAGTGAGAGAGAGAGAGAGAGAATCCCGATTTTCGAAGGAAAGTACAGCTCGTGGAGAATCGTGTTTCGAAAATGTCCGGTGCGGTATGAGAAACTTGGTCATTTCTCGTCTGGTTTCGCAAGCAGCAGAACGCCATGTGCTTGTTAAAGTTTAAACTAAAAAGGAGCTCGGGACACCGCGTGCATAAACCCGCGCTCTCTCACGTCGACTCGTGCGTGCGGTAACTCTTTCGAGCTCAGCGCGGTACCCCTTGCGAGCGTTAAAATTGTCGCCGTCTCGGGCGCGATATCTTGCGACATCTTCGAGACGTATACGACGAGCCGCGCGCGGTATACACACGCACGCGCGCGGCGGTATTCGCTAATTGGCAGCCGAAGGGTTAACGCAGCCATTCGCGCACGGCGGCGCGTGTCTCTGCTTGTTCAGCCCGACGTTGCATTAATTACGTTACAAACGGTACTGTTATATTTAGCGGTGCCGCGCGCGCGCGCACACACGTACGGGATTTTCCGATGAACCGTGCGCGGTACGTGAATACACCTCCTCTTCTTCTTCTTCCTCCTCCTCCTCCTCCTCCTCCTCCTCTTCCTTCTTTTCGGGCCGCGCGCTGAAGCAACGCGAATCTTTGATGCAACGCTCTTACGCAGCCACGTAAGAGAGACGCACTCACTCGTTAAAATGTCAAATTTAATTCAACGTTTATTCAATGTCGAAATTACGTGACTGCCGAGGTGGGCAAAACACCACAGGCCACCGAAAACTGCGGCTGCCGTGTGGTGCAATTTGATAAACAGTTGGATAACTCGATAGTTCGTCGAGGTCGTTATTCCATCCGTTAAATTAATACAATGATTATGTTGTTTGTTTGTCATGAATAATAATAATCTCGTCTGTAACACGATAATTTTTATCTCTGTTGTTGGGAGTTCAAGTATTACAGATAGTAAACATCGAGGATGAGATAGATCTAGAAGTGAGAGATAAGCGAGGAAACGACTCAATTATGAACGCACGATTGTAAAACTTGAACTCACGACTTGTGTAACACGAGACTTCGAGATCGAGCTTCATACTTTCCGCTCGCACGGAAATTCTCGATCGCGGGGATCTCGGAGATCGATGCGAGGATCGGCGCATCGAGTACGTGGGCACTTAAGTCTGATTATCTTCCGCACCTTTCACCGACTTCGATAAAATATTATATTTAAAGCAACGACGCGCGTAACGTCGTGGCCGCGAGGGAATGAAGAAATCTCGCGGTGATTTTATCGCGATTTATCCGCGTTCGCGGAATGCGACATCGTAATTGCATCACAGAAGGACACGTGCGTTTCTCTCTCTTTCTCTGTCCCCTCCCCCCCTCTTCTTCCCTCTTTCTTTCTTCTGCCCCCCCTCTCCATTCTCTCGCTCTTTCTTTTTCACCTCTCGTACCTCTCAAGACTTTCTTACGGGGCTTAATTTTCCAGCTCAGTGAGCACACATTTGACGCGCGAGCATTCGACTACGAATTATTCTCACGTTTCTTGTTTTCACGGCATTCATAAGTACCAAGTACCGAAGTCTTGATATCGACGAAATGTCCCAGATACCATCGCCGTAATTTCCCGCGACAGATTCGACGAGGAAAAGCACGACGAATGCGAAAACCCCGGCAAGTATGGAGACTATTTTGCGACGTGGACTTGACTTCAAATTAAGTCGTACGCATTTAATCGAGCGAATAACGAGACGTCATTTTCGAAAAGGAAAGCGGGAAGAGAGAAATGGAAAACAGAGGAGATTCGCGTGAGATTGCCGTCGGCTCGGTTCGCAACGCTTTCCACCAATTTTCAACTCACTTTGTAAGAGTAATGACGTGTTCTTCTGGGCATCCTGACTCAGCGATGCATCCGCTATTATTCCTGGCGACTAAGACAAAAAGGCGCGCTTACTGACGGAAGTGACAAAGGATCGAGCCTCGTTCTCATCTCTCGATTCGCGGACGCGCGACGTTGGGATACTTTCTCAGCGCGGAATGAAAATGCGCGCGGCGCCACCGAAGAAGGCACGTGAGGCATTCACATTGTGCATCGCTCTCGTCGCTCTACGGGATCTTCGTGAACGACACTGGAGACCTCGCCTTCGATGGATTTCGTGACTAACGTGCGATCGGCTTGAGTCTCCAGGCGACTTATTATCGGATCTACAGTTTATTTCTTTTCTCACATTTCAGTGACTTTAAGGTGACTTCATTGGTCTGCAAAGTGAAATTTTTGCCGATTCTCAACGCTCTTCGTTATTTCACTAAGTCCGACAAAGACGTGCGAACACTACAGAGATTCTCTCTCTTGATCCTCAGGAGGAACGAAATTCGGACAAATGTACGTTTCACAGAGGAACATTCTACTTTTTTTCGAGCGACTCGAGACAACTCATTGGAGTAAAACAAATCAACCATCAACATTGAGTCGTTGGCTCTTCATCCTCGGTAACTCGGAAGTTATATCCATATTTGCGAATTAACTCTTATTCATACACCCAAAAAAAGTATTCTATTTGTAAAGTGATTTTTCCCATAGTCTTATAGTTCTAAGCGAAGCTTTTACAGAAAAAAGATTCTTCTTTCAATAAAGCGATTAGAGCAAATCAATTATCTAAAATTCATTAGATATTATTATTCTCTTTTCCTTTTATTTCAAGAGGATTTCCTCTTATTAATTAATTCTCAATTAATTTTCCTTTTATATGAAGAGGAATATGTTGATTTAAATGTCTGTGTAAATAACGAAAATAATTCACCCATATTTGGTCAAATACAGTTTATAATCTATTGCAGAAGTCGAATAATATATTCTTTCCTTTAACTATGTTTTATACAATTGGTTATGATGAGCATCTTTGTAGCTATGAAGTCCATAACAAAACTGATTGGAAATTTGTTTGTTATGATCTTATTTCATTCGTGCCTACTTATTGTAAAACTAGAACTAAAAAAGTACATCTACACCCTCTGTCCCAAAAGTAACCGGAATGGTTCTATTTAACGAAATTAATGGCGCCCTCTGTTGATGGGAGATTGAGGTTTAGGAAGTATCAACCTTTCTTAATAACCTGTAAAAGTTTCACGATATTTCATTCACTAAAAGCCAGGATACGACGCATTTAAGTGACAGTAGTTTGATACCTCGGTCGAAAAATGAATCGTTGCACGATAATGTACTTTTTTATCGTTCGCCAATTGTCACTAATTTTTTGACTAGAAATCAAATTTTATTGCTTCAACATTCACCCCCCCCCGCTCGTATTCACTCGATTTGGCATCCTGCGACTATTTTCTATTCCCTAAGCTGCATTTGGCGATGAAAGGAAACCGTTTTGCATCAATTGAAAACATTTAACGGTCAACAACGAGCAATCTCAACACCATTCCAATCAGCGACATAAAAAAGTCATTTGATGCGCTTTTTGAACGTGCAAATCATTATATTTCTGCTGAGGGAGAATATTTCAAATAAATAAAATGAATTTGTCGAGATTTCTTAACCATTTTTGTTTTTTTTAAAGCCATTCCGGTTATTTTTGAGACAGAGAGTGTATATATATTACTTTTCGCTATACATTGTAATAATTTTTTCAAACTAACTAGTATAACCAGTAAAAATAAAGTACAGTAAGGATAAATAATAATCCTCTTAAAAAAAGGTTAAATAATCTGTGTATAAGAGGAAATTTATACTAAAATCAGTAAGATTTGCATTATACATATAACATATAATCCCTCTAATAACTTTAAGAATAATGTGTTTATAATATTTTTCCTCTGAATCTTAGAGGAATCCTCTCGAGGCCATAAGAATAAAATTTGTTAAAATTTACATGTTTCCGCTCGTTCTGAAATTACCTTTTCTTCTGCGTGTATCCGCCTATTTTCACCAAGAAAAATGATTATAGGGAAAATCAGCGTTGTTCAAAGGAACCGCGAGCGAAGCTCGTCCCTATCGTTCCCGATCATCCTGCATATGCAAGCGTTGGCGGCAACGCGCGTAATGCCGCCGACGCCGCCGTCGCAGAATGGTGAAATAATTATCGAGCATAGCCGGGGAATCGCGTCGGTAGTTGTTAACATCATGAAAGCGCATTTCTACGAATAGCTCTCGACTTCTTAGTCGGAGATAGCACTCTATCAACCCGCTACCTGATGGAATCGCTAAATCGCTCGCGCATCGCAATCATTAACAAAGTCCGCCCGCGGCGGAAAGCGACAGACACCTCTCTCTCTCGCGGTCACGTCTCGATGCCTCGGCATTTTTGTCGCGGGTCAGTTCCCAGCGGAGTTCTCGAGTTCCTTCCGACGTCAAATTCCTCCTAGCAGGACGATCCGCTCGCATCGTCGTTGCAACGAGGGAAGTCGCGCGGCGGCGCGGCCGCCGCGAGATCGTTTCTCCATCGAAAGGGTACTCCATCGCCGGGGCTGCGGCGCCCGCGCGAGGTTTCCTTTTCCCGCATCGGAAAACTTTCTCGAGATGCAACGAGCACGCTCGGCCGTTCGCTCGCTCGCTCGCGCGGTGCGTACAACGCATTCGCAGAAAGTCTATATATAGCGGCGCCGCTAATACGCGGCCGAGTAATGTTACGACCGGGCCCCGGGAGCCGAGTTTGTAAGTAATTGCGGGCGTAAAATCCGGTTCGCCGCGGCATTGCGCGAATACGTTATTATCGGTGGCCGATCGGAAACTCGCCGGATAGGAGCTTTCATAAACGTGCGAGCGAGCGAGCGTGAGCACACACGCAGGTAAGTACGCACGCACGCATGCACCGCGTGTCGTCGTCGTCGTCGTCGTCGTTGTCGTCGTGGTCCTGCAGGTATGCCGACCGGATCGCGTGTCCTGGATACGCCGATGACGAGGCTACTCCAGAAACTGGTCGCGATTCAGCGGAAAAAGAAGATCTGGGATTTTCGGCCGGTCGCGCGTGAGCGACGCGAGCCTCGCGACAGCGAGATATCTTCGTGCGCTCGCGTGAAGTCTTCTCAGGACAGGATATCGCCGAGTTTGGGAGGAAATATTCCCAAATCGGCAGGAAAAAGGGGTGATGGCGCTCTGGAGCGCTCTCGATATCCTTCCAGAAACCAAATGAGTCAAAATTCTTAATTCCTGGTTTTTCTCGCAATGCGAATGAAACTCGAAGGTCGAAAAGTCGATTGTACACGTGTTATAGTTTGGCGCGAAATGTTCTCGAGGCGCGAGCGAGGCGCACGATGTCAAGAAACACGTGCGGAATTACGAAAGGTTTCGTTGTATAATCCCGCTGTAATTATTCCGCTATAGTTGTAATTATCCTTCATGTAATACCATCGCGATACTCATGACTCACGGTGTCCTGTAGGTGACGTAATTTTATTTCTGGAGAGAAAAAGTGAGAAGAGCGCGCACGACGAGATTAGAGTAAGAAGTCGGCAACAGTGAGGCATAAGGAGGCGGGAGAAACTGCTAAGGAGATAAGAGAATATCAAGGTCGACGATATGGTAGTACGATTCATACGAGAAAGAAGAGAAAGAGTGTGTCTTTTTCTGACTTAACGGGCAAGGCGCCAAGGATGTGCCAAGGAGATAAACCATTTCCCCCCATAGAAACGTATATACGCGCTGCCGCGTTTAACTAACGATCGCACGAGACAGTTCCTGCCCTAATCGTACAAAAAGCCCGTCCGCGACTCTCCCGGGAGCGGCCCGCGCATTATAAACCTATCATTAGAACGCGCGCGTATCGGGAGCACTCGAGGAAAGGCACTCACCGCCCCGTCGGAGCCCCGTCGTGCTAAAAATACACGCGAAATAAATCTCGATCGTGCATCTCCGAAACGGGGTCCTTCCTCGCGCTCGCGCGCTTCGGTCGTACACGCCGAGGTGACCTCGCCGCAATTTGATCGTCAATTAACCCTTGTGCTATCAAGAGGGGTCTCTGCTCGGACCCCGTGGCGAGCTTTCATTCAATCACGTTTTTAGTCTCGCTCTCGAGCAGCCGTCGTCGTCGTCTTTTCACTCTCCGCTCTCAAATAGAGTCGTCCGACAAATCTGGCCGTTTGTGTTCCGCTGAATGAACAACGCTTTAAATATGTTATCGCGCGAGCACTCGATATCTCGATTGGTCTTGCTTCGTAACAATGTTGCTACCTATCCGAAGTGGTTACTCTGCTTGTAATATCGGAGAAGGGAAAGAGAAAGACTAATGTTGCACACTGGGAAAGTCCAACGTACACTTTCCAGTTTTCAGACAACGACGTCTCAGAATTTGCGAACGCCTCGGAAAACTGGTAGATTCCAAGATACATGGAAAGAGCAAGTTTAACTTTTTCAAGAGCTTTTTGCTGTCTGAGGACTGAAGGAGAGAACTCGGTTGTAGAAATTGAGAGATTCCTATAAATAGTTTTTAGTCGGTCAATTGCACTCAGCTGTTCCAACCGCAAGTTTTAACGCAACTCTGAATCTTCAGACGAGTGTTTTCCATTGCGGTGACAGACAGATATATCATTTCTCGTATCTATTCGTCTGCTTTCCACTCAGCTAGACGAACCGAGATATTTTTTCCCGTCACATCAATCGATAATGTTAATTAAGCTGAGGTGTTGCCTGATGACATTTACAAGATTTCTGCGATCGCGAGCCAAAAAACGAACGTCGGTCTCCTCTCTTTCTCTCTCTCTCTCTCTCTCTCTCTCTCTCTCTCTCTCTCTCTCTCTCTCTCTCTCTCTCTCTCAAAGTGCAGACATGAAGATTAATTATTCAAAGGAGAAACTCGCTCGAGTATGGAGTCTGCCAGCAACGTCTCGCTACGTCCATGCCTATTTTGTACAAGTTTTACTCCAAGATAACACACATCGATTTTGATCTCGATTCGCGCTCGTATATACTCGACGCGACCGTGAGATTCCTGCCCCCGGAAAACGGCATTCACCGCGTAACACGACACGCATCTCGCGTGTCCGAAGAAAGAAAAGTACTCGCGGGATAATGCGTGCGGCAGTGGATGGCGCCAAACCGCGTCCTCCCGCGCCGCACTGCGCCTCGTCGTCGTCGTCGTCGTCGTCGTCGTCGCCGTCGCCGCCACCGCCGCGCGGCTCTCGCGGCCAACGCGGAGTGGCTACAATATCCGGGCTCTTATAATCTTACGGGCTCCTCCTCTTTTCTTCGCTCTTATCAACGATCGAATCGATAATCCGAGAAGAAATCCCAATAAGCCACTCTTTGTTGCTGTCAAACGTACGTGCGTGCTACGCGTAATTCTCCCGAGTGACTGAATAATTTTCGAGAAGACCGAGAGTCGCAAAAAAAAGATCACTCACGACATCAAGCTTTATCTCACGCCACCCTCATTCGACGAGAAAATAGATGTCCTGGGGAGGAAAAGATTCAAGACACACTTGAGCGATTTGAAGATGGCAAATTCATGGACAAGTAATTAATTCGGTAATTTGGAGAATTCGAATAAATGACCGACACGCAAATTCTTCCACAGGTTACGCGATGTGTGTGCTGCAGGATAAAATTCTAATTAATTTCCAAAAGGACAGACTTTCTTCCTTTCATAAAATTGAAAAAGAAATAATCCATCTGGATCCCGATGTTTCGCGTACTTTTCATGCAAGTAGCTACGCGCCTGTTCCCGCGACTGCATTAGTATCTCCAAATATATCTCATGCCATATAAAGAGGAAAAGAGAGAGAGAGAGAGAGAGAGGGAGAGGGGGGAGAGAGAGAGAGAGAGAGAGAGAGAGAGAGAGAGAGAGAGAGAGAGAGAGAGAGAGAGAGAGAGAGAGAGAGAGAGAGAGAGAGAGAGCACGACGGAGGAAGAACGCGCGAGCATGTATCGAGAGGAACGGCGAGAGATAGAGAAAGAAAGTCGGCTGTGTCGGATGTCTGCTCGTCGGATCGTTTTTCTCGGAGGAGCGGCGCGCATGGCGCCTCCGCATGGGATCGGCCGACCGGATCGCCGCGTCGTGTTGTCGGATCAACGAGAGGGAAAAAATCATCGGTGAAAATACCGTCGTGTGCGGCCCGACGTGAACTTGAAGACACTTCATAACGAAGTACTAGAAAATCGAAAGAAAATCGAGAGAAAATACGGAGAAGATGCCGAATCAAGTCCTGCGGCAAATGCTTTCTCGATACTTTTCGCGTGAGAATTAATGTATCTCTCTTCTCGCATTCCATCCCTTCCTTAGGTAACAAAAGGACACCTCATACACACACACACACACACACAAAAAGTGTCCCGTGTTCTTCGTCGAAGTGCCCGCCGCCGAGCCGCGCGGTTATTTTCTTTCACGTGAGAAAAATTCCGCTCTCGGACATAATACCGGTTTTAAGTCCGCGCTTGAAAATAAGCCGAATCCGCGACGGTTGCACGTGCTGTGTCGGTTTCCAAAAAAGGACCCAAAGGACACAGGCGACTACCGTCGCCTGTTAACCCACAATTTTGAAAGCCGGTCACCTCTTTCCGCTTAATCGCACGACCGCGTACGCAAATGTGAGTCGAAACGGCGTCGAAAAGATTTAGAATGACGAAAGGACGAGGAAGGAGAAAACATCAGGTGGATCCGAGAATCCGACAAGCCGATCGCCGCGATGATCGACACGTTGCGAGTTCCATCGCAATACGAATTCACGAAGAGTGTCCCGCGAGCTTCTCAGCGAATCTTCGGGGTCGTGTTCTTTCGGCGTTTCGCGAGCGATTCGTTTGATATCGCGGAACCATTCGTGTCACGTACGCATGCACGCACGTACGCACGCACGCACGCACGCACGCACGCACGCACGCAAAGGGGAAATGCAAACCAGCTGATCGGATCGCCGAAGAAATCGGCTTAAAGCAGTTTCCAACTGCCGAGTAATTCGATCGGCTCATTACGTCGGGGTCCACGTCCCCTTTAATACTCTCTCCGTAATCTTTCCTCGCAAAAGAGGAGCGATGAAAGTGATTTCTCGCACCGGGATCGCGCCGCGAATAACGATCGGCTCCTTTTTTCTTCGTGCGACGAGCAGACGCCTGTCTTTTCACTACGCGATCGGCATCGGCGCCAAACGCGCGCACGAGGACTCGCGTGTTGTGTTGAATAAAAATCAATCTCTCGGACTCCATCACAAACGTTATCGTCGTAGGCGATATGCCATCGCCATCGCCATCGCCATCGCCATCGCCATCGCCGATGATGCAGTCACAAGGGGATGATATTTTGATTAATTAACAGTTAATAACATTATTCATTATGATCAACAAATAATACAGAATTATAAGACGCAACTCGTACCTGCGTTTAATACTCGTAAGAGCCGGTGACTCGACTTCCTTCAACGAGAGCGAGAGCGCGTTTAGTTCGTTCGTTGTCACGTCGTCATTCAACCAATCGCGCACACTGACCGGTATTATACTTCGCCGAATCAGTTGCGACAGACGAAACCGGGCGAGCGTCTAATTCGTTTTGTACAATTTATATAATTCAATGTCAACACGCAGTCGTGCAACACGTCATAGGCTTGGCGGTGTCCGAACATTTCTGCGATACCGATGGCGGATCGGATGCCGATCGGTGGGTGCAATTAACGGAAGAATGCCGGCGTTATCGCGATAAATGCGCGAGTCGCCTCGAGCGGTGCGCGATTAGCTCGCGAGCGTGATCGAAGACAAGCAAAGTCGCCGAGATCGGCGACGGCGACGGCGACGGCGACGGCGGTTTCTCGAAAACTGGGTTGGGCGGATCGAGTCGATTCAATTGTTGCACGCGCACGCGCGACACACCGACGCGGGCCAATTGCGAATCTTGCGTTATAACACGGCGCAATTACCACGTTATAATCGTCGCGCGTGAAATCACCGGCTCGCCGGCGATGCTTTCTAATTACGAGAATCGTTGTGGATCGGCATGCGCCAAGCGCGCGTTGCGACATTTCACCGTTCTTAATGGTGGATCGGCTCGGCCGCGCCGTCGCCGCTCGGTCGATCGCTCTCGGCGGCATTTTAGCGCGTGATTTTTCCGCGAGCGGATCGCGCGCGAAAGAGTCGGACTATAAATAGTCAAACGCTCGTTTTAATATCGCGCTTTTATCGCGCTGCCCGGCGCGCGGAGAGATACTCGGTCGCGACTGGTTTGCCAGATGCAAAAAGATGGTCGTTTTGGTCACACTCTCTCGCAAATCGTATCACAGCAAAACGCTTCGTTTGCTCTGTCGCGAATTTATATAAATTTAGAATGCCCTCGATATATATGGCGCGCGCGCGCGCGTGAACGCAATTTTTGCTGTGCTTAACCGCGGTAAACACGGCGCGATACGATCGCCGGCTGCTTCCTTTTGCTCGCGGCCCGCTCGTGGTGCGCGGAGATAAAATAGAATTGGAAAGCTATTTATACGGGTTGCAAGTTGCCGCATAATGAATTTCTTTCGGCAACGCGTGTATTTATAATACGTATACGTAGATATTTTTAAACTGCGATCTCCGCGGCTTCTCGCGGGGAAAAAGCGGCCGTGTGTCTCGTCTTCCCCTCCCCCCCCCCGCGGTTAGTCTTATATAACTCAATAAACTTAATCACGAAATGATATACTACGCCTTATTGTTCGTACATACGCGGCATCGATTAGCGCGAGTTTAGATCTATGTGGCGATTTCAGGAAGTGGAGTTAATTATGCAAATTGAAAACTATTCACTTGCCCGCAGTATCGATCGAAGTAATTGTGAAAGTGGTGAAAATATGATCTCGCAATATCTTCCGATAATGATAATGATAATAGTACACATTCTCGAGCGGTAAGTCATCGTGAGGTAGGTAGGTAAAACGTGAATTCAAAGCGACGAAATATATGTATGCGTGCATGTTTTGCAATCGTGTGTGCGTAAAATGTCCCGTATGATATGAACTTTACTTGAGGCTCATCCATTTACCAAAGATGCCTGCCTATTATTAAAGATGCTCACTCGTCAAGAAATACGGGTTTGTTCGAACAGACTCATTCGATTCACCGGTCCACACGTCACAAGCGGAGACACACATCGCGGTAACTCCCAAATTCTTAAAATTGAATCTTGACGTTAAATGCTAAAATTACACCCAAAAAAAAAGTAATTTCAGAACGAGTGGAATCATCTGAATTTTAGAGGATTTTATTCTTATATATAGCCTTAAGAAGATTCCTCTGAGATTAAGAGGAAAATATTATAATATTATAAACATTATAAATACATTATTCTTAAAGTTATTAGAGCGATTATATGTTATATGTATAAGGGAGATCTTATTGATTTTAATATAAATTTCCTCTTATACACAGATTATTTAATCTTTTCTTAAGAGGATTATTATTTATCCTTACTTTCCGTACTTTATTCTTACTAGTTATATTAGTTAATTTGAAAAAAATTATTATGTATAGCGAAAAGTAATATGTATATAGATGTATTTGTGGCTGCAGTTCTACAATAAGTAGGTACGAATGAAATAAGAACATCATAACAAATAAATTTTCAATCAATTTTGTTATGGACTTTATAGCTACAACAAAGATGTTCATCATGATCAATTGTGATGAAACATAGTTAAAAGAAAGAATATATTATCCAATTTCTTGCAATAGATTATAAATTGTATTTGACCAAATACGGGTAAATTATCTTCGTTATATGTTCCAGCAATATACATACTTTGTTTAAAAAACGTTTCAAATATTCCGATTCATGAGCATATGATAATTTTTTCGTACATGTCTGGAGGTAGAGCATAACTGATCGAAAGAACCAGACATTCAAATCAATATATTCCTCTTTATATAAAAGGAAAATTAATTGATATAAGAAGAAATGCTCTTGAAATAAGAGGAAAACAGTTAGAATAATATCTAATCAATTCTAGATGAATGGTTCACTTTAATCGCTTTATCGAAAGAGAAATCCTTTTTCTACAAAAGGCTTCGCTTAGAATATAAGACTATGAGAAAAATCACTTTACAAATAGAATACTTTTTTCGGATGTAAATTATATCCGCACTGAGAGATCTCGCGACGGTCGTTAACCACACGTTAATTTCGTTAAAAACGCAGTTTCATCTCGAAACAAAGATACCATCCGCGTTGTTGCTCGCCTCCGTGGGCTCGTCGCTTTCGACGGAGATTCCCCGATTTTTTCCGGTTGCCGCGTTCAGATTTTCACGAGCGCGCGCACCGCTTCTGCTCCCGTTATCCTCGCGCGTGCCTCTAATTTCACGCACGCGCGCGCGCGCGCGCGAATTCGCGAAAGTCCGCGCCGGTGGAAAAGACACAGAGAGGCATACCGGTGTGCGGCATTATGGCCGGTTGTTTTCGCGGCGCACTGCAACGTCGGGGCCTAATGGGCCGGGCACGGCCCGTACATTCTCCTCGTCTTACGTACGTACATGCCCGGGAAACAATGACGGCCAATTGTCGCAATTAGAGCACCGAGTTTACCGTTTGCGAATCAAACGCAGCTGTTCGAGCGCGTGCGAGCGCCGGCAATTTTCGACGGGCCGTAATTAATCGCGTCACGACACCCTGCGAAAGTGTGCGTCGCGAAGAAAGCACGGCTGTCGTTAAAAGGAAAATAAACCGACCGCTGATGTATTATATTTGTATCATATCAATCTGCGCGCTCAATCGTCGCTCTTATTTCTCTAAACAAATCGAGTCTCTTGAACTTGCGGCATGTTTGTAATCTCTTTTCGTAATATTTCAGGTCTGGATTAGAGACAATTTTAAAAGAAAACCTTCCTTTCAGAGTATTCTTTAACACTTTGCCGGCCGCTGTCACGTACGCGTGACTTTTGCTCGCCGATGGTTATCGGCCGCTGTCATGTACGCGTGACTTCGGTTCAGCGCGGCAACAATGTTTCCACTGTGCTTCTGTTTTAACTATCCCGATTGTCTTTTCTTGACATTTTTTAATATCACCGTCGGCGAGCAGTAGAACCCGCGCGAAATTCGCCGGCGGCAGAGTAAAGGCGATGCGAGAAGTAAGCGGCCGGCAAAGTGTTAAAGGGACCAGAAAAGTTTGAAATTTCTTAAAAATCGAGTTTTGGCTTTTTACATAATCGATTAATACAATCTTTTAAGAACATTTTGGCGCAAGAAAAATTTTAACATGCGCAAAATTGAGTTCAAGAGAGCCAAATATGTAAGGCCGCGCACGGTCGCGAAGCGCCAGATGCGTGATAAGGAACACTTGTTGCAGGCAGACAAAAGAGGCTAAGACAGAAAGAAATCGACGTTCTGTGATTGTTACTTAGATAGAAGCTGACCTCGAGAAGTCATTTTATAGCACAGGCAATTTTGAGCTTCGTATCAATTTTTTAGCCGTAATTATGTTCCCAAACTGTAACTGGTTTTGTCTCAAAACATTTTCCGTTAGTTTTGCCGCGGTAACGCTCAAGAACGTCTGAAGATATCGACTTGGTTTTTTTTTAATTAGAGATAAAGACATATTACATAAACTGAACCTAGGTCTACATATAAAAATTAATTTTTTAATACACATTATACATATTTATTTTAACAACAAATATCTTGAATTTTTCGACACTTTTTATTTTTTGGTTGCCATTGCTCTGACTTTGACGTTTTTTTTTACAGAATTTAGGTTTACTCTATAGAAAAAGATCTCATCATCAAAATGGCGCAAAGAAAATCGAAAAATTCCAATTCGTTAACCCGGAATCGCAGCAAGAAGAAAGCAGTGCTCGAGTCACGCGGTTGTCTTCATATAATGTAATGAAGGGAGATATATAAATATCTCCCTTCATTACTAATATTTTTAGAAATCTCAAAGCTTGTTTTGTTTATCAAAAATGCATTAAAGAACTTGCAAAAAAGGAACTTTCTGTATGTTTATTCGTTTGTCCACAACCGTCATTCAAATCTCACTCACTTTTCGGCTGTTGAAACCTTTTTGGTCCCTTAATGAATTTCATAGATACAAAAATTCCTCAAAAATTCATGTTTAACAACGCGAAAGGTCGGAAAAACAAACAATTTTCTTCGATTGAGTTTTTTCTTCACTCGAGAGTATTCGACGCGGATCACCTGGGCGCCTAAAGCGAAATCACAATGCATGCGCGATTAATGAAAACCACTGCGTGCGATGTCTTATTTCCGTAAAACTCGCAAACGACAAACACTACTCATGGGAGTACCGGTCTCTTGGCTAAATCGAGAGATGGATCGAGTATCGGACTGGAAGAAACATTGATATTATTGCGTCTGACACCTCCATACGGACGCGCGCGTCCAATGATTATCTTATCGCGCGAGAGGATGTACCGTGATAGCGCGAAATCGTTTACAACGTCGATAAATGTGTCAGATTTATGTTGCTTTTATCTCCAAACTATATGGGCTGATCTTTAATTTCTTCTTTCACCTGTAAATACGTTTTATCAAATCTCACGTGTCATAAATTCGAGGAATTTTATTTTTTCAAAAAAATTTTTCCAATCCGTGACTATCCGTACGTTATTATGCGGAGCAATGAAGGATAATTCTTCTTTTCCACTCGTGTTTACTCTCCTCGTCACTCACCTCTTCGAGATAATAGATTATCGTCCTCGACGAGAAATAGATCGCGTTGCAACCGACCGTAGTGGTATTAGCTAATGAACTAATTCAACATCGGTACGTTTATGGCAGTGAGGCCGATTCACAAAGAACATTCCATTGTGTCTTACGTCGTCCGTGTTATCTTTGTGTCACAATGGCTGCGCAATCTTCAGAACGAAAAGGATTGATGTCTTTCCGGACTAAACATCGATCCTATCTATACCGGGTTGCTTCTAGTTGCAGTTGTGATATAAATACGCCGACATATGTACACAGTGAATGTAATCTTATCAGTAAATTGGTTCGCAAAGATTTACATAGTTCTCTAATTTATGCATTCTTCAGCCTGTAGCTAGACACGTGCACATGACGTGTCCTGACCATTTAGAACCTTTGAGGCCGCAAGAAATCGCGAACTTGGAGGAAATGCAACTGAAAGCGGTATAATATTTGTAATACTTCTTTCCATAATATTTCAGGTCTAAAACTGGAAATTAAAAAAGAAAAAACCTCCCTTAAAAATATTCTCTAACCAATTTCTGTCATAGAACGCATTTTTCTTAATTTTTTTTTCTGAGGAAAGGGATGGCGCGCGGATATTTAAATAATTGTTTTCTATTTAGCCATATTGTAATATTATAGTTATAGTAGTCTGAATTTTTTTAATCACCCAAAGCCTAAGCCTAAGCTTTGGATATCAAGAAGAACGTGTCTCATTTGAGAATTTGAGAATCGGACATGGATGCATCAGTGAAGACTCAGTCAACATTTAACTATCGAGCAAACATCCGGTCTGAGGCAACGTCTCGAAGACCGCGGGACACATCTTCATACTCCCCTTCGCCCTTCCACTTCTCAAACATTTCAATGAGACGCAAATCTTTTCTCAGAATCATAATCGAAACCGCAAATAAACATAAGAGCGCCGGGGCGCTCAAAACTCGATTCGACACGCGTTAACGTATCATTGTCCCGGGGACTTTGAATTATGTACGAAGTGCTTTAACTGCACCCCGTCTGCGCCGAAGTTCTCTCGCACGCAGCACGCGCGCGGGCGACCTGAATGCGAGAGACGCGCCGCGCTGCGTCGGCCGAGGGTTTAAACCCCGCGGTGGTACCGAGAATCGTTGTAATATATGACGACGCGTGTAACAAGACTATCATCGGCGAAGACGCTTTTTGCGCGACGCGCTATGAATATTGAACAAGGACTCGCGCGTCCGTAATAATAAAGAGGCGTCTGTGTATACGACGATATTATATATATATATATATATATATCGGAAGCGAGCGTGCGCGAATACGTCCCGTCGGGAGATAGACCTCGAGATATCGCCCACGATATCTCCGAAAGCATCCGATGATCGCGCTTTATTAATGAGCCCTGATCTGCATATTTCTTTCGCGGCCGCACGCGATCACTATAATTCGCGTTGACCGATAACTGTAACCGCGAAGCACGCCGACTGAGCTCATCGAGTCGCGAGGAGGAATCGTCGGGACCGGTCGGGGAAGGACCGATTCCGCGGGGAAGGATCGAAGGCAGAATCACCTTCGAGACCCACCGCTGATAATTGATAATTCTGAGATTATCGTTGGAATTAATATGTACCCTGCCGATCTTGGTACCTCCTCTTCCTCAAAATAACGACACGAAACTTCTCTCCCCGAGAAGAAGCGCGAGAGAAATCAGCCGTCTTCCTTCTGATTTTTATTCAGATCGTAGGATGCATCCCGAATGAATTCTCTCTCTCTCTCTCTCTCTCTCTCTCTCTCTCTCTCTCACTCACTCGGTGCGCTTTCCGCACGCTAAGAGAATACTTTATCTCGCGCGCTACGCCACGCGCTGCGGTCTGGTTTCGAGGCGGCACTTTTCCGTGTAGACGGCTGCGGGCAGAAAACCGGTCTGGAACGAGTCCGCGGAACGACGACGCGGCGCGACGCGACGCGACGCGACGAGCGTCGGCGTCGGCCGTCAGGTCGGTTCTGCTAACGTGGGCGATTAATCGCGATTTAGGCGGCGACTACAAAACGCCAGACCGGAGGCTGCACCCGTCTCGTAAAACAGCCGAACGATCTCCGATCCCGTGGCCGCGCGTGCAAATTTATGCGTTTCCGCGAGTTCGCTGACATTCTCGAGCGTCACGATGTTTATCAAAGCGACGAACGCAATCTCGCCGCTCGAAGGAGGCTTGTCTGTTCCTCGAAAGATTCACGATCTCTTCCTTCCTGCAAATATGCTTGGAGATTTTCAATTTTAATACGATGCAAATATCCCTGTTCTCGATCTTCACTTTTTGCTTTGTCGCGTATGCAATAAAATTCTCGATAGAGTAAAATAAAAAAAAAAAAGGAAAAAGAGAAAGATTTTCCTCGCCGTTTAATGAATGGATAAATAAATAAACATTCGTTGTTCATCATTTTCTAAATTACATTCTACTTACGTGACGCGTTGTCACACTTTTCTTCCCGCTTCACGGCAGACACATGTGTGCGCTTAATCACAATATAATAGACGGTGATAGACAAATGCTCCGTGGACCGTTTCAACGGGCTCGCGGATGTATTCTCAGGCGACATCGAGTGACATTTCTCAGAGATACATACGGTGATTACTTTCATGCATACGTTGGCAATCTTAGCCGTTGTCATTACACCCACGACACTGTGCCCGACGTAATAGGAGCGTAACCGTGCGCGCGAGCGCGCTCATGGCCTCCAAGCTTTTCCCTTTTTTTTCCGTTTCGTAGCTGTGTGATCGGAGCGCATGGGCGCCGCCGGCACTTTCAAAGCCGACTAATTGCTCCGAGGCTGGCAATTTAGCGAAATTTTTCTTCCGAGAACGCGACCGGGCTGGAGAAAAGGAGAGTTCGAGACGACCTCATGGTGCGACAATATTCTCGACGTTATCCGAGACATCGTTTCGTCCGACGTCGAACTGGACACCTCTATCTGTTGGAAGCATCTGTCGTTGACGATATTTTCGCGACGCCGACAATGGACGGAAAT
This sequence comes from Harpegnathos saltator, assembly GCF_003227715.2. Classification (NCBI taxonomy): domain Eukaryota; kingdom Metazoa; phylum Arthropoda; class Insecta; order Hymenoptera; family Formicidae; genus Harpegnathos; species Harpegnathos saltator. The sequence continues at coordinate 221,696 of NW_020229922.1, forward strand.
TAATCGACACCCGTGATATGCGTCGCGTTCGTTGGGTAATGCGTTGGCCGAACAGGTTCGCTCGACGAGATGTCCTTCTTTTCAACTTTGTTTACTGTTACGCCACTGCACACGCGACGTATCTCGCCTCCCACGTACCCTGCGCGGCCCACCAGATCAGAAATGCCTGTACGGGGTGTCTGGAAAGTCGTTATTTCGACTTTCGAGGAGTCGTGCCTCTCGCGTCTGAGTAAAAGATACGAACGCTCTTGTCGTTAAATTCTATCATTAAAGTTCGCACGAGTCGTTGGAGACGATACAACTTCCACGTCTTGTTGTTAGCATTTGCTGCTATTCTCGTGACATCGAGTCGTTTCGGTTCAAGTTCAGGTGATAATCAAGCTTACCCGCGCGATGGAATAGTCGCGCGGTTCGTCATCCGCCGAAGTATGTTCCTAATCTACAGATTTGTATTCGTAATCACGTCTTCTGCAACTAGGGTTGCCAGATGGCTGGGATTTCCGGAAATGTCCCGGAATTTAAGTCTTCTGTGTCTCGGAAAATCAGAATTTCAACAAAATCATAATCATAATGTTCAATTGACAGTTTTTAATTGGTACCAGAGAAAAGCTTGAAAGCAGTCATCGCGATTTATAGGGCCGAAAAATCCGACGTGCGACTAATGAAAATTAGTGTCAACTAAGCCATTTGTGTTAAAAAAAAAAAAAAAGGAAGAAATACAACTTCTCTTTGCCGGTACTTAATACATATATTTGTTTGTTGCGAGTACACAGCATCATCTCTTAGCCGTCTTGTCCCTCTATCTCTCAAAGAACCTCCGCAAAAAATGCCCATTTCTCAGTCCCCCATTTTTTAATTAAATTTTATGCGGAATAATAGCTCATGATAAGATATTAATCACAAAAAAGTTTTACATTGAGCATACGATTGATTTCAGAGATATAGAGGGTCAAAGTGGTCATTACCTACTAAGGAAGTTGGACACTGATAACGTTTTATCGCACGAATTTTTGCGAAATTCAGTATCTATAGATTCTTTGAGTTGCTTATTACAAATTCGATGTCAGATTAAAAAAATTCAAGATGGCGGATGTAATATAGCGGACACAAATAGTGAAACAATTATTTACTTATTAGAATTGTTATGTTGTGGTTTTTTCAGCTAGCTGATTGCGAATTTTCTATCAGTTTTACATTTACCTCTACTGCATTTACTGCAATGAAAAAGCACGTCTGCAATGAAAAAGCTTCTAAATATAACAAATAAAACTATCACGTTATCCTTTATGCGTCATGTAACGTACCAATTTAAATTTGATATTTTTTTTTATGAAAAAACAATAAAAAATACTTTTTCCACTCAAAAATTGTCGTTGAAAAAATTACTTTCGCAAACCTAATAGAAAATTCGCAATCAGCTAGCTAAAAAAATCACAACATAACAGTTCCAATAAAAGTAAATGATTGTTTCACTATGTGTGTCCGCCATATTGCACCTGCCATCTTGAATTTTAAAAATCTAACATCAGATTCATAATCAGCAACTCAAAGAACCCATAGATACCGAATTTTGCAAAAATTCGTGCGATAAAGAATCATACTTTCTTAGTAGGTAGTGACCACTTTGACCCTCTACATCTTTGAAACCAATCGTATGCTCAACGTAAAACTTTTCTGTAATTAATGTCTCATCGTGAACTATCTCTTTTGGCATAAAATTCGATTTCAAAATCGAGGACCGAAAACCGGGCAAATAATCGACCCTTTTTGCGGAGATTTTTTAACTACAATTCTCTAACAACTTATTTTTCAACCATCGCCAAAAAAATGTCCCGGAAATAGTCCCATTTTGCATCTGGCAACCCTATCCGCTACACGAAAATAATCGCCATCTTCCTAGTTTGGTGTCCAGCGTCTGCACTGCGGAAAAAGCACACGCAACTTGCGGGACACCACGTGCGACACACTCAGAAAGTACCCCCTGAGAAAACCAGTCCATTCCTGTTTAATCAGAAAATCAGAATGTTATTGTCCGCGGTATCACCGCGCGCCCGCTTTATATTCTCAAATTAGCTTCTTTTGAACGGCATCACGCTGCGTTTTCATCTACTCGCGACCCACCTCGCGCTCCGTTCTCGATCAGCGAAATCGTTCGCAGACAGCGACCCGAGGCGAGCGTGCCGATTATATGACAAATCGAACCGATTTATCTCGCGGTCTCGTTGAGAAATCGCGAGAAGCGCGAAGGCGTTCTCTAGAGGGTGCCACGACCAAGCGGCCGGTTATTTATTCGGTCGATTTTAATTAACGGCACCTAAACACAACTTTCTCGCGGGAGGAGCCGCTGACCTCTCGCCGACCTGTGCAACGAAACGATTTCGTAATTATTAAGCGCGCCGGCGCTTTTCGTATAACGATTCAACGCTGAGCACCATAATGATCACCAACGATCAGCACTAAAATGCCATCGCGTTAAATTACATATAAAGCGTTAATAATAATCAGTTGAATTTACAAAGGAATCAGCTGTATACTAATTTTGCCAAATGAAATCAGTCGAGTTTGCCAATAGAAAGAGTCCATTAAAAAATGAGACAAAGAACACGTACACATTTCGAGTTACATTCAATTATCCTACCGCGACGGCAGCCCGAGCGAGCAATATCGTCATGTGCATGCAAGGTGTAATTATTATTACATACACCTTGCTATTTAAGCAGACAGCGGGTGTCTGCGGGCGCTGATATAATTGCATAACATATCCCGTATGATTATCGACGATGTCGGCGAGCCATTCGCGCTAAGAGCGACAAAGAGAAGGAAAAACCGCACGTGCCCAAATTCAGTCGCAGCGAAAAGACCTCGTTTATCTACGTTAGCAGCTGCCACGGAGAAGAACCGATTACAGGAGCACGGGCTGCATCGCGGTGGCCCTGTGAAAGGAACGGAATGGAAAGGAGCGAACCGGCGCGCGGCGCAGCGCTCTTCGTAAACTCGATAGAGAACGCGAGGCGCTTTTCACCGTTAGCCGACTGACAACCTTCTTTCAGACGAGGAGTCACTCTCGTGCTCCATCGTCGAATTCGTTGAACCGCGTTGCACGTCGGCTGCGGTGCGCATTCGGTCGGTTTTCGTCGAAATGATTTCCCTCGGAAAAGAGGATTGAACGGATTTTTCGTCGTCTCAATACGGTGCACGCGGCCGATCTCGACGAGTCGAATGAGTCATCGGACTCGAGTCACGCTGCTGCTGCTTTTATTACTTCTAAGCAAACGAAATAATCGCGAACGTTCGATTTGTATAACAACGACACCCCGAGGAGAGCTGCAGCTTCGACGGGCGGGAAAGCTTCCGGATTGTCACTTTGACAATCCGGATTCAAACGATTTCCGAGAAGCTGCTCGGCTTCTACTTTTGAGCATTGAACTCGACTCGAGGCGGATTAAAGCGTCTATTCTCGAGCTGTGTCCCACTTCGGCCAAGTTAAACGCGTCTTTTGGCGCCCTCAATATCGATACATCGCGGATATTCGCGTTATAATTCCACTCGAGACGACAAGACCGACAAACCGTAGACGAGATGGGAACGGCGACTCATCTCGGATTAGCTCGTGGGTGTTGACGGTGCGGAGGGAAGTACGCGCGATTCGCGTGCGACACACTGTATATTCGACGATGTGAAACGCGCGTGGTATACGAAGAGTGACGGTATTTGCGAGCCGCAAATTGATTTCAGACTGTCTGGTCGTGGCCTTTTGGCACGGTGCTTTGTGCAAGGCGACACCTTCCCAGAAATACAATCTCCGCGACGCACGTGCGACGTATAGGACGCGCAGGGTTCCGCTACCCGCTACCTGCGCGTACAAACGACCATCTGTTCCGTCAACGCACTTTTCCGCCGAGAAGTACGAAAATATCAAAATACGAGGAAGCTCTCTCTCTCTCTCTCTCTCTCTCTCTCTCTCTCTCTCTCTCTCTCTCTCTCTCTCTCTCTCTCTCTCTCTCTCTCTCTTTCGTTCACGATATTCCTGTGCAAATTATATAATATTATATGACGCACACGATGTCATCTCAGTTATCGAGTTACTCACGAATAACGAATACGGCGAATATAAATAAAATCAAAATCTCCGCACGTCCCCTCGCGTCCTTCTCGAAACAAATTCCCATTCCAAATAAAAATTCTCTCTGTTTCTCAAATTATTTCAACTCAAATTATTTCAAATATTGAAATAATAATATATGTAATGAAATGTTGAAATTTTAATTATTTCATATATATTTCCGATAGAAAGTCTTAAATTATATGAATAAAAATATATATGATATTAATGACACATTTACAGAGAGAGAGAGAGAGAGAGAGAGAGAGAGAGAGAGAGAGAGAGAGAGAGAGAGAGAGAGAGAGAGAGAGAGTTATATGAAACAAATATATTTATATTATATTTTGCCACATATCTCTTTTCAATTGACCCTTCGTGAATTTTCACGAAGGGTGTCCCGCGTGTCCGCGTGTGAGAACTAAAACGCGCGCGAAACTAAATTATGTCCGTAGTTAAAGGCTAAAAGATCGCGCCTGCCGCAGTTAAATTAATCAGCTAGATGCCCGACGACAGACCAATTATACGGCGTGCTCCGCTCGGCGAACGTATTCGCGATTCCTGCGACTCAATGCAACGGACAGGTAAACGCGCTCCGGGCGACTTTAAATCAACTATCTCGTATAATTGTACGCTCGTATGTCACAATGCCCGACTTCCTTGGTTTATCTCGCCTATTCGCATAACGTTCGATCCGATCGTTCTCGTGCTCTCTACGGTATTAAGTACTCGTTAGACATTCGCAACTGCAAATCACGCCGCTGTGCACTCGCGACCAATATATCTGCATGCGATCGCGCATAATCGACGATGTATCTCTACGTAATGTTACTATTGAATCGCACTTTGAAGATCCTGCGCGAATGTTACTAAAAAGCCCGTAGAAAGGCTAATATCTGGAACGTGCACGGCACACCTTCAACGTGACTTGGTTCTCTCTCGCGCGTCTTATCGGCGTCGGTGTCGCCTCGCACTTTCGCAATCATGCGCGCTCAGGCTACGCGTGACATTCGTCAAAATATACAAGTGACGATACGTAAAGCTAAGCTAATTATTACGGCCGTCGTGTTTCGAAACATCGGCCGTCCTGCGTCGAGCGATTACGACATCGCCCGCAACCTGCGTGTCACATGTGACACGCGGAAAAAGCGGCGTTACACACACGTGAGAGAGCAAAGTATTGTTTATGCACTCGTTAATTCCGCTCGCGTGCCGACATTGTATCCCCGCGTATCTTACTCGTGTCATCCATCTTATTCTTAAAGAAAAAAAAAAATCTCTACCGATATATCAGCGAAGAATTATCTGATATGTGCGACTATAATTCCATAATGAAATGATTATAGTCGAAAAAAATTTTAATACAATAGCGTGACATGTAATAACTTTGTTATGTGTATATAATGCATATATTACTTCTTGTCGGAGCAACAAAAAATATGACTGGCATCGAAAATGTCTATAATTTTATCGCGATTGACCGTTCTTTCTCTCTCCCAGTGCACACTTCATTGTGAAACGATTTGGACGTAATGGAATAAGAAGCGTACCAAATTGTCACGATTGAGAGCTGCTCTCAATCGTGATGATTTGATGAGCACTTTACTCCATTGGGTCTAAACCATTTCGCAGCCAAGTGAACAAATGCCATAATTTTTCACACATCGCCGACACACACGCCCCTCTTTTCAGCATTCTCCAAACTCTCGTCCCCCTTATTTTGACCATCGTTGAAACGCGAGACAATTCTCGGACCGGTCGACAATGTTCGGCTGGAGGAACACGAGTTTCCTCGTGATGGGTCAACACAACAATGTGCTAAGAAAACACAGGCACAACGTCATTTGTGTGCGCACGCGCGAGGCGACGGTCGTTCCCAAGTGCCAAGAGTAGGTACTTTGCGTCAGATATAGATGCGCACAGATAACAAATAGAGGATAGAAATCAAAGGAGAAGCGAGAAGGAAGAGGAACGGTGCCGTCAAGGGTCAAGGGTCAAGCCGCGTCGCGGCCCGATTTATCGGTCGGATCTCGTTGCGCGATTCCGGATTCACCCATTGTGGAGCCGCGTGTCGCTGTTTGGCGGATAAGGACGGGATATAAAAAGGTGACCGCGTGCATCCCGATCCGGCGCGACACACGGCTCCTCTCTCCTGGCCGTCTCTCGCCCGCTTCTCTCCTCTCCTCTTCTCGTACGCGATCGGACTCGCGTGTATATACCCGGTACGGCCGATAAAACCGGATCCCCGTCAAGAGGGTTAAGTCGCCGAGATGCCTAATGTCGCTACTCGTTACGATTCCCTTATACGTAGCGGAGCCTTGCACGCGAATCGAGATAAAGGTTCGTTCACACTCCACGCTCTCGTGGCCGGTTCCGAGAGGATCGCCGCCGCCGCCGCCGCCGCCACCGCCGACGACAGAGGCTCGCATCGTTCGCTTCCCTCGGTTTCGCGATTTCGTCGATTTCACTAATGAGGAAGACGCGTCTCGATTCGCTTACGGGTAATTAAGTATACGGTAAAAAAACTCCAACTAATGAATCGCTTCCGCGATTCAGCATTCGTGTGTGTTTCTCGACTCGAATCGATTCGGCCGTTTATTGACATCGAATAAAGCTACATTCGTATTTTAGCGTTCCTTGCGATTCTCTCGGAAAATAAATTTGCTGCGGGCAAAAGTTAATAAATCTTGATACGAACAACGGCAAAAGACGACGCGTTTGGTCGTACAATCATTACGATAACTAGCCCGCATAATCGCGAGCATTGCGCGTGCATCGGAGCAAGAAAGGAAGAAGGTTTATGTTTCCTGGACGTCAATTGGAACGAGCACGAACGAGCGATGATAATTCGCCCGGCGAAAATCGTATCGCGGCTCGCGTGGGCGCGAGTGCAATCAAAAGCCGCGGAGATACGAGTTCACGCGAAGAAGAACAAAGCCCATAAACATCCTCCTCTCGCACGCCGTCATGGAGAACAGCGAACGACGAAGCGCGACAGGAAAGCGGAGAGAAAAAAGGCTGCGCGTTGTGTGATACTTGTTTAGATATCAGCGTTATCCGACGACTCGCGTCTCCGTTGAAAAGAAATCGCGATAAACGCCGGCTGACAGTGCCATAATAATTGTCAGTCATTGTCATTCCGTCCGAATATTCCTCTTCTGCCGAGCCCAAAAACAGACGAATGTTTAACATGATTGACTACTATGGTGATCAACGCTGTTAATTATCACGTCTCATTAATTTACGTATCAACATAAGCGGCGCCAGAAGTTCATGCGGGTGGGCGGGCCACAGTTGGGCTAGCGTTTATATGTATGGGCTATATTTATTATATATTGTATATAATTTTATCATTCATTTTAATGCTTCTACCCGTTGCGTGTTGTCTCTAGGAGAAATTAACTATGAAGATAGAATTAATTGTAGAATTTTAATTATAAAAATAACTTCATATAAAAAACTTGGTGAAAACTTGGACAGAATAAGATAGCATAATTATGCTAAAATTTTCTAAAACGGCCAAAGGGTGGGCCAGCGTATTTTTAGGTGGGTTAGAGCCCATCCAGGCCTATATGTATCAAATGTGATATAACAAATTGAATGTACAGATGATAGTATGCCAATGTGAAACAAATTGAAGCAAATATATACATCGTGTGAATTGCACGCCATTTAACACGTATTTAATAAATTCAAACTTGAGTCGAGCAATGAAATAATCAACGAAAATCACAGCATGGTAGTCAATGTTTTAACAAAATTAATGAACGAAGTAAAACAAGTAGCGGGACATAATAAAGTTACAAAGGAGAACTTTTTCAAATTTAATTACACTGTGTAGTTTGTAAATGTCGACTTGTTGGCCTCATCAAAGGCTATCGTGCTTGAAGCATTCTGGAATAAAAAAAGAATGTTACACCGTGTTTCCGAAAATGTAGATGCAAGAGAAGCGAGAACCAGGCCCAAACGCCGGGCAATCGAAAAATCGCTGAAATTCGACGAGCAGAAATCAATTTCGCGTCCGCCTGAGGGCGTCGGGGGCGCTCGTTGGTGACCCCGCGCGTAGCGAACGAGGGGGATTGATTTGGTCGAGTTTAGGATGAAATGGAAAGACGGACGGCGCGCGAACAACTCTCGCGTCCGTCGGTGGATGCGCGCACGTTCCGGTCTCGCGCGCGCGCGCGCGCGAGAGAGAGAGAGAGAGAGAGAGAGAGAACTTGCGCCGCCGCAGGCGATGCGGTTCTCCTTTAAAATTTCTGCACGTGCAAGCGAGGCCGCGGGAAATCAAGTTCAATGGCGTCTCGGATGAAGATCTAAGCTGGCCGCGCACACGCACGCGCACGCGCACGCGCGCACGGCCGGTCTCGCGCCGCTCGCGTACGGCGCGTAAGACGTACTACGTGCACGAAGAACCTGCCACGAAGAAGCGTACTTGCGACTCTCTCGCGGCGGTCGCGTGGGCATATTATACCCATCCACGTATATATTTCTCCGCGCATACAAATTGTCCCAGCCGTCTTTCCTACTACGTACTATAACACACTAACGATACGCATCTTCCGTAACTGCGAATGCAAACAGGCCAGAGGCGTCGTGCGCGCCATGTCTATCCTATAAAGTCACGTCGCGGCGAATCCGCGATTCCTCCTCGGTCGTACGTGTGAGTCCGGCCCGAGACAGACGGCGCGAATCTCTCCATCTGGATGTCAAACATTCCGTGTATACGATCTCACGTGCATATAATTTCAACAATGGCTAATAACAAGTAGGACGGCGAATGCCGCGGCGAGTGTGTCGCACGGAGGTGCGATCGACCATCGACGCTTCTTTATTCTTCTAGGTGGGTAGTCGCCCACAGTGGGCGACTCCTGTGAGGATTGATCTCTCGACAAAATCGCAGGCGATAAAGACAGTTAGCCGAGTCCCGTTGGGCGCACCAAGCGCACTGGATACATCCGTCGTAACAGGAGCACATCAACACATCAACGTCTCGCGCTCGCCGTTGCTCTATCGCGCCTTGGACTGAAAAAAAGGAATAAAAACGCCGAGAACGCGCATGATAGCGCTCGCAAGCGTTTTCTCAGCCGGGTCGCGGCTCACCCGGCGTTCCTGGCGGAGAACCGGAGAGCAGAAGCACGATGTGCACGCCCACGCCTCGTCGAAGCCCACGCTCTACTACCAGGACCGTAAGTATCGCGGTTGACCGAGATGTTGCCTGCACGCACAGGCCGGAATGTCTCCTGGCTCCGTGCGGCAAAGCGCGCGCGCGCGCAGGACAATCCGATATTTTATTCCGAACGTCGGCTGATCGCGGAAATGCGCGCGGTACGCGCGCGTTTAAATGCGGCAGGAACACGCCGCCTCGGAGAAGCCCATCGCCGCGCGTCGATGTCGAGAGAGCCGCGGCCTTTTATCATTTCGTTGCCTGCCTGCCTGCACACGGAACTACGAAGTCGAGATATACGAGTTGCGTAAAACGTGCATGTGTGTGTGTGTGTATGTGTGTGTCCCGAGGAAATACAGCGCTATCGGATCGTCTGCGCGATATGTATTTTATCTGTCCGCGGCGAGAATCGTTAGATCGTCGGGAGAGACGCTCGATCTCTCTCTCGGCTTTGAAAACTGCGGGATAAAGGCGATGAGGGGGGAGGGATCGTGGAAAACGATTGATTAAGGTCGATCTGTGCGACGCCGACCTCGTTCGTGGAAGCAGAAGCGCGGGTGCCTTGTGTTGATATCCTTCGACTTCGCGCAAGGCTTCGGCGACACTTCGAGAGCTGTGCGCCCGCCGGAACTCGGATTTTTACGCACGAGTCCCCAGAATTCGTGCTACGCGTACGGAACTTTCGAAATTTGAAATTCGAGAAAGTCGGGAGTTCACGCGCGTTTCTAAGGGCCGTCGCCATTTAGAAAGTATGAGTCGACATATTCTAATGTCGCCGCCAAAGGACAAAGGTACAACGCGGCCGGAGAGAATGAAGCAACGAGTGTCGGGTCGTTGTCGCGGCCACGTCGCGCGCGTCGGGGCCAACTTGGTCTGAAAGATCCAAACGAGAGAAAGAGAGAGAGAGAGAGAGAGGGGGAGAGAGAGAGAGAGAGAGAGAGAGGGGAGAGAGAGAGAGAGAGAGAGAGAGAGAGAGAGAGAGAGAGAGAGAGAGAGAGAGAGAGAGAAGCAGAGATCGGCCGCACGAATTTTCGGCTCTTCTCGGCTGGCGACACGCTACGCGACGCACAACGCGACGTTACGCGACGTAAAAGGGCAAGAGAATACGCACACACGATCTCCGCTCTCGTCCAGAAGAAAGGAACAGAAGAAAGGAACGCACGCGCGTTCGGCCGTCACTCTAAGCTGCATCCGGCAAAGCGGCAGTTTTTTGCACCACGCCGGGTATTGCATCCTTAAGCTCCACCACTTGTGTTGGAAGTGGTCGTTCTGCCGGAGCGAGATGTTCGCCCGCTGCACTGTGCGCACTTGCAACTTCACGAGAGCGACTGAAAATGGCAAACCCGGCGCAGAAGGAACGAATCCGACAATTTTCACGATTCTCTTGTCCCTTTCTTCTTTCCCCGTACACACGACTTCCCCGTACACACGACTTCCCCGAGGCTATTTCGTTTGTCGTACACACACGGGAAAATACACACTGCGTTCGAGTATGAATCTTACTTGTACTTCGAGCATTCATAAGTTTATACACCTGCAAGTCTGTCGAATGTTCATCGCAAGTATCGTATCTACTCTGAGAATGCACTCTGAATTCCAACAAGTTTAATACACTTCAGTCAAGAATATTAAATTAAAACAAAAATACAGTTTACTTTTTTTCTATATAGAGTGTAAGTTCTGTATAACATTTTTGAAAAGACAATAGATTCTTCTTCCGATGACTTTCTAAAGTTGATGATGCATAGACTGGGTGTCTGAGGTCACCCATATACCCCTTTTCTTTCAAAAACTAAGCATTTTGGAGAAAAACGTTTTAGGCAAAAATTATATGATTTCAAGGGAAACATAAAATAACTATATTAGTTTGTTAAATAACGCCACACTTTCGAGATATTCGCTGATCATTACTTTTCTTAAACGGAAATTCGAATTTTTTATTATATCATCTTTTTCTACCAATTAATTTGAATAACTTTTGTCTGAAACATTTTTTTATTTATTAATTTAATATTTTTTTTAGATATTTAATTTTAGATATTTAAGGAAAACTTAGGAACTTTTTTAATATTTAATTTACGATATCTCGCTAACTATTTGTCGGAAGAAACAATAGTACTAGATTTTTTTTATCTTGAAACCATACAATTTTTACCTAAAATGTTTTTCTCCAAAATATTTAGCTTTTGAAAGAAAAAGGTGTACGGGTGGTCTCAGACGCCTAATATATTTCTAGACGATCAAGAAAATATTCTTTACTAAAGGTAACCATTACTTAACAAAACGCAAGCAAGCCGCACAATCCTTTTTCCTAGCAGTAGAATGACACTTTCCTCTGTGTACGACAAATATTATTTGATATATTGATTGACTCCATCGAATTCCCAACGATTTTCTTCGGATATCCTAAAAATCCTCTATTCATCAATGGACAAACCGACACAAATTCATGCGACAAACATTAGCCTAAGCGCACGTAGAATACGACAAAGTTCTCTTGTTTTGATGCTCACCGCCGCTATTTCGAATCCGGTCTCGCTGTTCTATAAGAGCACCGGCGGCGAGAAAACGCGGTGATTTCTCTCGGGAGGACTTGAACTTTTTCAAGTAATTGGCGGAACACGCGGAACTACGCACGCAAGCCACGCTGCATTTCCGAGCCGGAAAGTGTTCCGAAGTGAATGAAACCGGAGATGGAATAACCGCGCGACGGCGTTACGAATCCGGCGGAGCTTTGCGCGCCGATTTATTACAGGCGATTAATCTCGGCGACTAGTCTCGAGTTTCGCCTCGCAATCTTACGGGAGCTTCGCTCAGCGCGCGCGTAACGTCTCAATTACGCTTTTTATCATTATGAAATAGTGTATATTTTCCGCGCGCCCCGGGACTTTCTAATTAAAGAGAAACATTGCGCCAAGCGCGCACGGCCGCGAGAGAGAGAGAGAGAGAGAGAGAGAATCTTTAATCTTCCAACGTTTACGCTTAATCCGGAAAAGCGCAAGAAAAGGCGTAACGGTCGCGTTTTCGATGGAAAAAAGTGATTTCAAAACAAGGAGAAAAAGAATCTCAACATGTACACATGTGTATGTGTGTGCGCGTGTGTATGTGTGTGCGCGTATGTGCGCGCGCGCGCGTACGCAATATTCTCAAAGAATAACCGATAATCAAACGCCATTTTTGCCCGAAAAAAATATCGCTCTCATCAAGAACTGTAAATGTCTCGATGTTGTTTTTTTCTGCTAATTAACGAAGCAAATGTCACCCCAATCTCATAAGGAGGCAGGGTCCCCATCCTTCACACGCCCCAACGTTTAATGGTTTCTCTTCCCATGCCATATAGACCTCTTCTCTCCTCGCGAATAGTAGCATACTTTCTACACTTATCTCTACACAGCTCTTTTTTCTCTCTGCTTATGACGTTTCTAAAGCGCGAACATGAAGCACGCTGGTTCTCGCGCGCGCGCGCGAGACGTAATAAAAGCGTGCGGCCGTGGAGGAGGATCCTTCTTCTCGCCTTCGCCTCTGCGCGCAAAACGCGAGAGTTCCGCGCGATTGCGCTTCGCGTCTTGGCTCTCAAATGGTTAAACGTGCCGAGAAAGGCGATCGCATTATTAGGCGCAATGAAGGCGCGCGACGAGCTCCGAGACGCGCATTAATTCGGGTCGTTCGTTTCGAGCGCACACGCACTTTTGTTCGCGACGCCGAGACGTCGTGTGTGTCGGGTCGAAGCGTGAGGCAATGTAGGGTCGATGTATGCATGCAAACGACAATTCGATACATTTAACCATTTCGAGAGATTCATTTGCAACTTCAAAGCTTAAAGAAAACTAATACCGGCGAGATTCGAATACTTAATCAATCCATTGACGGTCAGTGTGTCATTTGTGAGATATTTCTTTTCCATTAAACGAAATCATTTAAATATCATTATATAAAATCAAAGTTTAAATGTAACTAAAAACATTTTATATTTCACCATTTTATAGATGTAAAACTATCTTAGCATATAATTTTACAAATACATTCATTTTAATATATAGCGGGTATAAAAAGTATTTCTACATTAGGAATTTTCTCAGAAAATGGATTATTTCTGTATAGATAATAAAATAAAAAAAAATAATTATTCTTACATGACATCCCTCTATCTTAACAATATGGGGTGCAGCTCCGAAAAACGCACCCCTTTGATTAGGTTCAATTTTTAGGGAAAGCTTCCCCTTAGCTCAAAAATGAAAAGTCTAGAAGGATTTTTGGCGACAAAGCCCCATTCGCCCCATTCACCCTCTCTCTTAAACTATTTTTCTACTATATTTTCGAAAATATTAATTTTAGAGAAAAATGTTTCAGACAAAAAATAAAGTTTCTGAAAAGTTCTATGAAAAAGGTCATATGTTTTATATTAACATATTATTAACGTAAATATAATACTTTTACCATTATATTGAAAAATAGTGGTAATTGTTTAGAATAGAGCCTTTTCCGAATTTTTATTGGACGTTGTTCTCCTTAAGACCCACATCTTTACACCACAATTATATGCAGATATAATAAGTTAAGTTGGGCTAAGTGATAGATCTTAAGAGAACTTTTCAACAATGTCTAAAAATGTATAAAGATGCAATAAATTAGGTTAGATTAGGATTTGTTTGGGGAGAAGGCTTCGCCCCCGTTTATATGTACTGTTTAACATTGTTTAGTGTACATTATGTCTAAAGAAAATGGACTCTATAAAATTTCATTTGTTTGTAAGTTTTTAATAAACAATGAGCGATGAGTAAAACCTTTGATTGTTACTTAGGAGGGTTAGTTCTATGATGTATATTAACATCAAGACTATGGGAAAATAATCCGTTATTGTAAATATGTTATTATGAATATATCTTCTAAATCGCCTTACTAAATTGATAAGTCGATTGTTTATCACTGTTTATGTTGGAGTCACATTTTCTTTTACCAAGAGAACTGCAAAAAAACATCAAAATTCGAAAAAGGCTCTATTCTAAACAATTACCGCTATTTTTCAACATAACGACAAAACATTACATTTACGTATTACATTTACGTTAATAATATATATTTTTTTTGTGGAGCTTTTCAAAAGCTTCATTTATTGTCCGAGACATTTTTCTCTAAAATTAATATTTTCGAAGACATAGTAAAAAAACAATTTAAACTTTGAGAGAGGATGGGGGATGAATAAGGCTTTGTCGCCAAAAATCCTTCAAGGGTTTTCATTTTTGAGCTAAGGAGAAGCTTTACTCAAAAATTGAGGCCAATCAGAGGGGTGTGCTTTTCGGAACTTTATCCACAATATGCCTTAATAATATATCTTAACAATATAAAAAATAATAACGAAAAATAACAATTTTCTAAGGCACAAAAAGTATTCATACACATTAATTGTTTAATAATGAAAAGTAAATTAATATCTTGTGAGGTAAATTAATTTGTTAGAGTTAAACACTGCTTGTAGTCTTCATGAATCGACGAGATTTTTCATCAGAGTAGGTAAAATTTCGTCCCATTCTTTTCTAAAATTTTAACAAAGTCTGTACGACTTGATGCCTGTTGTTTTTTCACTGCATCTTCGAGAATACTCCACAAATGTTCTATGAGATTTAAATCCGATAATTGTGGAGGAGTATGCATTAAGAGTGTGGAGGGGTATATTATACAACAACAGCTAGTTCTTAGCATTATAGACTGTATGTTTAGGATCGTTGTCTTCTTGGAAAATGTATTAGTCTTCGAGTTCAA
Organism: Harpegnathos saltator; assembly: GCF_003227715.2. NCBI lineage: Eukaryota > Metazoa > Arthropoda > Insecta > Hymenoptera > Formicidae > Harpegnathos > Harpegnathos saltator. Next base: position 236,719 of record NW_020229922.1, read on the forward strand.
GTTTTTCTGCACTGGTGGCTAAATTTTTAATTCTCCAAAATGGCGATATATATCTTATCATTTATTATGCTCTCGATGGAATATAATTTTGCAACCCCTCCAGCTTGTCAACCCCTCTCATACAGTCCTCTGCTATCACTGAACCACCACTGTGTTTTACAGTGGGTATTTGATTAGATGGATTCAGTTCGCAATTCTTTTTTCCCCGTACTGTGCGTCTCCCATCCGATCCACAAATATGAAATTTACTCTCATCCGAAAATGACTTTATTCCAGGTTATTATTCTTATTGAGTAATTTTTGCAAATTGAATTAATTTCTTCCGATTAATCTTGTTGACAATAAACTTTTTTCTCATTACTTGATCATGATAATTTATTGCGCAACACATTACGAATAGTACTGACTGAAACATATATCTCGTTGTTTCATTATTGCAGCGATCATCGGAGCACTAATTTTGGCATCTTTTTTGATAAGATACGCAATAAATCTTTTGGATGCATTTTTCACCATTTTCTGGACACATATATATGTGTGTGTTATTTTTATATTGCTAGCAGCTCTAATTTACCTAATTATATCTATGTTTTTAAGATAAGGATAAGTTCTAGTACCAATTTAAGATGTTTAGAAAATAAATACAGGTTGCGTAAAAAGTTCGCGGAGCGAAACTGACATAAAAAATACCTAATTCTACAAATGATTTTATTCTTCAATATAGTTTCCATTAACTTCAATACACTTGGCCCAATGGCTCTCCAATAATTTTATTCCATCGCGGAAATATGTTTCTGGAAGGTCTGCAAAATATGCCTCTACGGCTGCTCCTTCATTCGACAAAAAATGCTTTCCACGGAGGAATTGTTTCAGGTTTCGGAACAGACAGAAGTCGCTGGGTGCTAAATCTGGCGAATACGGTGGATGATCAAGTAATTTGTACTTCAATTCATTGAATTTAGACATTAACAAAACACTTGTGTGAGCAGGTGCATTGTCTTGGTGAAAAATGATTTGTTTGTGCTGCAAACCAGGTCTTTTCTCACGAATTTTTGCGTCCAATTGATCCAAAACAATATTCAGTTACAACAATATTCAGAGTTAATTGTTTTACCTTTTTCCAGATAGTCAATTAACAAAATCTCTTTAGCATCCCAAAAAACTGATGCCAAAACTTTTTTTGTCGATCTTTCATGCTTTGTTTGCTTTGGAGCTGAACATCGAGCTTCAGTCCACTGTAAACGTTCCTGTTTCAATTTAGGATCATGGTGATAGATCCAAGATAGGTCCTCATCCATAGTTATAAAACGACGCACAAAATCGGTTTTATTCTTCTTAAAACGATCCAAATGACGCTGAGAAATTTGCTTTCGAGCGAGTTTTTGTTGAATTGTTAACGTATGCGGCACCACTTCTCCAAACACCTTTTTCATTTGTAATTCTTTATGCAAAATATGCCGTACCCGTTCATCTGAAATGCCTACGGTATGAGCAATTTCACACGTAGTTACACTTGGATCTTCAGAAACAATAACATGTATTTGCTCAATGATTTCTGGTGTTGATGCGTTTTTTAGACGTCTTCAATGCTTGTACGACCACATTGAAACTCAAGTGCCCATTTACAAACCATTGTTTTCGAAGGAGCAGATTCCCCTAACACATTTACCATCTCGGAATGAATTTCCATTGCCTTTGAACCTTTTTTAACAAAAAACTCAATCACTGCACGCTGTTTCAAATTTTCCATTGCAAACAAATATACTGACACGTCAATTTCTTCAATTGGCTTGTAAACATAGAAAGAATTGACAGATGGAAATGAGAACCTAACCTAGGTTCATGTGATGAGTGATTCAATATAACCGACTACAATTTATAATTCTACCGTTTACTTATAGATGCCGCTCCGCGAACTTTTCACGCAACCTGTATGTGTGTGTTATTTTTATATTGCCAGCAGCTCTAATTTACCTAATTATATCTATGTTTTTAAGATAAGGATAAGTTCTAGTACCAATTTAAGATGTTTAGAAAATAAATAGATTGATGTTTTAATACGAAACGTTTACGATGTAATTCTTGTTTTTATTGGATTAAAAATTCCAATGGCTCGTGGAAAAAGTAACCGTAACCGTAGCGTAAACCATTGTCTACGAGACAATTGCAGACGACGAAGGTCACCTACGCGATCGGCGCGACGTGCCACACGTATGTAAACACGTAACCGACGTCGAAATCCACTTCTTTATCCGTCCAACTAGGGCGATAATGTGCGGTAGGACAGCAGTGATCGCTAACATGAATCAATGAACGTAAATTGGTGTAACTGACCTTCAAAGTCCGTATCGCCGCGCGCGTGTCCGCAGCCTATTCCGGTCGCGTATTCCGCGTGCATTGCACACGATTTTTACCGTTTCACAAATCCTATGTCTATTTTTGTGTTTTAGCAGAACAAGGATGATAGGAGGTTTTGGAAAAAGTATGCGAATCAAAACGTCGACAAGAAAAGCAACAGAGTTCTAAGTGCAGCACCAGTCCAACTAAAAAAAACTTTGCAGTGAACGAAGTTCACGCACGATGCGAAGGAGCGCGAAATACGAATTTTTAAGGTTACGTCGTCACGGAAACACAACGGATCGAGCAAGAGCGCTTAGATGGCGACTTGCACAAACTCAACTCACGTTGTGGTGCACGTCCACTAAACGGACGCACGGTGGACGAATGAGAGCTGGAAAGAAAAAGAAACACGTAAAATTCTCACTCACCGAAGAAATCTTCCCAGCTAACCGAGCCGTCAGAGTCCACAGCACTGGTGTTCGCAGCTTCCGCGTCCGCCTCGCTGCCCATCGCGACGTCTTCCACAGCGAATCTCAACGCGCGTCCTACGTACCGTGCTCCTCGTTCGGCCGGTCGGCAGCAGCGGTGATCCTTCTCGGATCGTCAATGTCACGTTCTCGTCGTAACGCGCATCGGTCATCTCTCGTCACATCGCGCGGCGTGCCGCCGATCCGTGGCGAGCGGCGCGAGAACCGTAGGTCCGCGAGGAACACGCGACGATCGCGGCTGACATCTTCTAGGAACTTCGAAACTCGCTGGCGGGTGAATGTTCGCGCAAGCGAACGGGCGAGCGTTTCAGCGAACGAGAAAAAGAGAGACAGATAGAAACGGACACACGCAGCACACACGACACGATCGCCGGACGAGACGCGACTGAGGAACACCACCGAACCGATACCGGACGACGCGCGACGCGCCGAAATTCACCGAGGGTGAACGATCGCGAACAGGAAGGCAGGCGGACGGACGGACGGACGGACAGACGGACGGACGGACGACCGGACAGAGATCCCACCACCGAGAGCGGCGCGTTCGCAGGACGAGACACGACTGACACGGCGTCGCGCGGCCGGCGCGCGGCGCCCGCCGAAACTTGCCGAGGGTGAACGAACGAGGACCAACGTTCGAGCGAATCGGAGCGAGGGCTGCTCGCGCGAGCGAGCCACCGAAAAGCTCCGCGCGGCGAATTGTTGATCAACAATACCACGGCCGAACAACAATCGTGAGATGATGACAACCGTTCGCACGAAACGCGCGCGCCGATACCTCTGTACTTGCCATTAGACAGATTGTACACGTCCTGGTCTCGCTTGGACGAGATTCTGGCGATTTTTCCTTCACTTTAGCGGAGAATACCACACAGATGCATCGACGTGCCCGACGCCGACAGATGATCGCGGATTATCCGGCGTGACTAGCTTCTGGCAAGGACCGCGCAGCTTCCGGTACATTAAACGATCCGTATGCTTATTTTGGCTGCATTTTTCGTGTTGTACTGTGTCATTTGTATCGAATCTTGCATTTAAAATAATGCTTGGAATTTTTAGGTGGACTAAACGAAACCAGACAGATCGTATTTGCAGGCTGAAGTTTAAAATCGCTCGAGTCTGTGAAGTCTGAAGTTGTATTCGAATAGTTTGAATTTTTTAAAGCGTACAGTTAGGCGATATTATAGACGCGACGTTAGAACTCTCTGCCTTCGAGAATTGCAAATCGTGCAGGACAATTTTGTCGAATTATTCGATCACACGACATTGTTCGCATTTTGTAGGCGAATTCTAACTGAAAGTGAAACCGACACAAGTTCAATCCTGCCGACGGGAAACGAATAAAGTTCGCGTATTTAGACCATATAAATCATTTCATGTTACCTCTGTTCATTCGTTCTAGTTGTATTTTCGCGCATTTAAAGCGAAATAATGGCGTGCGCACTTATGACGGGCGGAAGAATAACTTGAAGCGTGCAGAAAGTGCAGTCAATACGTGCCTTCGATTATCGATGGACAATCGCAATTTTTGCAGCTTCTCCCGGGACGGTGCGGGACGAGACGGATGGAACGAACAAATGGACGAATGAACTTTACACCGGAGAGCCGACGACGATGACGACGACGACGACGACGACGACGACGACAACAGGCTGAATGCACCGACTGTCCTCCGGTCTCTACTCAAGAGCACCGGCAATATGAATCGAGTTCGGCGACAAGGAGCAGCCGGGGTCGTTTGGAGAGATCTAGCGACATGGAATTGCCAGGGTTGTTACGTCGATAGACGGAACGTCGTAGGCGGGGTCATCTTTTCGGTGAGTTTATGTTCAATTTACATTTGTTTTCTATCCCTAAACTGGCTGTGTATTACCTGCACTCTAGTTCTTTTTTCCTCACCAATAACACTGTTCCTCATAATGATACTGTTTCTTTTCAAGTCCCGAAAGTGTACACAAGTTCAGCAACAAACACAGATCTTTCGTAAAACTGGACAAACTGAAATACTAGCTCTGGTCGAACGAGTGATTCGATTCACCTAGTTTTCCGATCAAGTGCCTGGTTCATAGTCCGAAACAGCTTGATTGATAGACTGTTTGAATGCGTAAGATACCGGGATGTATCGATACGGTTCCTTCTTGGCTGATATCGAAGACACGCGTCTAGTAACCGGCTCGTTTTCGAAGAGATGTGGAGCGATGCTCGCGCTGGGCTGCATGTCGCATTTTAAAAACATCGAAATTCCCATCGGGGTCGCCGCGATAAGTTGTCAAATCGTACGGAGTAAGTAACGTCTGGCTCGTTTCGTGAAAGTGGAAATTCGAAACGCATTGCGTAGAATATTTACGAGTTAGGGTAAAACACGAAGTAAGAGACCCTCTCCCGAATATTGCCCAACCGGCGCCGTGTGAAAGTCGCTGTACATTCTTTCGAAACCCCCCACACACGCTCGCGTTTATTTTTCGGAGGAGCATGGAATATACACGTACAGCTATACACGCGTGCGTGTATGTATACATTAGGAGCCACTACACACGCACGCATGCACGCACGCACGATATACGTCGGAATCGCCGTTCTATTATTAGACCGCCGGCGCGTCGTTGCATCCGACGGTGGAATGAATGGAGAATGTACCCTCTGAATATTAGGATGCCGTTCATCGAGTCTTCTCGAACGAAATGAACTTTCACTCGTTGGAAAATACGAGTTCGCGACGAGATCCGGTCACTCGTTCTCGTCCATTTTTTCCCTTCTTTGAAAATCGGCCGCGATCGCATGTCGCCGATAAATTTCGGAAAATTCATCTTTCTCGTGTGTCCTCGGTGCTACATATCGCGCGGCACGACGAAAAATCAAGGGAAACGTTCGGTATGTTAGTGTGATGTACACTTGCCTTTTATTTCGCATCGTAATATACCCATAAACAATATACTGAACAGTAAATATCGTTCTAAGGAAATGCAGACGCGAATACAGCCTACCACAGTTTGTTTACATACATTCTTCTTGCATCATCTATAGCTACTTGAACGTACCGGCTAAATTTATGTCGTCGCGTCTTATGAAATAATATAACTTACGAACACGCTGCAATCTCTAGCAATACTTAGGAAAGCGCGATCTTTCCTCGCGCCGTACCGTTAATCATTACAATTACGAAATCTGTCTTATTGCCAGCGAGATATCGATTTGTACAAAATAATCTAACGATAAATTTGGCCGTACTTGCTCACGGGAGAATAGATCTCTTTTTCTTCTTATTTCCGAAGAATTCAGTTATTCCATTAAAAGTCTTTTTTGCACGAAATTAAATGAAATAAAACAGTTTCCTCGGGTATTGCGGTATAATCGCCGCAATACCTATCACTTCCGCGTTTAAGTATAAATGTAAGAAGTTTTGCGTAGAAATACAATATAAATATAGATAATGATTCGAAGAGTGTGATGCTTCGTTTCGAGTTTTCGTGGCATAGGTACTATACAACTCAAAATATAAATAAATTACACAATAGCATTTTTCGTTAAAAAAAAATTCTAACGCAGAACATGTAAATCTATGATCACGATCACGAACGTACTAACAATAATTGAACGTTAACTATAATAGTCTTCCATCTAAAATCGTCATAAATAAAAGCACATAATGATACTGTAATGATGTATGGTAAAACCGTAATGATATATCTTCAATATACACAGTAAGCTCGGGAATTACGTTATCGAGTTATTTATGTAATGTGTACAAAACATCACGATCTAATTATGTAATTGTAAATGTTCCATTAGATGAAGACGAATCTTATCCTTCTGCAAATAATAAGCACCGATTTTAAGTGTCATGATAAGAGTAAACTAAACGTCGAAGTAAACTAAATACATATTCACATCTATGTTCTGCTCACAATTATATATACGGCAAAGTATTATAAACTACTATATAAAAGTATAACGTATGCTCATAGATCCTCTTATCCTCAGAGAAATGTATAAATCAGCGGCACGAAAATGACGAAATATAATATTTACAAATCAACCTTAATACGAATCAAAAGTATACATTATAACATGAAGTATATCTGTGCTATTTCTTTTCTTCTTCTTACCAATTTCGTATGAAATGTTAATCGAATTAGACATTTGCACACAGGCAATTCCTTCTCAGTATTTTATAAATCTTGAGCAGATAGAGGGAAAGACATAGTCATTATGGAAAACAATATTTCATCAGAAGCATGACATATTCAAGCTCCAAGTCATGTGTCTTTCGTTTAACATTTCTTTACGATATTGCACAATATTTCTAAATTAAAATCGCGCTACAGAGGACATATAGCTCTATCTGTGTCAATTTTGCACAGTTATCTTTGTTATTTATGTAAATAAATTGTAAATTAATTCTTGTTACGTGAATACTCTACATTATTCTTTTGGAATACGATCAAATCTCTAGTGATTGCAAAGTACAACAGTTATAATGTCGAATTTAACGAGCTGAGTTGATGATGGTATATATTAGATGTACGATTCTTAATTTCGGATTTATGATGTGAACATATATATACAAAATGTCCAGTAAACGTGATACAATCGTTATCGCCGATAGACTTATTGGACACTCTGTATATGCGTAACAAAGCACGTTAAACGTGAAGTTGATATAAGAATTGCTCTAACGCATTAAATATTTATTATATTATCCGGTTTATTAAAGTTATACTTGATCACACATTGTGTGTTAATATTATATAAATTAAAACTAATAATGAAACTGCAAAGTTCGCGACCTTGGTTCGGTAGCTATCAATTTGAGTCCTGCAGGAATATTACGATATCCACAGTCCACGTTTTTCTATACGAACATCATTAATTCTACTGGATCTCTGCGAATTTGTAGGAGGAAGTCACTTAGCATATTATTCGCTAGTATTACCATTATTTTGTTCGCTATACAACTATTTAAAAATCTTATGCCTAACGCACAAAGTTATCGAAGAACAAATCATATTGATGAAGCAGTCTTAAACAAATTGGCGCGATCGTCGATGGATGTGAAATTTTGTCCACAAGTAATACTTTATTATATATTTCCTAATCGAAGTATATGAGAATGAGAGAGAGAGAGAGAAACAGAGAGAGAGAGAGAGAGAGAGAGAGAGAGAGAGAGAGAGAGAGAGAGAGAGAGAGAGAGAGAGAGAGAGGAGAGAGAGAGAGAGAGAGAGAGAGGGAGAGAGAGAGAGAGAGGGAGGGAGGGAGGGAGGGAGGGAGAGAGGGAGGGAGAGAGAGAGAGAGAGAGAGAGAGAGAGAGAGAGAGAGAGAGAGAGAGAGAGAGAGAGAGACATAGAGGGGGAGAGGAAGAGAATGCCGATGGTATCATTGTCAGAGAAGCAATCTCTCCGTAATACTCGAGCCCATTTAGGAGGACGGCCCTTTCCTTCTTTTATGCCTTACTGTGCTGTCAATAGGATTTTCTTGCGTCCGTTTACGTTGCTTTTGAGCTCCGAGTCCTAATATAAAAAAAAATATATATAAATATACATTGAAAAATGACACAACCAAAAAATGAAATTAGACATACAACAACGACGTAAATTCAAGACATAGAATACTTTTTACAAGACATTTCAATTTCTCGAGCGGAAATGGAGAATTCTCAAAAATTTAAAAACTATAACACACATAGACTAAAAATTCAATGTAATAGTGATCGACTTATCGCGTTTTTTCATATATAGCATTATCTTACGTTTTAATTTTGCCACACGAGAACGTGTTATGCGTAATGTACTGCTTTCCGGATCAGACTCAGAAACGAGCGAATCGGTGTTCTTTTTCCTTAGTCGTGCAATTTCCTCCATCGCTGGGGTCATCCATTTTGCCTTGAGGTCGTTACTGAGATTCAAGAAAATAATGAAGTATTAGAAAATATGAAAATAATATGTGTTACACTTAGTATATATTTATATCTGTTTAGCATGCTCGAATGAGCGATCGACAAACTTGAATACTAACTCTGATGACTTTAACGGTGATTTGGTGTGCCTAAATGTACCAGATTGTTTTTCTTTCATTCTACGAAGTACATCCAACATCGCATACGTTGGTAAAGAGGGTGGTCGCGGTGACGGGGGCGGCGTGAGAGGCGAAGGTGGTGATTGGGTACTAATTTTCGCGAATTTATCCGGGTGCAATGCTAATACCGCTTCCCAAGAAAAGTCTTTCTTCTGAGTTGGATGTTTAGGCAGCGTGTTTCGCGTTATTCGTATCTAGAAAATAGATAACATTATAATAAAACAATCAGAATTATACATCATAAGAACATCGGTGTCTGAGGATTATGGAATATTTAAAGTTAACAGTTTACCTCGCCGTTTACAGGCCTACAAGGTTTTCTTTCTCTTAGATATGGACGCTCAAAAAATGTGGAGCACGTAAGATTTTCACTGGATTCCTTCATATAATAAAGATACGAAGGTATATTGCCGTCTTGACTACCGCCATACAGAAACAAATTCCGCAAATAAGAATAATTGGGTTTAGTCTCGAATTCTAGCTCGGTGATATGCTTCATATATTCTAAAATCGCAGCTATAAAAAATATGCAAAGTTAAAATAAAGATCAAATTTTATTTCTTATATCATCAGCCAAAAAATTCAGTTTAACCTTCCGCTTTCTTTGATGGTAAATCAATCATCTTTTACGAAAAAAGGAGAATCATAGACAACAATTGCTTGGTTGACATATATTTTTACTCAACGTAAAAAAAGAGAATAATCAAATTTGATTTAACATCAAATTGAATTTTTTGTCTAACCCAATATTTAATAAAAATATACAAACCAGGCGGCTTTTTCTTGTCAGGGAAGCATTTGTCCATAAACAAAGGTAAGTCTGAGAGAAGAATTTCCTTTTGTGCATGAACTTCTTCTGGATTCAGTAAACTCATCTCATCATTAGTTTTTTCCCATGGCAGCTTTCCACATAACCACTGTATAATATTATATCCTAAAGTCTCTAAATCTCCTCTCCTTGAGTGTGCTGGAACATATTTTAATTAATGAGAAAATTTTCTATTTTTCTTTCTTCATAGCCGATAAAACATTATACAGATATAAGAAAGTTTGTTTTTGAAATTAATCGACATACTTCCATGATGAGCATCCCGCGATGTATACTCTAAAGTGCCTTCGTGAGCTCTTCTCTCGTCGTGTACGAACGATTTATGCTGACCAGTTCCTGTGCGAAAACGATACGCCAATCCGTAGTCCACTAAATATGCTTCGGACTTTTCTCTTCCTATTCCTTCCCCGTATGTTCCCGCAAGCAGGATATTTGGTCCCTTTATATCCGCATGAGCGTATCCCTTACTGTGAATATACTCTAACGCGTCCAACTGCAAGAAAAATTGCAACTTTAATACAACTGCGAGGTCCAAAATGCATATCACATTCAATTTCGATCGCAAATTTTACCATTTGTACAGCTAACGTGTTGACGAGTTTTGTTGGCAACTTTCTCCTGTGCGTTAGAAATAATTTTCCGATATCTATACCATACCGCGGTATTACCAGAAACCTGTACCGTTGGCCTCTGTAAACATGAGACCCTGATCCTTCGTATGTAGGGACACCAATCCTTCTTTTGCCTTGTGAATTACACCAGCTTTCAACTGCACAGATATCAGAAAGCCAGAAATGTTTGTGTATGTGCATTTATATTAATTTTATATATATTTTCACGATTTATCTGTTGTAAAATATTAAAAATTATTTACTCATGTGCCTGCGTGCCGCTCTAATGTAGAAATTCATTTCGACAAATAACGGCCCATTATTGTGAGGTTCAATTTTTATAACATACTTTGCATCTTCCCCAACAGGCGATGTAATGTCGTTGGAAGCTATAAAATAAAAAATGTTTTTATAATTTAATTTAGAATAACTATTGTGGATTTAGAAATGCAGTCAAGCCTTAAATATATAAACGTACCTAGGTATATATCTCCAAAACCACCATAGCCAATCGTATTTCCCAATTTCCATTTATTTTGCGTAATATCTGTTAGAATTTCTCCTGCTGGCAATTGTGCTGGTAATTTGCACCCTGCGGCTGCTACTCTTTTAACAGGCACGTCTTCTACACGCCTTGGTGGCATTTTATCACTATTAAATTATATATAGTACATAATTCTATCTTTTTGCAGAAACTATGTTACAATTTAAATAGAAAGTCACATATAAAATCTATAATGTAAAAATTATTTTACAGCATTGTTAAAATGATATCATGAGTGTTTGAGATTTAATATGAACAAAACACTAGTATAATGTTTAATAAACTCTCACAATCTTGTAGGTTACAGGAATTTACAAGAATTGTATAATAATATTGTACATATAAATAATTTTAATTACAATAATCTATCATGATTCTTTCAAATACTAGTACATATTTGTCAACATATTTTTATTTGTGTATTAACTATGCAAATTTCTTCATTAGAAAGATATGTATACTTCCTGTATGTTATTTTTTTAATGACTGTTATCAATATATTATAAAATTCAAAATATTTATACATACACTTACATTTAAGAATAAGAGACAGATATTTCCTCTGTAATCCTAGAGGACATGTGAAAGCATATTGGTTAAAATAGGTGCAAACACAAAAATATAGATTTTAATAAAAATTTATAAGCAAAGCTATTATTACATTTCAGATTTCTAGTAAAATATAAAGTATCAAATAAATATATTTATTATTTTATATACACTATTATCAGTGCACATACATATATATATAGTTTGTCATAAAAAATCTACCAATTAATTACTAATTAGAAAGTCCTAACAAACAATAATATCATAACAACAATGGACTTGTATAAATTTCAGATAGAAATATAAGTACAATTCTCTTTCCTATGTTATTTTCTACGATAATAAATATACTTACATGTTGTATAAATTCTTAAGGAACAATTTATTTATTACTTAATGAAAGGAATTCATATCCTGCATCCTAGTATCTCGAGCCTTCACAGTGAGATTGAGATTCGTAGTCTAGTTGATTATCGAGAACATTCTAATGGTTAACTACGAATTTGAAAGCGAGAAACCAATGATTTATATGTAAATATGAATACGTGCATATATATTTATAAATATATTTAAAAACATAAATATATATGCATATATATGTGTGTGTGTGTGTCTGCATGTGCACCACATATATACACACACACACACACATATAAAATACTGTTCTCAGGATAATTGATATCCTTCATATATCGCGACGATTAGCCGGCGACTTGCCTCTCGCACTTACTCTTCGTATTTTGCGATGACGAGCTAGAGATTTGCGGTATGCGAATGAAATTGATAAGCGGCCGACTCTTTAAGTTCATACAACACCAAGTATTGGAGATCGAGGAATGCGAACTGTAGATTGACACTAAACCAATCAGAATGAAGCGAGTGAAAATCCAAATTATTCAATTGGTCAATTTCTGATTTGCAATTCGCAATTTTTCACGCACCGTCTGATACGGCTTTTACGGGAGAATGGTTTCGGTACAGTGCGGCTATGTTATGTATATGTTAATGGAAGCGCCAAGAGTAACGTCTCGCCGACGTTTACGTTGTGTGTGTGTGTGTGTGTGTGTGTATGATGTGTCGGTCTTTCGTCGTCGTCGCTCCCGTACAATATGAGCAATATGAACGGGAAGCACACTTTGAAGCGTCGAACACGTGTGTCAATGCCCGCAACGGTTTGTCGTTACAGCCGCCGACATAGAGCGACGCTCGTCGAGTCGCTACAACCCACGCTCCGCCAAAGTATTCACCTCTCCCCGAGTCCGAGTCGGATACGCACTGCCATCAACTGCCATTACGCGAACGGAAGCGCCGATCAGCTGAAACCATAGATCTGAGGATATACTAGAACATAACCATGTAATATGAATTCAGACTTGTCGTAAGGACGCTGTGATTCGGGACAAAGAGGGACCACAAGCCAATCTGAATCGTTTCTGTTCGATGTCAACAACTCCGCTTATTCGCTATTGGCTGTCTTCGCAGTTACATTTTAGGGATTTTCGACTCCGTACAATGCAACTGTGTCTGGGCATTCGTGAATCATAGCCGTTAATAAATGAATTGTGAAGTTTTCTCTAACCTTGCGCATTACCTTCTAGTTCACAACTAATCTCTGCCGAGCAATCGCGGCGCCATAGTGGGCGAAGTAAAGGAAATGCCTTGATGTTAAAATCGAAGTGCATTTCGTGTCGTTCAGACGATAGTTATAGTCAGACCGACGAAATTTTTATCGGAATAACGTGCGGATTTCTGCCGTGATAGATCGAAATGGATTGATCGCAAGCCCATTGTGTGAGTATTGTTTTAATGCTCCCTCTTGGTGTTCGTTTAGTGGTTAGAATTCATCCGCATCGACGTATCATTCGTTCTCTCCATCTCTCTCTCTCTCTCTCTCTCTCTCTCTCTCTCTCTCTCTCTCTCTCTCTCTCTCTCTCTCTCTCTCTCTGTCTCTCTCTCTCTCTTTCTCTCCTCCTCTTTATCACTCTCTCATTCTCGTTCTCCTTCTTGCTATTCTCTGTTTCACTCTTTCTTTCTCCGTTGTGAGTGTGTTAGTGGCTGAAGCATTTTACTTTCACGTCGCGGCCATAATCGCAATTATTGCCGATTTCTTTCATGGAAAATGTGCCGCCGTATGTTTGCGAAAAAAGGAGCATACGGTTTGCGAAATTCAACTTTATCGCAAACTACGAGATGACGAATGCTCCTTTGTGCACCGTGTCTGAAAGAATACATAACTGTTGCTGTGTACATAATTGTTGCTAGATACACATCAAATTCTTCATTTGAAATTCTAATGTCTCCTATTAATTCATATATTTTTTATCGTAATTTTGTTATACTGCGCACTTGTATTTCTTGTATATTACTATATATCGCTATTTATACAAATATTTATAATAATTGTGTGATTTATGATAAAATTTACTTAATTTTAAGTTTATATGATTACAGTTGATTTAATCTTAAGAAAGTATGTTTATGATTTAAAAGTCAAATAATTTTTTTGTTACAGAGTATCTATTGCTGTATAGTATAAATTCATCGTAATCATGTCTTATCCTGGTCAGCCACCTATGGGTATTCCAGGAATGCCTCCAATGCCATACATGGTTGGTGCACCTCCCCCAATTATAGGTGGAGTCATGCCCATGGCACATGTAAGTAAATTCTATCATATTAAGGCATGATAATTGTGTTTTGATAAGAATAGATTGTTTGTAAAATACACTGTCTTTATTTATATGCAAACTAAGTGGCAAATTTATATGTAGGAACTTTTGCTTTTTTGCTGCTGTTGTGAAATTAGTTTTCAAATTGTTACCTACGGAATAAACATAATTCTATGTACCGTTGAGCCGCAATATTGATTAATGCATATATGTTTTGTATTATTATTATTATTATCATTATACCATAAAGCACACACATATACACATAATTTATTATAATGTATTGCTTTGTGTGATTTGATGAATCAAAAGTATATATGTCTATATATCTTTCTTAAATTTTGTCTTGAAAACTTTCATTCTATATTGCTATATATTCTAATAATGTATAAAATATTGACATGTATGATTATGATATCATAAATTTATTTGAAATATATACATGAGAAATATTTTGTGAAACAACTTTACACATATAGCTTAATCTTCTGATTTAACACACGACTATCTTCCATACGCTATTTTTATTTTGTGCATGATATATGCGCGTGTGTAAAGTGGAATGATAAGCTGTTAATTTGTAGCAATGCTGAAATAGTTAAAATAAGAATGAATTAATCGCACAGTTAGAAAGAGAGGGGAAATGCAGAGTGCATGAGTAGACATGTGCATAATTAAGAATCCTACCATTTATAAAACATAGATGATTCCAACACCCGTATCTGCGATGCAGACATCCGCGCCGGCTGTACGCTATTCGCGCAATCAAAATCGCCACGATAACAATCGCCGGCGCGAAAGGGAACCTGGCCCGCCTGTCACCGTGTTCGTTGGTAACATAATGGACAGAGCACCCGACGTGATGATGCGTCACATTCTGGGTGCTTGCGGTCACGTGCTTTCATGGAAAAGAGTGCAGGCGTTCGGATTTTGTGAATTCGCTGGCCCCGACGCTGGCCTCAGGGCGGTGCGATTGTTACATGACATGGAAATTGGCACGAAAAAACTTCTCGTCAAAGTGGATGCTAAAACTAAGGTAGTCCTGGACCATTTCAAAGGTAGGAATCTTCAGCGATAAGAGCGACAGCACGGATTAGGATGAAACTAATTATATGTGTGTTATTTCGCAGCTGAGCGAAGGAAGAAACTGAGAGGTGGTCAGTCGCCATTGCAAGACGAAACATCTACCGACGGAGCCGACGGCGAGGAAGGTGAAGACTACATGGACGAAGGTATGAGAGTGGTCGACGCCGACGCGCTGGCTCGCATCAATCAGATCATAGCGGAGCATGCCATAGACTTAGAAATGGCACAAGTTGCTCCAGGTGATTATTTGTATAATTTTTAATTCTTGCATATTGTATATTGTACTAGGTGCGCAACTAAGTTTTCGGGTTTTTTTGATCAATGAAAAATGGAAAATTTCAAGAGTAATACAAAAAATGGTTTATTCAAAGTATCGTCCCTCGCTAGCTACACATTTTTGTCATCTCTCTGGCAATACATGAATACCGCGACGATAAAACGACGCGTCTTTGGACCGAAACCATTCATCCAACCAATTTTGCACTTCTTCGAAATTGGCCAAGTGTTGCCCAGCCAAGCCATACGCCATCGACCGGAACAAGTGATAATCGGAAGGGACCAGGTCTGGCGAATACGGCGGGTGCGGTAGCAGATCCCATTTCAGCGTTTCGATGGTGTCCTGGACGATGGAAATGCAATGGCACGGAGCGTTGTCGTGCTGCAATATCACTCGTTCGTGTCTCGTGTCCCATTCTGGCCGTTTTTCAAGCAATGCATGGTTCAAATTGATCAGTTGTTGTCGGTAGCGATGCCCATTGACAGTTTCGCCCAGTTTCAGCAGCTCATAGTACACGATTCCTTTCTGGTCCCACCAAACGCAGAGCATTGTTTTCTTTCCGAAGCGATTTGGCCGTGCCGTCGATGTCGATGCTTCGTCAGATGAAAGCCACGATTTTTTGCGTTTGAGATTCTCAAAATATATCCACTTCTCATCGCCAGTAACAATTCGATGCAGGATACTCTTTCTTTCATGCCGCAAAAGCAAAATTTCGGAAGTGACTCTTCGATTTTCCATCTGTCTCTCAGTCAACTCATGTGGCACTCATTTTCCTTCCTTTTGAATTTTCCCATGGCATGTAAAGGTTTGGAAATACCTTGGCGAGTTATGTTTAATGCCTCCGCAAGTTGATCTTGTGTTTGCGTATCATCTTCATCCAATAACGCTTGCAGATCGGCGTCCTCCGGCTTGTTTTTGGTCTTCCGGAGCGCTCCTTGTCCTCAGTGTCGAAATCGCCACTTCTGAAGCGTTTAAACCAATCTTCACAGGTAGTTTTCGATGCTCACCGTAGGCCTTCCTCAAGCAAACGACGTGTTTCAGCTGCACTTTTTTTCAAGTTAAAGCAGAAAAGCAAAGCTTCCCGCAAATGCTGTTTATTTGGCACAAAACTCGACATCTTCGTTATTAGAAAAGATATTTTTGCGTTGCGATATGTGTTGGTATTACGACTGGTTATTGTTAACAGATGTCCAAGCTATAAAAAAAACACTACATGTGTCGTTAGCGCCATCCATGTGTGAAACCCGGGAACTTAGTTGCGCACCTAGTACAATAATCATATATACATTATAGGACAACAATGTATATGATAGATAATATTAATGTTACTCATTGCAGAGGAACACCAGACAAAAATAGTAGCTAAGTCCTTAAACTTGGATGACACGGAGATAGAAGAGAGTAAAAGAGACTTGATTACCCGGGAGATCGGCAAATTCAGAGAAGTCATGAAGGTAATTATTATCATGAATATTTTTATATCTCTTTCGTTCTTTGAGTCCTGTCTTCTTTTTTTTTTTTCATTGTTTGTCGTAAAAAGAAATTTGTATCGCGTAGACATAACAAAAGATGGAATTCTCTTCTTCAAGAAAGTATCGTAAGTATACTAAGTACTTACGATACAGTATGCTAAGAAGGTACTTTACAAGTGTGTTGACACCAATCACAAGATTGATATTACTCACGTGTAAAATTCGGCCTACGAAGCATTATAAACATATCTTTTTTTAATCGAATATAGTTGTCATTATTAACAAATAATGGAATTTCAATGGGATGTAATACCGCATTTTAGATGCAGCAAGATTAGGCAAAGAATATAGTTCAATCGAACTATTAATATATTAGCATTAATGATAAAATATTACCGTTCGCTTAAGGTAATGTGTAATTGTATCTTCTCTGAATATTTGAATCACTTCTTTTTTTGCTTCACTTTCTTGTGTCTTTTTCGTTGCCACTTTGGTGTTGTGAAATTATTAGAATATTTTGCATTTTTCTTTAAGATATCACCAAGTATATGTTTGTAATACTTTGTATTGTTTTATTATTTTTGTTACTTTTACGACACGTATCTTTTGTATATGTATCGACTCATTCGTCAATTTAAAAAAGTTTAAATATGTTAACGACGTTGATCGAATATCGTTTGCGTTCATTCAAAATTGCCGCAACATCTTGAGACATTGAATACACGAAGAAAAGAAAAACGTTATGTTAAGTTTTGTCAACTTGTATGAAATTAGAGGTATGCATCGGCATAAAACACGACGTGAAATTTGTGAATTTGTGCTATACACGAAAGAAAATCTCTTAATGTTTATCGATAAATTACCGTTATAACAGCTACTTCGCAGAGATATTACGATTGGACGCGATTTTACGCGTTATCCTTAAATAATCTGAATGGCAGGCTGACTTTCTTGCAACGTGAAAATCGCAAGTGTCCAATTGCATACTACTTCTTATCACAGACTACTGCTAGACCTTCTGTCTTTCTCTCTTTCTCTTTCTCTATCTATTTCTTTTTCTTTCCTTCCTTGTCTCAATCAATCAGTCTCAATCAGTCAATCAATTAATAATATGTTTGTCTCTATTTATCAATCTCTCTCTTTCTCTTTCTGTCCCTCTTTCCTTCTCTCCCTCCCCCCTCTCTTTCTCTCTCTTTCTCTCTTTCTCTCTGTACACTTAAAGTGTAAAAGAATGTATCTGTATGTACAAGAGAGGATTATGAGTATCTCGTAACGAAAGCCGTAGCTCTTAAGTATTTTGTGGTAAAGTGCGTGTGTGCTATGTTAGCTCTGAACAATTGGAGCCGTGACTCGTTGCTATAATTATAATAACAGGCAGCGTGCGTCGCACACAGCAAACGCACACGCCTAGGAATGCTGTGTGTGGGGACCACCCTTTCACTCACTCATTGGCTCTGAAGGGAGTCAATCACAGCACATCCCTCGTATTTTCGCAGGCGGCTGCAGCCTCGTCGGTAAGTCAGAGTACAAATCCAAAACAACCAAACATGAAAAAAAATGAGAGAACAAGAAATATGCGCAATATATGTATATATTACTAAAGGAGACTCGTAGCTCTCCGTGGCAAGCTGGCGACATGTAGCTGATCACTTAGTTTCTATTGGTATTCTGTTTTACTGAATACGTCGCAAATACTGATCTCTGCGCTACATTGCGGCTGTTATATTTTTGACGTTTAGAGATAGACACGATTACGATTTATTTGGTGACTAACGTTATCTACTTCTGTATATGTCATGCTAAACTGCTAGCGACAGCATTTGAGATACGGGCGCATTGAATGTATACTTTCTTTTTCGATGAGTCCAAGTAAGACTGATTTCTTCTGTCGTCTGTCTTGCGACTGTATTCCGTTTCTGCATATTTTACAAGCGCATAGTTGTCTTTTGTTTCATTTATTCGAGCTAAGTTTTTATTCGAGGGTAATCACCAAGTGATTTGTATCTAACGAATCGCTGTATATTATTGTCTTTACAATTAGTTGAGCATGTATGTGCGATCTTGAAAATATCACGTGGCACATAAGCGCGTTACAAATGAAATGAACGCCGCAGCATATCGTCATGCTGTCGCCTAGCAGTCTAGTATTCGCATATCGAACGTAGGTAAGCGGTTCTCCAGGTTGCTTTCACGCACACTCTAGGATTGGAATGTATTGTCATTTTGTGCAAAACACTTTGGCGCTGACATATTATTGTGATACATCTATCGGATAGACTACTATGATAGGGCCGGGAGACTTTCTGTACGCTACACACAATGAAAAATGATTTTGTCATCATCAAAATGGCGACTGTTCAGTTGTTGTCTTTATTTTGTGTAAACAGCTTCTGTCAGCGTCTCGATCAGACATGTAGTACCTAGGTGCGCGCGCTCCTCCATTCTCCGGTACCACCACACTGACTGACCAAGTCAACTTCACACCGTGAGTAAACTCCACAACCATGAGCCAAACACGAGCATTCGGTTCTTGTAGTTTTTTTGCTAGTGAAACCGCCTACCCCCCGAATCAGTGATACCTTTTGACCACGTTTCATATTACAGCAGTCTATTTTCTCCTCACAACGTGCATCTACTTTCATGCACCGAGTTATTCTCTATCCCTTGTTAGCTTAAAACAAGTTTTTTCAAGAATCATGGGTTACCGTATGGACGAGAGAGAGACGGCTTGTACGTTCCATTATGCTGAAGTAGGTAAACCGGGTTGGTGCAAAACACTAAGAACGACTTGTCGATAAAAGTACTGCGAAACACGATGAATTATTTTTTAAGTTTCGTGATCGCAAGCAACTGCAAGCATACATATTAGCGCGAACCGCAGCGATGCCGTTTCTGATAGTATGATCGTATATGATCGTGATAGTATAGTATGATCGTCGTCAGGAAGAGCATTCAGAGAAAAGATACGTGAGCTTGCATGCTAATGTAACGCGAGTAGCTCTTCTCACTTATCGTTAAATTTACTTCCTCGACAAATACATACATTAATACGCGTGTATTCGCGGTTTAAACGTGGACTTACGCGCGCGCACGCGCGCGCGCCTCGCGCTGGCACATCACTTTTTCTTAATCTCGACCGATCGAGATTTTCCAAACAGTAACCCATCTTGGATACTAGTATAACGAATAAGGATGAACCATACTAATTTATTTCTAAGACGTCACGTTTATAACACGAGTCGTTAACGGTGGGCAAACTATTGTGCATTTGATATCCAACAGTTTGCTGCATCAGCTGCCATTACGCGTGTAACCATTACCAGAGGAAAACAATGTTGACAGAACAGTGTGACAGTTTCTTGGCAAATGTGAAAAGATGTTTTGGTGGATACCCTCCTTCGTGATGACTGCGCCTCCGATTGGTATTATATTTTCTAATAATTATTGAATATTGATCAAGAGTCACTAAATAATCTCGAAAGAGAATCCCCTTTCAAAGCTCTTAATAGAATATATTACCATAGATTTAGACACTATCGATTTTACAGGCACATTTGCAATGTTGTAAGTACATTGGGTGGCCTCTGCGATGCATCTGTTTAGCGTTTAAGGTACTTATATTTATAAGCTAGAGCCTAAGACAACTCTTATGCCTGTATCCAAATATTTGTACCTGCACTTAGGTAATTGATATGTAAACCGAGATTTCGCGTAAGATGCCGCCGTTCGAGCATACTCCAGTGGAGTGAGTATACCATATTGAAATGAACATCTCTCTACATTCGTTATGTCAGATGATTATTAAGGCTTATACAACTAGTAATCGTTCTGCGTGTACTAACTGTATCGAGTATGACTGTTTTTAGTGCGATTTTCTTTTCTATCAATACGTTTTCTCTATCTCTCCACTGTGCCAAAAAGAAAAAAAAAAGAAAAGAAAGAAAGAAAAAGAAACGAAACGATCACGAAATCGATAAGGATATTCGTGAAAATGAGCAGAAGCATTTGTACATTTACCACTGGCGAAAGATACACAGGCAAAATTTATCTCACGAATTGTGATGTTCGTTAGCTTTTGATTTAACGGTTTTGTTTGTGAGTAATTAGTACATATTGCTGTGACAAAATGGCTAATAGAACTCTTATTGACATTTATTTAAACGTACACACACACACACACACATACACACACACACACACACACACACACACACAAATACATGGCACATAATGCATCTCCCTGCTCTTCGTTTTGTTGTATACCTAAGGAGGATACGATTGCTAGTTTCTTGGTTCCATCATTATCACAAGACCGACGCGCTTGTCTCGACATTCTCGTCTCACCTGCACCCGCGTTCTTGTGTTTTATAGAAGCAGGAAGAGGAGAAGGCCCAGGTGAAGCGGAAGAAGGAGGCAGTCGAGAAGGAGGAGCGCGAGAAGCGGGAAAAAGAACGGCGCGATAAGCGCGACGACGATATCTCCAACAAGGACGATCAGGATGGAGACCTTGGTAGCCCTACGTCTCATAAGGGTCGTAGCGATAGTACCGGCAGCAGCAGAAGGGACAAACGCCGATCCAGATCACGGTGAGACATCAAACAAATAATTTTTTTCTGTAGAAAATAATCTTTGATTTATTCTAATTTCGTTTGACTTACATAAATAAAAATAAACATAAATTACATAAATAAAAATAAAAAAAAACGGAAGACGGTCTTTTCACTTGTATAATTTGTAATTTTACTTGTTGGAACAAAGTTGAACCAACTTTGTAGGTAAACAATGAAACTCATGTCATGAGTTTAAATCCTCCAGGTCTAAAGAACGCGACAGAGATCGACCGAGAAGTGACCGAGACCGGGACCGGGACAGAGACCGCGAAAGAGATCGAGAGCGGGAACGGGAGCGGGATCGGGATCGTGAAAGAGAACGCGAGCGGGAGCGCGAGCGAGATCGCGAGAAGGAGAGAGACCGGGAGAGGGAGAGGGAGCGGGAGCGCGAAGAGATGAGAAAAACTGAGAGGGAAATTATGCGCGAAAGAGAGGAGGAGGAAGAGGCGAAAGAGAGGAAGAAGAATGAGAGGCGAGCGAGAGAGAAGGAAGCGGCTTACCAGGAACGTCTGAGGGCGTGGGAAACGCGCGAGAGACGTAAACAAAAGGAGCACGAGAAGGAGGCGGAGAAACGCCGCGGGAAACGCGAGACCCGCGAGAGAGAGGCGAAGCGTCTCAAAGAGTTTCTCGAGGACTACGACGACGATCGCGATGACGCCAAGTACTACAAGGGCAAAGAGCTGTCCCGTCGACTGGAAGAACGTGCGGTCGAGGCCGAGGCGGACTCGCGGGACCGCTGCACTGAACGCCAGGAGCTTCAGCGTCTGCGTGACAAATTGTACGCCGACGCCTCTCATCCAGATCCTGCTGCGGAATTCGAAAGGGTGAGTCGTTTAAGATTAAAACCATTGACGATTAATACAACCGGAGCAGTCTAAATGATAGATTTTTGAAAAAATACATTCTGCAAGAGCACAGATGTTTATTTCTTTTAATTTTATTTAACACCCATTGACAAGATATAAAATGCATCGTTATGTAAATTTTAGTAATCTGTTGTATAGGAAATTGTAAATCGGTCAGTTTCGACTGCTTGGTAGTATTAGTATTAATTCATAATTAATTCGTAATTAAAAGAAACAAAGATTGATTGTAACGGATTCAACCTTTGAATGTATAATTTTTCTTGCTCCTCAACTTATATACCGTGCACATCCATCGTTTTAGCTGAAAGCCGAAAGAGAGGAACAATATAAGCCTAAACCAGTAATTACTATAATCGACGAAGAAGACGAGAAGGCGACGAAGAAAGAAGAGGTGATGCCGCCACTAGAAACCGAGCCAATTGAGAGTGACAGCGACGACGGGGTGCAATTCGATGACGCTTCTCAGCCAGAGGTTCCGTCCAGAACGCCACCACGACATCATCATCATCATCGCCGGCATCACAGACATCATCAAAATCACCATCGCGAGGGCGAGGAGAATCAGGAAGGCAGTATAGAAGCAGCGGACCGAGAAAGCTTGAAAGACGCGCGGCCGTCTCCGGCTCAGGCCACGACACCCGCTCAATCCATTCCACCGACGTTGGACGAGGACTCGCGTATGTCGTTGGTCAGCGAGCCGGAGAAGACGAGCGGCAGTAAGTATTTCGGCTCGTTTAGGTATGATGGCATGATGTGATCACTTTGTCGTGGTAATCTCATTTATATGTATTTTTGTCGCGACAGGTAATTTCGTTCCGTTCGCTATGGGAAGTGGAGGCAATCGTGCCAGTGGAGATCACGCCGTAGGAGGCAAAACTCCGGTCAGTCCAAGTGCAGCTGCCAACACGAATTCGCAGCAGGCGAATCAGACGCGGAAGAAGGGTCGTATGGATGTCAAAGACGTTTTTAATAACGATGACGACGACGACGCAGCTAATACCGCGAAGAAACGTAAACTCGTACCATTAGGTTAATATCTCAGTACCCCTTCATTAATATTCCTGATGAGACGAGATTAAAATACTTATAGTCTTTGTTTTTGAAAGATTATGGTGATGATAAAAAGAAAAAGCCAGAAGAAACTACGAAACCGGCGAAGGAAGAAAGTACAAAAAGCCAAGAAGAAAAACGAAAGCACATCAAATCTCTCATAGATAAAATACCTACCGATAAAAATGCGTTATTCGGCTACCAACTCGACTGGGCAGTGATAGACAACGTATGTATCAATATTGTGTATTTATAAACTTTGCCTCTATAACAATTCTTCGATGTGGGTAGTTTCATCAATACCACTGAATTTCGGTTGTGTTTTAATTCAGTTTATTTTCTCTGTGTGGAATATTATAATGATTTCCATAATGATAAATCCAACTTACGTTGATTATAGTGCTCCATATACGTGTTTTTTCTTTTTTAGACATTAATGGAAAAAAGGATCAGACCTTGGATCAATAAAAAGATTATTGAATATATCGGCGAACCGGAACCTACTCTGGTAGATTTTATTTGTAGCAAAGTGATGGCAGGTAGTTCTCCTCAGGGAATACTTGACGATGTACAGATGGTAATTATTACAGATTACGACACAGATGTTATATGTTGATTATATTTTACATACAAACGTTACGGAATGCGTATCTGTCGTGTGTTCTAGGTGTTAGACGAAGAAGCAGAAGTATTCGTAGTCAAAATGTGGAGGTTACTAATCTACGAAGTGGAAGCTAAAAAGATGGGCTTGGTGAAGTAAAGGGAATTTCATCTGAGAGGAATTTTACGATTACGGTTTCTACAAGATATATCCCCTCGGCTAAGACGATGTCTAGAAATTACATGTATCTAGACGTAATTTACCTATTATACTATAAAAATGGACGGGGAAAATACTGTCGTCGTGCTGATACCGACTTTAAATGTGTAGAACTTATAGCGTTAAATAAACTTGTAATTACGATTTATAATATATGTCGCGCACTCTTTAATTTATCTGTGATCGTCAGATTGGTATGTAACGAAAACTAGACGTGACAATTTAATAGAAAAGAAAAATATCTCGATATAATTTATTATGATGTTAATGTTAGTCTCAATTACGTGATATTTATTTCTAATGGATTTCTTACTAGATAAAAAATCGTATTAAAGTGTCATGGACACATTTTTTTGTTTTTTTTTTTTTTTCATTCAGATATCGTAGAATTATTATGTCAGAGGTACATGCATACGCGTATTATTATATTATCCATTTTCGATGTATTTCTCCGTTCCTTTGTTTATTTTTTATATGAACAAATTTAAGTATCGAATGTCTTGTCTGTGACAAGAAGATAATGTGTGACATTCCTTTTTAAGGCTTTTAAAAGAGCTTATGCTTATAATCCGCTTTAAGTAGTGAACGCGACGCTGCCTATTATAAATATATATTTTTTTTTAATAATTTTTATGTCGATTTTTTTCATTTCACAGCGCAAACGACTTCCCTCATCTCCAACACCTCAGAAACGACGTACCAATTGAAACGTGAGAAAGAAAAAACCTATAGCAGCAGTTTTATTTGCTGGTCAAATGCTGAAGTACCTGTTCCTTCGTACAGATGTCGCTGCATATACCGTTTCAAGTACGATTTTCTACCAGAGCTGGAGATCGTCATCTGCACACTTCAGGCGAAATTCAAGAGGTGACACCCACTATCCTCCTGCCCCCCCCGCACTCAGCGGCCGTGGCGACAATCGCGGTGCATTCAGGTTCGTCGCTATATAAGAAATCAGCTGAACCCCTCGCGTCATATTATCATTAAAATTTTTTCCTCGTTTAATAATCACTTTAAAATATATATGTTTATGCGTTATATATATATATATATATATAAAACACATAACATATACAGGGTCTTCAAAAAGTCCGGGAACGCTAAAATATTTCGAAAAATATAAAAGATACGAAAAAATGTTTCATATAAAAGTTGTAGGGCTTAAAAAGATCTATTTAGTAGTCATATCAGTTTGACCATAGGTGGCGTTGCTAAGGTCATGAGGGTCAACTTTGTTTTTTTAAATAGAACTCCCTATTTTTTATTGGAAATTCTTGTAGCTTATCTCGAGAGCTTTCCAAAACACTATAATGAAGTCATTTTTTATTAAGTTCTTTCCGAGTTATGACGCTTGAAAGTTACAGTACCGCCGGCATTAGCATTACCCAAAGTGTATCGCGCGGAGGTGCGATCAGAGATGCTTCTCAGTCCACATATTCTAAAAACGAGTTGCGCTCGCTCGTATCTCGTTCTTTGTCTCTTTCGTATAGGTATATACGGGAGCGTTCTAGTTAAATGGTCAGTAAGGATGGGAGAGGATTGGAACTTTCAAGAATTAGTCGAACGTCTCGAAGTGAAGGCTTTATCTCTCAAAACGCTCCGTTATCACACACACGTCACCGTTCTCTCTTCTTTTCTTCTTTTTTTCTCTGGCAACAGTCCGAGTCGCTCTATGCGCCGTAGTCGCAATGCGTCGCTCTAGTCAGCACACCTTTTTGCTCAAAATTTGCTTTATATGAGAAATATTTCTACATGTGTTTCTTTTTCCGATTATAATATCACATTTTTCTCTGAAAAATGTTGACCGAAAAAGAAAGAATATTGCTACTTATTTATCGAGGATTTGGTAACCGTATTAGATCATATCAAGAAGTAGCTGATCTATTCAATGTTTCACATCCTGATCTCGATCCTATTTCTGAATCCACCGTTCGCAGAACAGTGACTCGTTTTTTTGAAACGGGAATAGTTAAGGACCGATCTCGCAGCGGAAGGCCGAAATCCGCAACTAATGATGATAAGATTTTGGATGTTCTCCAATCATTTCAGGAAAATCCCCATTTGTCCATATCAAAAACAGCACAAGCCCAAAAAATGATATCAGTGAAGGCAGCGTTTCTAACATTTTAAAAAAGCATAAATATTATCCGTATAAAATTGTTATCGCTCAAGAACTTATGAGAGATGATTTTGATAGAAGAATTCAGTTTTGTGAAGAACTGATGCATCGGTGTGATGATAATGCTAACTTTTTCAATTTTGTTATTTTTTCTGATAAAGCCACATTTCAAATAAATGGTGCTGTTAATCGCTACAATTGTAGATATTGGAGTGACGAAAATTCATGTTAAGTGAGTGATCTTCGCACACAATATCCACAAAAATTGAATGTTTGAATAGGGATCTGTAGTCGCGGTATTATAGGCCTATTTTTCATAGATGGTGATTTAAATGGTGAAAAATATGTAAATTTATGCGAGATCATATCATTCCTGAAATTGAAAATTTATTTGACGCAAACATGCAAAACGTTTGGTTCCAGCAAGATGGAGTAGGACCTCATTTTGCGGTACGAGTTCGAAAATTTTTAAACTGTTCTTTTCCTAATCAATGGATAAGTAGGAGAGGTTCCATTGAGTGGCCTGCTAGATCACCTGATCTATCTCCTCTTGATTTCTTTTTTTGGGGACAAATCAAAAGTAAGGTTTATGCGACGAAACCATGTAACTTGGAAGTATATAGTACCATGTAATTTGGAAGCTGATATAGTACCCTGTGACTTCCACTTGTTCCCTAAAATGAAAAATATTATGCAGGATGAACATTTTATGGATGTTGATACTATAAAACGAGAAACGAAGCTCCTAAAAGGATTGACAAAAGCGTTGGACTAAATGCATTTTGTCAGGGGGGGAGTATGTACTTCGAGGATGATCACATCCCCGTTCCAGTTTAAAAAGCATCCAGACTTAATATTTTTATATATTTACTAGATTTGAATAGATAAAACATAATTGTAAAATATTCGTCAAGAACATATTGAAAGCTAGAGGAAGAAACGAGAAATAATTGGCGTCTGTCATCTGAATGTTTTAAATCAACTAGTTACTCGAAAAATACAACACCGCTACAAAATTTATGTGTGTGTTAAATAAATAAATCTATGAAGACTATAGAAATCTCGAGAAATTATCAAGAAAAAAAATAAATACCAACAGGACACGGTGTTCCCAAGTGGTCCCCCATCCAAGTACTAACCGTGCCCAACGCTGCTTAACTGCAGTGATCGGACGAGAACTGGTGTTTTCAGCGTGATATGACCGTTGACCATTGTACCGTCTTTGTTTAAACATGAACTATCTAACTGGGAATTATTGTACAACTCCAAAATTTTGATCATGTGCGTTAGTAATAAATAAATATACGATTAATATAAAAAAAAACACGAAGAAATAATTGAGGAAGAAGGAAGAAAAAACTAGAAAGCTCATCTCTTTCTCAATTTTGTGAACAGTGGTTTGAAAAATACAACACCGTTGCAAAATGTGTCTCGATCGTGTGTGCTAAATAAATAAATATATGAAGATTGTATACGGGAATCTTGAGAAAATATCAAAAAGAATAAAAAAAAATGAACGCCAACAGTACACGGTGTTCCCAGGTGGTCACCCATCCAAGTACTAACCATGCCCAACGCTGCTTAACTGCAGTGATCGGACGAGAACTGGTGTTTTCAGCGTGGTATGACCGTTGACGGTTATACCGTCTTTGTTTAAGCATGAACTGGGTAACTGAAAATTATTGTACAACTTCAAAATTTTGACAATGTGCGTTAGTAATAAATAAATATATGATTAAAATAAAAAAAAGCTCGAAGAAATAATTGAGGAAGAAGGAAGAGAAAATTAAAGTTCATTTCTCTTTCTCCATTTTGTAAATATTGATTTGAAAAATACAGCACCGCTGCAAAATTTGTCTCAATCGTGAGTACTAAATAAATAAATGTATGAAAGCTATATACAGAAATCTCGAGAAATTATTCAAAAAAGAAATGGACGCCAACAGTACACGGTGTTCCCAAGTGGTCACCCATCCAAGTACTAACCGTGCCCAATGCTGCTTAACTGCAGTGATCGGACGAGAACTGGTGTTTTCAGCGTGGTATGACCGTTGACGATAACAGTGTCGTTTTTTAAACATAAATAGTACAACTGGGAATCATTGTACAACTCCAAAATTTTAACCGTGTGCGTTAATAATAAATAAATATACGATTAATATAAAAAGAGACGAAGAAATAATTGAGGAAGAAGAAAGAGGAAATTAGAAAGCTCATTTGTTTCTCAATTTTGTAAACTGTGATTTGAAAAATATACAGCACCGCTGCAAAATTTGTCTCAATCGTGAGTGCTAAATAAATAAATGTATGAAAGCTATATACAGAAATCTCGAGAAATTATTCAAGAAAATAAAAAAAATGAACGCCAACAGTACACGGTGTTCCCAGGTGGTCACCCATCCAAGTACTAACCGTGCCCAATGCTGCTTAACTGCAGTGATCGGACGAGAACTGGTGTTTTCAGCGTGGTATGACCGTTGACAATAACAGTGTCGTTTTTTAAACATAAATAGTACAACTGGGAATCATTGTACAACTCCAAAATTTTAACCGTGTGCATTAATAATAAATAAATATACGATTAATATAAAAAGAGACGAAGAAATAATTTTAAAAAATTAATAATTAATTAATAAAATTGAAAAAAGAAATAAACCTATTTTACTGTTGATTGTACAATATTGCGCCTATGGTATTTATGTAATTATTGTACTTTTATTTTTAATTTGTTTCTCTAAAAATTGTAAGTGCTTGATAGGGAAGTTTATGTTTAATTTGGAACGGTGCATTATGTTTTCTAATTTTAGTAATGTTTTTGGTGTATACATTGTCGTTTAGTTGTCCACGATAGAATTTTTCTCCTAGTTCCTTCATATAATCCAATATCATTGGTAGCTCGGTCTTTTTATGCATGTCACATATTTTTGCGTATTTGTTTTGTGAAAGAATTTATCTAAGATATTTGTTTTGAAAAACTTGAAGAGGTTTGATATTGGTTGGTGCAGCGCTACACCATACCGGGGTTGCATACATTATTATTGGCCTCATTATCATTTTATAAACTAGTAGCTTGTTGTGTACAGACGTAGGTGAGTTTCTTACTATTAACGGGTATATTTTTCTTAGCATTCTTAGCATTAGGTATGCTTCGTGCAATACTTGTTGTATATGTTTTTTAAAATACGTGTTGTATATGTTTTTTAAAAGTTAATTTAGAATCCAAGTATACTCCTACGTAGATATCTAATGTTATTTGTAGGTTCTATCTTATGTCCGTATATTTTGATAGGTTGTATTATTCTTATATCTTGATATTTCTTAGCAAATAATATTATTTCAGTCTTTGTTGAATTTAATGAGATTTTCCACTTAGTATAGAATTTTTCTAAGATGTTGATATGTATCTGTAATTGTTTTGCTGCTACTATTGCGTTGAATGAGTCTGCATATATGGCTGTGTCATCTGCAAATAATGCTAATGAAGTTTTTTGGGACTATGGTAAATCATTAAGGTATATATTAAAGAGTTTGGGCCCTAATACAGATCCTTGCGATACGCCCGCATTTATTTTTCGTTTTGTTGATTTGCTTTCGTTTACCACGACTATTAGATGTCTATTTCTCAAATAGTTATTTATTAATTTTATGAGTGTAGTGTGTAATTGAATTGTATCATTTTATAGATGAGACCATCTATTCACACCCTATCAAACGCTTTTTCAATGTCTGATAGTAGCATGACTGTGACATTGTTTTTATTGAAATTGATGCTTATATCATTGACTATTCTGGTTACTTGCTGAACAGTGTTATGTCTCTCCCTGAATCCAAATTGATTATCTTTTATAATATTTTCTTGTTTTTCATATTTATTGAGTCTTTTGTGTATAATTTTTTCAGATAACTTACTCATAGTTGTTAGGAGGCTAATAGGTCTGTAGCTAGTTGGTTCATTTTTGTTTCTGCCCGTTTTCATAGGCACAATGCTTCCAGTTTTCTATTATTGAGGAAAATATGATAACTTAAAGCTTACATTTATAACATAAGTAAACTGCACTACGGCTTTACGACTCATGTTTTTAAGAATTATGTTTTGTATCATGTGTGCTTCAGGTGCTTTACGTGATGGAAGTTTTTTATTTCATTAATGATTTCTTTTGGATGCATAATAAACTTATGCCATTCATCTTTCAATTTTGTATTTTTTAGATATTCTTCTACTTCTTTAATTATTTTATTTTGATCGTATGAGTTAACTATATCAATATTATGTATTTCTTCAAACTAAGAGGCAAGTATATTAGCTTTTTCTTTGTCAGTTATTGCCTCTACATTGTTCTTCTTTAGGGTAGAAACTGGATTATATTCCTTCTTAAAAATTTTTGTCATTCTCCATAGTGAATTGTCATTAACGTTTAATTTCGTTAATTTTTTGGCCCAATTATTGTTTCTAAATTTAGCTATTTTAGCTCTTATTTCATTCGTTTTTTCGTTGGCTTCTATTTTATATCTGTTTAAGTGCGTTCTCTGCCACTTTTTACGTAGCCTATTTCTTATTGTAATTATGTTTAGGACGCTGGCTTTTTATATCCTACCGCGATTCATTAGGCGCTAAGTGACGATTAGCTACGAGCCGGTTTCGCTACTACGGTAACAACATCCATTGAACTAGAGGCACACATGTTTATGTCGTCAGCCACTGGATACTCGCTGTTATCACGCGTTCGAGCGAACGGATGTGCTGTTGTTAATAGCGCGCGCGTGATCTAAAACGTAACATAACGAAGTACTTTTTTGTTCATGTGTTCTTTTGTGCGGTTATTTTGACGTACGGTTAGGCGGCTGGTGGTATAGAGCAGTAAAAAAGGTACCATTTTTTGTACGAAAAAAGTTTTTTATTCGTAAGTCAATCGTACGATCCACCCAGTGGAATGTTTTAACATTTTTACACGCGGAAAGTTGCTGTTGTGGGTCACGATATTAACGTCATCCGTTGTTGTTGCTGGTGACTCGACGCGATGATCGACGTGTTCGACAGGTAAATGTCGTATCGTCTGTTCGCTCATTTCAATACGATGGGCAAATTCGCACGAATGCTCAATACATTATAACTCGCATCGTGAACCCGTCACATCGGTTCCTTCTTCGTTCGATGATTCTTCATTCGACGACGATGATGGTGCAGTCACAGTCCGTCTTTGCTGCGATTCTCTCTCTCTCTCTCTCTCTCTCTCTTTCTTTCTCTCCGCGTGTGCGTGAGTGAAGAACAAACATTCTCGATTAGTAGCACACCAAAATTACCGCAGGGTACAAAAATCGATCATTTACCAAAAATGATACGAACGAACACTGCTCCTTACGACGGTTAGCGATTTCATTATCATCGTCGTTGTTATCATCCAAATGGCGATTGTTCTGCAACGAAGATGCCGTGCCATTGGGAATATGTTCCTCAGCAATATGGCATAAGGTCCCGTTCTCGCACGATCATCGAACGTTCGATGTCTCGATCGCATCGTGGAGAAGCTTAAACGAATATGACGAATATGACCGATCGGCGTCGGCGTCGGCGTCGGCGTTATTACGCTCGCGCGCTCTCTCGTGGAGGAGGTGACACGACACTCGCCAATGTCGATCGAGTCATCATCGTCGTCGTCATCGTTGTTTCGGTCTCGTCCGAATCGCGATGAAACGTTACGTTCGCGACAAAAAAGAGAGTCGATTCACACGAACCCGTTTCGGGTCGTTTATATACCGTTTTTTCGCCTCGTATCGAATCTATTATTATCGGATTAAAAATGGGTGGAGGGGGAATGGTGTATCGAAGAAATTGAACATATCGATTACATTTTTTTATTAGTCAACAACAAGCGTAAGACGTTTGTACAACGTGCGAGATAAAGCGCAACGCGAGCATCGTGTGTTCGCATGTCTACCAGGCGTCAGTGCGCGAACACTCTAATTTGTGCGTTCGATCGGTGATTTGGATCTTTATCATATGTTCATTATCGCGCAGAGCGGCATCAAGGTCGCGATAAAAGTACATGAGGTTCGTCGAATCGAGATCCATTTGAAACATTGCACAACGAGCATACTGTTCGACGCCACCGAGACGCGCTACGACGCAATTGAACGCACAATTGCTCAAAGTAACATCTACAGGATGATAGACGGCCGTGCCGCTGGCCGAACCGATCGATGATTTCTTCCTAATCGATAGCACGCCGCTGTGATGCCGCGTCTCGTCGATGAATTCCGTGCTTGTTGTCGGCCATAAAGTCACTCGTACAAAATACATTTCGTTGCGCACTATCTCTATCAAACGCTGCGGATCGTCGTTGATCGTGTTGATCAGAACGGAAATTAGTTTTTTTGTCGATTGTTAACGCTGCTGCTGCTGCTGCTACCACCATTCTTCCGCGTACTCGTCCTCTTCGTCATCGTTTATACCAATCGTCCGGGTTCTCCGACATATTATCCCCGTATACGATTTTGATACCGGGAGGCGGTGACGGCATCGGTGGAAATCTATAATCCCAAGCGACTCTCATTCCTATCTTAGATCCCGTCGGATCGCGACTAGCTGTGGCAGCGGTCGATGATGATCGTTCTTGTTGAAGATGGTTGTTGCTCGTTCGCTGCCGCTGCTGCGCCGTCGCCGTATTGGAGCTTTTCTTCCTCGTCGGTACCGATCGCGGAGGCATGTTCCTTGTTATCGTCCTCGAAACCGCGCGATGCTGCTGTGGCATAGCTGTGTTGTGAGGCCGTGGGAGTTGATTCAGCATATACAATTTGGGACACAGTTTCCCGACCTTGTTCAAGCGTAGGAATTGAGCCATGCATATCGAGCATATTCGACCCATAGATTCGTCCATGCTAGGAGTCGCCATCAGATACGTGAAATCTCGTACACTCAAACGCCGAAACGAACACTCAGCCTCGTCTACGTAGTCGTACCAATAATTTACGTATTTCAGCATCAACTTGTCCGTTATTTCGTCCACACTGGAAAATGCACTGAACGCGTATGTCGTGGTTGCCGACAACAGACGATGTTTCGCGTGATCTATATTCATGTCCACCCCTTGGCACAGTAGCTGGAATTGGTCATGAACGTTTCGTCGAGTCAGTTTACCCGAGCACAGATCCACTTCCTCCATAGTCAACGAGCCGCGCAATTGTTGCGCTATTTCATACTGCTTGTCCTGCGGCAGCAGGTTGTACACGTTGAACGAGCGAGCGAAAGCATGGAAGGACGGTGGTTGCGACGGGACCGTGTTCGTGTTAGCGGCATATCGATGCGATTGTTCCATCGTACGATTGAAGACGGTCGTCGATGTTGCTCTATTGGTGTGTCGAGCAGTTTTCATCCCAACGATCTCGTCGCTCTCGATGTCCGTGACGCTGTCGTCGTCGTCGCTGCTGCTGAACCGTTTTCTCGACGTTTTGGAACGATTAGACGACGACGTTGGCCGCTTCTGTGGTGGCTGATTTTGTTGCTGCATATGCAGGCGCGTCTTCTTCAGTTCCTCCAACTGCTTCCACAGCTTGGGGTCTTTGCGTACAATGGGGATTTCTTCGATTCGTAGGGTGTCCCATGTCGTCGTGAACATTGCCGGATAACGGCAATGACAGTATGTCATGTCACCGTGTCTTCGAGCCGCCGGTCCTCGGTAGCGATAACGTCTCGTTCATGCTCGAGTGCGAAAAATCCGTAGTGCTGGCATCGACTGCGGCGATATTATCGGTGGTAGTCGATCGCGGATACAGTGACGACTGTCCGGTGTGATTCGTAGCTGATTGACTCATGACTCCCTCGAGCAACGAGCTTTATATACCCCTTTATCGATACCGTTGATCTTTCACGTCCTATCGAGCGCACGCATCGGCCATGGCCACTGCGTTATCTCGATCGCCACATCTCGTTGTACAACGATAGGTTAAAAAAAGTCCGGATTAAGTGGCGATCCGATCGGTTTCCGTGTGTTTCTCGTGTCACGACGTGAAACGTGAATGCATGTAAGTTAGTCCTTTTTGAGGTCAATAGATTTAACTAATTTACCCCGGGACGGACTGGTTTGTGTGAATTATGTTTTAACTCGGAACGAAGAAGGATCTTTAGGATTTAATCTGAGGAGACAAATATTTAAGTATAAAATCTTTAATTGTTACCTTTTACAATTGAGAGTCAATAGATCAGCGTTTTAAGAATGTTTTTTATATGTGTTATAGTCATGAAATACAAGAATGTGTAAGTGAATGAATGGTATGGAATGAATCTTTCTGAATGAATGAATGACAACCGAATTAATGAATCAATCCATGCCCACTGGTCTGCGCGTCGCTTTTTATAGGCAGGTGGTGAGATACCCCCGCGCGAGTTCTTACCACCTTTTTAGTAGTAGGGGAAGGATGTTTTCCATGATATAAGAGTGATAATCAATAATCATGGTTATGATATTTGTTATCTACCCATTGTTCTTTATATCTTCTCCGATGAAGAAGCATTCGGTATTGTATTTATTACGTCTAGACTGAGGATCAATTGGCCAAAATATCCGGTCTAAACGTTATTGTCGAATTGATTTTATGATTGAATTTATATTGTTTAAAGTTACGTGGACGTAACACTCGCTACTCCTCCTCCCCCCCGCCTTAGAAAACTGATGATATTTCTCGACGAGTTCATCAGCGAAGTGAAAACATCAGATGAAACACTTGCGCCTTATCGTCAAATGCGTTTCCGAATTCGGATAGTCAGTTTTTATGCGTTTCTTGATCTTTATCACGATATCGCGAAAATCAGATCGCGATACGATGTAACCGGTCTCCTCTACGAATTCTCGTAAAAAGCGATAAGGATCGCTGTCTCTTATCGTAATGGTGGAGTCTTCGTGTATGCGATACCTTTGTAGCAGTGACTCGAACGGGTCGATCATCACGTGGAGGTTCGCACGTCGCGCGCACCATAGCTTCCGGCAGATCGTCGATCAACACACGATCAACGAGCGTATAAGTAGGTTCGAATAACGCGGCTGAATGCGGCGAGTCGCGGCAAGTGCAGCGTCCTGTTAACACAGCGCTTAGGATAAGTGGCGCTTGGGAGGTGGCGCGGCAAGCGAGGATAGGGAGTCGGCAAGAAGATGCGAAGAAAGGAGGAAGCGAAAAGGGAGTACAAAGAAGGGTGATATATTTCAGCCAATCTTTTCTACCAACCTCATGTATCCATATCACAACTAAATACAATAAACTCATACATATCCTAGTGCAGGTGAGACGGTCTCGCGTCCCACCGTTTTGTGCCCCTGGACCTTCCGAGCCGACCATCAGGACAGGAGGAGCAGGGAGGATGAGAAGGACTTCGCTCACAGCCAGGCACGTGCCCCTCAGGTGATTGCTCTCTCCCTATTCTCTTTCCCTATTAACGCATTATGTGTCGTCCCGAAAGGAATTACCGCTGCCACGTTTGTTGTCAGGCAGGCTACAATAACAACACGGAAGGAGCAAGGCGGGATACCGTCGAGCACGATCACGACTCGTGGCCCGCTCGTCTAAGAAAACAGCGGCGAGACAGACCTAAGAAAAAGAGCGCGGGACAAAGCGAGAGAAAAGGAGAGAGAGGGAGAGGGAGAGAGAGAGAGAGAGAGCGAGAGAGAGAGAGAGAGAGAGAGAGAGAGCATATGTTACGCGGGTCGGCAACACCGATTCGCGGAAGGATCCCCGACCCGTGGAACGAGCGAGGAACGGGGAGAGAGCGGGACTCCTCTTGAAAAACGAGGAAGCAGAAAGAAAGAGAGATTGAGATTCGTTTTTCCTCTCGCAAGAGAAAGATTGATTTTTGGTTGTTCGCTCGAAGAAAGATTTGCTTGGGGATCTTGATAGGGAGAGACTCGCTTTGGCGTTCCGTTGGTTTGAGACAAGTTTGATGTTCCGCTCGAGAGAGAGAGAGAAAAGAGTTCTCGTTTCGCTCGCGATAGAGTTCATGGGTTCCGATCGCTAGCGACCAAACAGCGAGGTGCATCGTGCATTGCCGTGCATTACCGAGCGAAGAGAGAGAAGAGGAAGGACAACAGCCGACCTCGCGATAGGATCGACCCGCCCGACGACCGTTCAGGACCACGCCGCCGGGAGGTTCCCGATTTTATAAGGCCGTCCACCTGTTACCATTTTCGGTGTTTCGTCTGCGTATCTTGTCGGAAAGTCGGTTTGTTGCGAAGAGCGTTATCGATCTCGCGAGTACGCGCGCAGGGAAAACTTGTACCGTCTCGCGGGGTTTCGGAGCGTACCGATTCCTGAAATAATAAACTTGTAATTCCAATAGTAAGAACGCCACTCTTTATCTTTCTGCACGCCTTCCCGATCTCCGGCCCAACCCCTCCCGTCTACCGACTGGAAATTTCACGGAGCTACCGGTCCCATCGGAATCTCGCATCGCGGCCACCCTTGGGGGCAATTAGCGTTGGTGAGTGGTGCGGCCGCCCGCACCTGGCACCCAACTTATCATCTCGCGGATGAGTGTGAAAGGCCGTGACGCGTGGGCCGACGGCAATTTGCCAGCGTTTGGAAGATAACGTCGCAAGACAGAGAATGAATATTTTCGAAAAAGTGTGCAAGAAATATTTATATAATAGTAACCTTAAAACGATATTATTATGCATATTGGAATAGAAACATATTTATACATGTATCTTCGAATTGAATCGATGAGTGCATCGTAGAAACGTTACGCAGACGTTCAACCTATGTTACTTTGACGGCTTGTAAGTAGTATTCTGTTAGCCACGATGCAATTTGCGATACAAGAAAAGAAAGTAGAAGTATTTAACCAAATACTTCGTATTATAACATGTGAAAATTCAAACTTTCAATTTGTGACCCATATGTCCCGCAATTTGCGCTTTCGCCCCACTGTGCGACGGCGCGAACAGCCGTGAAAATTGCACGCTTGTCGGGCGAATCAGCGGTTTCGTGATCACCACCGATCACTTTTCGCTGCAGAGTCTCGATCGAGCGACGTTGGTGGTCCAAAATAGCGACGAGTTCCAGAGTGACCAGAGCGACCAAGTTGCGCACTCGAGTAACGATCTCCTCGATGTTCCGCGCGAAGTCAGCCAGTTTCCTCGCTTTTGCCAAATGTTCGCTCTCGACCAGACGGATTCGCGCGAACAATGTGTCTCGCGCGTTTTCGAACGTACCACGCCGTCTGGTCTCGTCGACGAAACCATCTCGCGCTCCAATTCGACCGTTTTTTGCTGAACGGCGAGTCGAACGGTGTCGTCGCTGCGTTCCAGCATTCGCCGTAAGTGTATGTCTACAACCTCGTTTTAAGAAAATATTTTATCTCTATACCGTAAGCTCTAAGCTGTAAGCTGAAAACTGTTAAATAAACCTTAAAAACGGTAATCCACAATATAAAACGTAAGGCGTGAAACGTGACGTATGTCAGCCAATGAGAGAACGGTTATTCGGACTTGGTGGTTGGTGATAATGCGTTTGTAAACACGCAGTTTCTTTACTTTCTACATAACCAAGATGGATTTACGTCAAGCTCTCCTGCTAACAACGGTGTTATGTTCGTGGAATGTGCATCTTTTACAAATATATGGAGTACAAAATCGGAGGTTATATCGGCGAGCGAGGTTATATCCACGATCGACGGTGTATTCTTTTTGACACGACAAAACGTCCTCTTCGCTGATTGGCTGAAAATTATATGTCGACTTTAAACTCTACGCTTTAGGTCGTAGGAATTGAGTTTTGCGCAATTCGCTTAGATCTAATGACTAAAGCTTAAATACTGCGCGGGAATGTCTTAGAGACGGAAATGACGTCACTTAACACTTACGGCTTAGAGCTTACATCCTCTTAAAGCAAGGTTGTAGACATACACTAACACGTATGCGCGTCGACGAATAGCGGTATTCGGCGTTCGAGTTTCGCTGTGTCACCCGTTATCTCGATCGCCGTTTCGCGCAAGTCACCTAATCGTTTCGTCTCCGTGCGAACACGGCGCGGCGACGGAGGTCGTGAAATATTCGTTCGACTCGACGTACCGTTCGTGCGGAAACATCGCTGTCACCGGTGTCGTTCGTATACGAACGGACGATGTCAAAATTGCGCAAACGATCGGTTGTTCGACATGAAAATCGAACATGTTCGACCGATGATTTGATCGATGCAACGGAGCACGATGCAACCATTAATAACAATGAACGGCGACAACGACGAACCGCGTTTCCTCTCGCGGCACAGCGATTTCATCGCATCGATATTATGAGCTACGGGATCAACTGCACGTGGAATCTTTTACGTCATGTGTACATGTCGTCGTCCGGTGTGTCGCTCAACAAAGCGGCACCACTTGTGAAGATCCACGCCGATATGTCGAATTACGAGAAGAGTGAAACTTCATCGCAACGTAATTCGTCACCACAGTTAATGTACTCGTCCGCTGATTATTACGGAGAGGGACCACTCGAGGGGTATGTTCTGTTGTGCGAGATTGCGCGACAGCGGACTTGGACCTGGCGCAAAGAAAGAACGATTCGTTCTTTTCACCGTTTAACAATTGCGACACTATAGTGCCGTTTGTTCTTCAAACACCTTTAATTTGGCTCGGAGTTTTGGGCTCAATAATCGGTATCGCGCTCAGTACTCAAACATTCAACGCGTCTTCGCCTTGTTCGTACCGATTGGCATTACCGATAGCATTCTTGTTCACTGCGGTGTACAATCGTGCTAGTTCCGACGATCACGAGCGCCGACTATGCAAATTGTACAGTTGCGAACATATACCAGATGATCTGGAATAATCGGAAGCGGGGGATACATTTTCGACGCCCTAATCTCTGGACGATCGACGATTGTGAGCGGAGACAACGGTGCCTTCAACGCTCCTCGTAATTCGAAACATGTTAGAGCAACTTAAAAAAAATTATACACGCTTCGTACGCGTTACACGCGCATACGTGTACCGAGGAGTAACATTGAGAGTTACGATATCGCACGAGTTCATGCAAATATAGTGACTCAAAATACAACCTCGAAAAAAAAAGTGATGTTGCAATTGGAGGGGACTACCTACCCGAACGCGAGCGAAGAAAACAAGGAACACTGTTTTTGTAAGTGTTCGCTTGTCAATAATCGAAGAGCCTGAAATTCATGAAACATGCACGAATGTAAAAAAAGAAATAAATGTGTGTGTATTAAGTCCAGTTATGTACGGTTAGGCAGAAGGAGAAATTGGGAAAATGCAATGATACATATCGCACGACGAACGTAACACGACCGCGATCGCGACGATGACCGCGACGACGACGATGCGAGAATCGATGTTATGATGTTAGAAGGATTTGGAAAATTGAGAATGCGTTCAGTCTGTCATTGTTCAGTTGTACGTTGTATACTGAAAGGTGTTAAGGATGTCAAATATATATTAGCTAAAAAAGGTCATGAAGATTTTGCTTGATTTCTTATTCATACGTGCTAAAAACGTCTAAACGAGAGACGACCTCTTGATCGCCTACCTGCGCTAAATCATTTCCTTATGCTAAATCGCTTCAGAATGAGTCTCATTGTATGCCTGCCTGTTCTATAAACGTCTAAATATGGCTTACTGCAAGTTTGTTGAGTTTACTTACGTTAGAAAGTGTTAATAGCAATATGTTCGATAATGTCGTGTGTGTGACAGTCAAGGATTGAACTGGATATTTTTCGATGAGATGATGATCATGTGGACGACGACGAATGTAACACGACCGCGTACGCGACGACGTCCGCGCGTCGGCGACGATTTACGTACGCTAATTCGATGCTGGAGAAGGAAAAAACGGGAAGTCTGTACAATGTATCTGATGAATAAAAATATGTAATTAAAACAGCAAAAGAAGAGTCTTTTAACAGTAAGCAAGCCCAGAAGAAAAAAAAATAATCATCTTAAGTCTTTAGCAAAACGACCACTTTTTTTACACTTTCCTCTAGATAAGGCGTTATCATATTTCTTGGACGACGCCGCATATGGAACATACCAACTATTAAAAAAATGATAACACGCTCGGTAGCTAACAGCCGTTACCTTAATGTTATTTGATATATTTATGTTAACGAGTTACTCCTCTCGCACCGACGTGGTGTGTGTGTGTGTGTAAGTACCGTACGATCGAAAAACAAAAACTGTCAAACGTTCCACAAGCTAAGCGCATGCCATGAACAAAAAATGAGTGGCGTCGAGTTCGAATATCGTCACAAAGTGTTCGATCGTACGATACGTACAATTTCGGTGCGAGCGGATAAACCGCCGTCGTTCGACAAAACAATATCGAATGACTATCTAATTCAGTATAGGCAAGTATAACGCTCGATTTTCGATTAATTGCCCGTATCGTACAGTCGATTACGTCATTTGCAACGATACGAAAAATGCTCGTGTTCCCGTTGATTTCTCTCAAAATGTACCCAAGCAACGTATGGGTGATATAGCGACAAAACGGTCGAAACAGATTAGCGCAACGACCCTGTCAGTGTTCCCACTTATGACCTGGGATTCGGACCTAGTATTTCAACCGGCCGACAGTCTACTCCCAGCATCTGATACTGAATATGCGGCTCAGATCCTTCGGATATCAGCAAACGACATCGATGCTCCCGAGCTGCAGCCAACTTCAACTTGGAAGATTTACAGTGCTCTTGCTCAAAGGAACGATTCCCGCCGTTTCCAACCGTCCGAACGTCTCCTCACTGGCGTTTTACGGTGCATTTCGCGGACTTAGATATAATGTCGGCATCAGCAACACCTTCGTGATCCCCTATCCGGTCGTGCACAATTCGATCGAATTCCGCCCGTGAGAGCGTTCATCGCGTCGAATTCGCCGAGAATCTCCCGACCGCGCGATTCGACCCACTCGCAGTTCCTTTTTTCTCGAATCCCCCGGCCCGTCAGTGTTCGCATGTGTATGACCTGGAATTCCGACCCAGCGTTGACGTCCGACGTCCGACCGCCGCTTCCTCGTTGCACGTACTAAGGCGACTCGGATATCAGCAAACGCCATCGATGCTCTCGGGTGTCACCCATGCATTTAGGGGGCGCAGATCCCTCGCCAGATTTACAGGTGCTGTTTTCCATTCGAACGATTCCCGGTGTTTTCAACCGTCCGATATCGAATTCGCCAACGCTTTCGCGATCCCTTGCCGGTCGCGTACGACTCGATCAACCGCAGCCCTCTCGAGAGAGGAGCTGTCGTCGATTCGAAGATCGCCGAGAACCTACTAACCGCGCGATTCGACTCACCCATAAAGACCCCCCAAGCCCTCGCTAATCACGCCCACTTATCTCACCTTTTTCCTTGCCGCTACTATACCGTGTTGTTGCGATGTACCTTCGTTGAAAGACGAAGAACCGAACCATGAGTACCGTTCGAATGTTCGGCGTGGCTTTTTATACTCGGTGATCGTTGTTTCCACTCAACGATTTTCGACAATAGATAAATTATATAGAAAAATTATACAACGTTCGATGCGCCGGCTTGACCTCGATATCGTTCGGTCGAGCGTGAACGCTGACTATCGCTCGCTACATATCATTTATGTAAACAGTCATGCGAGCACATGATTGCGCAATATACGCAACGTCTCCGATACGGAGCGCGCCGTTCAGTCGAGCGTGAAAGCAGATTATCGCTCGCGTCATTACACTTCCGCACGAGAATCGGCAAGTGCGAAATTGGGTCGTGCATAACAGACCGAGCGGATAGTGAACGACCGAACGTAGCTCTCGGACGCGACACGGCGTTGATGTTTTAAACGAACCAACCGATCGCACACATCTTCTGCTCGAACGGTCCAGGCGATCGGGGTCGATTCGTCAATGTAGTTTTTCGAGTCACCGTACAACAGTTCGCGTGCGACTCGCATTTTTTGCGAATAGGAAAATCTATAGCCATTGTCACAACGGTAACGATGACTGCACCTTTCGTTCGATGACGAAGTCATGATGCAAAAACCAATCTAACGATTGCTTAAATCTTTTCCATCTGAAAAATGATAAGCGCACCAATGGTCACCGCTGGTATTCGCGAACCAGACGTCGTTCGAGTCGAGGGTGACAATACCGAGATCGAGTTCTCCGGTTCGGAGATAGACGTGAATGAAGAGTGGCGGAGCGAAAGCGACGACGACGATCTTACGGCCACAGAGGCGACGCCGCGACACCACAAAAAAGTGTCACTTTTGCCACTGTGTCACGACGAGCGTCGGAGACGAACGAAAAAGGTACGCGTAACAATAACGGCGACATCGATCTCGCAGCAGCGACGGCGGAAAAAGCACCAGTCGTATCATCGTGCGTTAGTTCGCGTTTCGACACGTGTATCGTGTACGTTCTAGACAAGTAACTGACGCGTGAATCGTACCATATCTTCGCTCGATAGCTGCACTCTCATTTGGCGAAGGAGAATCTACCGGGCAGTCTTGCGATCGTGGGTTTTTCGAAACATGCAACGACCGCGTCGCATAATTCTACCGTACTGTCACAGCTGTCGAACGCCACCGTTGACCTGAGCGATGAATTTCCGATTCCGTACATACGTTTGGATCCGAATGATCGATGCACCATTTTTGACTTCAAGCGACAAACCGGCAATCCGGTGATCGTGCTGTTGATCACCCTGCCGGCAGTCGAATGGAGATGTATTTGTCGTGCGACGGCGCGATTCTCGTGCACGCTCGACACACTCTGCGTCAGAACATGACCGAAGTGGCTGATGTGTTGAATCAATTGAATTGTTCGTATCTGGAAGATTTGTACACGCGCGTAAACATGATCACGATGTCGCAATACGAGACGACCGATGACGACAGCCGTCCGGCTGAATGTGACGATTCTTCGCGCGTTATCGGATTCGAGCGACATCGCGACGATGATTCGTTGTCGCACTACGTAACCGCTACAGTCAGGAAATCGCCGCCGTGGCACTCGATTCCGCCGCTGTCAATAACGTCGTCAACCGTGCCAACGGCGACGGGCGGCGGCGTGTCAACGATCGAATGTTACAACGAAGACGACGAGCAATGGGTGAATGAAGATGCTCGCACGGTCGTGTCGATACCGCAGCATTGTTCCATCGTGATAACAACTCGACGCGACGAACCACGACAGCGATGATGGCAAGGCGCTTGATCTGCAAAACGGTGACGGGAACGCGGTCGAACGACTGTACGGTCAAAATCATAACCTATTATTGGGTCATTCGCGGCGCATGGACGCGACATTGCTCGACTCTCATCATTTTTCGACCAATCTGTTGCCCGTGGTGCACGGTGAATCGGTCGACGTGCAAATTCTTTATGCTCCATTTGTTTAGGGCAGAGCTCGGCAAAATGTGCACGCGACGGCCGATTTTCGACTATCTCCACCCACCGTTATTGCCTTTACCTCGCCGCTCCGCGCGCTGCCTAAAAGCCGCTCGAACCTCAGGAGCGTGTTTCCAATAGTTTTCCACGTCACCCATGAAGTACTATTGTTCACGCGTTTTTTTTTAAGTGGTGTCCCCAGTAAGCCTAATCCACTGATGACTGTAACAACCCGTAACTAATTGAACAGAAGCGAAATAAAATATGTTAAATGAAGAATATTCAACTCGATTTTCGGCGTCTTTTATTGGTAAGAGTGGAAACGTCAATTTGGATATTGCATGTAGCGAGCCGCAAAAAAATGAACGCCAACAGTACACGGTGTTCCCAAGTGGTCACCCCCATCCAAGTACTAACCGTGCCCAACGCTATTTAACTGCAGTGATCGGACGAGAACTGGCGTTTTTAGCGTGATATGACTTAATATCACGATATGATTTAATCGTGTATAGTAATAATAAATAAATATATGATTAAAATAAAAAAAAAACTCGAAGAAATAATTGGTGAAGAAGGAAGAGAAAATTAGAAAGCTCATTTCTTTTTCAATTTTGTAAACAGTGATTTGAAAAATACAGCACCGCTGCAAAATTTGTCTCGATCGTGTGGGCTAAATAAATAAATGTGTAAAAGCTGTACACAGGAATCTCGAGAAATTATTCAAGAAAATAAAAAAAATAAACGCCAACAGTACACGGTGTTCCCAAGTGGTCACCCATCCAAGTACTAACCGTGCCCAACGCTACT
Organism: Harpegnathos saltator; assembly: GCF_003227715.2. Lineage (NCBI taxonomy): Eukaryota > Metazoa > Arthropoda > Insecta > Hymenoptera > Formicidae > Harpegnathos > Harpegnathos saltator. The sequence goes on from NW_020229922.1 coordinate 281,274, forward strand.
TAACTGCAGTGATCGGACGAGAACTGGTGTTTTCAGCGTGGTATGACCGTTGACGATACCAATTTGTTTTTTTAAACGTGAACTATCCATCTAAGTCAGAGCTCGGCAAAATGTGCACGCGACGGCCGATTTTCGACTATCTCCGCCCACAGCTATTACCTTTACCTCGCCGTTCCGCGTGCTGCCTACAAGCCGCTCGAACCTCAGGAGCGTGTTTCCAATAGTTTCCCACGTCACCCATGAGGTACTATTATTGACGCATTTTTTTTAAGTAGTATCTCCAGTAGGCCTCTTCATTTTTCAGAAATGAAGTTTATAAAAAATGAGAAGTATTCTTCTTTAAGCGACGATTCCTTACCACGTCTTATGCGGCTCGCTACATGCAATATCCAAATTGACGGTTCCACTCTTACCAATAAAAGACGCCGAAAATCGAATTGAATTTCTTCATTTGACATATTTTATTTCGCTTCTGTTCAATTAGTTACGGGTTGTTATAGTCATCAGTGGATTAGACTTACTGAGGATATCACTTAGAAAAAACGCGTCCATAATAGTACTTCATGGGTGACGTGGAAAACTATTGGAAACACGCTCCTGAGGCTCGAGCGGCTTATAGGCAGCGCGCGGAGCGGCGAGGTAAAGGCAATAGCGGTGGGCGGAGATAGTCGAAAATCGGCCGTCGCGTGCACATTTTGCCGAGCTCTGGTTTAGGGCCTACATAGAATCACAGTTCGTTAGCGAGCTGCCTACCACATGTCAACACGGACGACACGCACGAAACAATAAATAACACGTCCATACGGCGCTTACATATGGCCGTTAGCAGATTCTTGCATTCTCACGATATATTACCAGAGAAACATAAACTCTTATAATAATAAAAATTTTTTGCATGGGACAAAACTGGTTTATTTTTTTTCGTTGTTCATTAACAATTGTATACATCAAACGACCTGATCGAGCATCATTAATTTCTGCGGAAAACTATCGGTGAATAATCGCCATCGTGAAATTTCGAACAATAATTTATTCACCAAACGACATTGAACGTGCGGTGAACGCTCGCGCATGGCCAATAATTGCGACGTGAGGTGCTGCACGATTCGCCACGCGTTCACGCGACCGAACACTTCGTCCAACAGAACGCGAGTTTTCGCGCTCAGGTGCGTGAACGAAGGAACGCCCACCTTATCGTCGATGGCGTCGACCGATGAGGGTGGATACTCGTAATATTCTTCGTCATCGCGGCTCGTGTCGTCGTGGAAACCAAAATAATTGGCCAATTCGTTCAATGCGACGGCATGCACAGAATACGGGTGGGTGGTCGTTCGCATGTCGTAATCCAATCTATCGTTGTTACCACTGCCGACACGAACGCGCCATTCTGACATTCTGAACGGGCCGGCGAACCACGAAGCGCCTCTCGCGTGTCACCAATCGATCGCTGCCTCGATCGATTCGCGCAACCAGGGAACGTGCACATCTTCTAGCCGCATGTACCATTTGTATTGACCGTTCAATCGAATCGATCGGCCGCTGGGTGACGAGGCGGCCAAGATTTCAGGTCACAAGTTCGACGTGACGTTGATGTCCAGGTCCACCTTGAAGCTCTTGATCTCGGTGGTGGTGATGTTGCCGTCGATCGCTGACCCTCGGCACCAGGGAGCGTAGTACACTGAAAAATTCAGTGGTATACTTAGCACTGACAATCAGTGTATATTCGCTGATTGACAGTGAGTTTCACTGATTCACTTTTAGAGAGCAGAGTCCACCTCGTTGTCGTAACGATCGTCGATGATCGCGGCGAGAGCGACTGGTACACTATTCGTTGTTGTTTCTCCTCGGGCTCATCCAGCCAACGATTTCGATCCGCTGATACGGAACTGTCGTTCAATATACACAGCAGAAAGAACGATAACGTTGAGACGACGTCCACAGCGATGACCATGGTCTTGCGATCTCACACGAGAGAACCTTCGTGCGCGACAGCACGGCTCGCGCGAGAATTTTTTTGATATCGAAACGCTCTCCAATACGACAAAAATGTATTAAACATCTTGATATAAAATTGTCACTTTCTTATTTTTTCCCGCTCGGTTAGATGCGAATAGGTAGAAGAACGCCACCAATCGCGTTCTTCGAAGACGTTTTCGACCGACCGTTGCAACAGCAAAATTTCGCGCCTCAATTGTACAGCCGGACGACACCGAATGTACCGCGGTGAACGATCCAACATGACAGAAAGTTGCGACGAGATGTGTCGCGCTAATTGCCACGAGTTCGCGCGATCGAACGATTGTTCCATGAGCGTGCTAGCGTTCATCAGCGTTCAATGCGTAAGAAGGGAATTCCTCCGACTTGTTGAGTGCTTCGATCAATAGAAACGGATCTCTTTCGGCACGGAGCCCAAAATAAGCGGCCATTTCGTTCAATGCTACTGCGTGCAATGAATACACTGACTCGTTGGGTTCGATAACATATCGAAGTAGTTCGTATGTTGCGAGTTTTGGACCGAACCAATCGGCACCGGTGGTGTGATCCAACCACGAGTTTTTGATTTTGTCCTCGATCGATGGCGCAATGACGAATCTGTTATGTCCTGGCGTCGTATGTATCACTTGCGCCGACCGTTCGATCGAACGGATCGTCCCTCGGCTAATGTTACAGCGAACTTTTCTTTCGGAACGTACGAGGAAACACCGATGTCCAAGATTGACTCGTCGTGAGTCACCGGTCGATGACATCACGGAGGAACGTAATAGTCGAAAAACGGCGGCTGTTCATACGTGTCGTTACCCCATGTCGTTGGCCCATGATCGCGGATATCGAACTTGCGTACGACTCGATCGATCCAACGAGTGTCGTAATACAAAGTCGTAATAAAAATGTGTAATACAAATGCATCCACTGTTGGAAAGCCAGGTAAAACACGTCGGACAACAACTCGGCATGCACAGTATCGTTAACGACCGGATACACCATTAGATCTTTGGAGTCAATTACATCGTCCATGAGATACAAATCCCAATGCCGTTCCAAATGCCAAAAAACCTCATCGTCGATCCCGTAGCTGTTCAAATCCATGAGATCTCTTCGACTTAGCACGACATAACGATATTTGCAACCGTACAACAATCGTTTCAGATAGCGATCCGGCAAACCGTATGGTTTCACAAGTTGCCGGAAATCATACGATAGATTCCGCGATCCGACGTAATCGATGATGCAATCTCGATATTAACAATATGTCCGTCGATAGTCCACTGCCTCGTAGAGGTACAAAATCCTAGTATCGTTTTCGTTCGGTAACGGTAAGTGCCCAATTAGCGGTGTTGTATACTGCTGTACGTTCGTCGCGGAGCAACAACGTACGTTTGTCGTTCATTTTATCAGGAGCACCGATAGCACCAGCGATAATAGTAACGATCGCGCGAACATGTTTCCGCCTGGAACTGTTATCTTCTTCACACAAATACGTTATCGCAAAATTAGCACCGTTGTTCGCGCACCATCGTGCCGATTAACCGGCAGTGCCTAAAAATTATCTGTCAAACTTGAAACTATCGTTAAAGTACCGATATAATATTAACTCGCACTTTTGATGCGCTCAAGCACATATGCGCACGAAACATACTTGTTTTTTCGGAGAAAGGTTAGGTGTGTACTAGTAGTGGGATAGAATTGGACGAAACATTTAGATTTCGTAGTATATTTTTTTATTTTCTATGACATAAATGTATACAGGAAAACGATCGATCGATCGATCTACTTTTGCTGAGCCATGAGAACAAATCGTAGCGAGCGGTATAATCACGTCTGGTCTGGTTTTCGTTGTTCGAAATTAGCAAACGTCCTCGTCTGTTCATCCGCGTCGACCGCCGCGTCGATCATCGTTGTCATTGTGGGTACCGAGGAGAATGACAACGACTCACCGACGACGTTGGCTGTGTGAACGGCGGTGGTTGCCGCTACGACGGCGGTGATCAACGCAGCGGCTGCGTTCAATCGTTCGACGAAAAAGATTCTCGCTGTGTTGTAGTCGATACATTGTGAGGACCAACCGATGTCGTCCGTACCGGCCACGCGATGTGGCACGCTTGCGAAAAACGCTATCTCACACATATGCGGGAACATGTTGGTTCAAAACGCCAACCACGGTATCTTGCACCAAAAACGTTCGATGTAGTCGTCGTTGGTGAACGATGTGAACGCGTTCGGTGATTCGTCGTTCGCTCGACGTTGATTGATCGATCGTCGAGCCGCGATAGCCATCGCTCCTTCGCACACCTGTCGTTCGCTCAGGTTGTCGGTGGCCAAGATTCGAGCGTGTAAATCTTTCTGGTACTCGGCCAATCGTGTCAGAACAATCGCTAGTTCGATCGAGCCGTCGCACAGTGGGACGAAAACCCGAAAACGTGGCCAAAATATGAAGACTCCTTTCGATTTACATAAAGATTGGTACACTAAGGTTTTTGAGGTCACTGATTATGAATCTGATGTCAAATTAACAGAAAAACAAAATAGCGGACCTAATATACAATGTTAATGTACAACAATTATCCAATTATGCTACAATTAAGTATTAAAGGGTTTTCGAAGTCCAGCTGAAGAAGCTAATAAAATAAGTACTTTTAGCGCTACCCAGGAACAACGGCGTGGACGTAGTACTTTTGTGTTCCTATTGGGGTGCTTTATTTACGTGAGTCCCCTTGCCTCTCACGATTCACGACGCGTGAATAAATATAATATATTATAATATAAAAGGTACTTCACTATTCATCATCTAATTCTTCAGATTCATCAACATCGTTATCAGAATCATCAGTATCATCATGAGATTCATGAGCATGTACTGACAGTATTGGTGATATTAAAAGTTCCACTACTTCAGGTGATAACGATCTAAATTTCTTCTGTGGTAATTTTCTTATACTTGAAATGTAAGGATCTGATAACACAAGTAATCTTGAGAATACATCAGTCATGGTGTTGATCCGCGAACTTTTCCGCGAGAAGTCCTCATGAGCTCTTTTGATAATTTTATTCGTGGATTCCTGTGCATCTTCAGACATTTGCCCGATTGGTAATATAACTGAAGATATTATAATATCACTATGAATTAAAACTTTGTAAATCGAAGTTGGCATATAGTACCACGGATACAATTCGACAAACTTCCGTGCAGAATTCAAGGCATATATTTTGAATTTTGCCGTATCGATCTCATATCCGCTTGATAGTACTTGTAATATGATATAAAATCTTTTTATTAAGTCTTCATCTACTCCCGTTATTAACATATATGGCTCTTGTTATATATATATATATATACAGGGTGTTTGATAGCTGATCATGCAGACGAAAGTTGGAGATAGATTGGGTGTAGTCGAGAAAAAAAGTCATGTACCATAATGTCAAATTGGCAATAGTTATCGAGTTATTAATTAAAACATGTGAGCCAACGAGCGCGTAGAGAGCGGAGGGCGGCCGCAGTAAGCACGTAGACATTTGATACAGGCGGAGTCAAAGAGTGGCGGTAGGCAAGCGCGCGCGGCGAGGGACAACGTAAGCGACAAAAGGCGATCGCGCGCGACGAGGAGCGAGCGAGCTTTTTCTTTATAGGTTTTTCCTTATAGCTCGCTCGCTCCTCGTCGTTTGCGCTCGCTCGCTTCTTGTCGCTTGTGCTCGCTCGCTCCTCGTCGAACAGTTGATTATTTTTTATCATAATCAACTGTGATTGGTTTATTTCTTACCGCTTACGCTTACTTCTTACTGCTTACAATGACTCAAGGCTCGTCTACATTAGCTGTAAGAGTAAGGCTGTAAGGTTGCAAGACACGAAATGAAATATTTTCATTCGCTGACAGCTTACGTTGCAGCCTTACAGCCTTACTCTTACAGCTATTGTAGACGAGCCTTCAGAGTGTCTCATTGCCATCTATTATTTTTAAGAATCGACAAAATAGAGACACAAATCGCTATGCAATCAAAAAGGGGAAGGACACGTTTCGTCATTTGAGCTTCGTATACACCTACAAGGAGTCAGTCAGTGATATTGACGAATAGCAGAGACGACGTTACTTCAATGGCGCGCAATGATTCATCCGTCGCTTTGCGCGACGGTGAATCACGCACCCGCGACTGTAAAATCGTTTGCGGAAGGTTATGCTGGATCTAACGTGGATCACATGGTAATTGCGTGTACAAGTATCCTCTGTCACTGACTCATGTATATTTTTATACGCCTATATACGTACATAATCCGCAGAACCGTGAAACTGCAATTAACAGAACTACAATCGCGAAGGACACTTCTAAAACTGTCTCCTTTTCGAGCGTGGCCTATCCTCGTTTATTTTTAGCTGCGAATAATTATCCTCTCTATTATTACTTGTTCCTTTTGTTAGATTGCTGTTTTCTTTTCAATATTAACAGTCTCTTTGATACTTCTACAGTTCCACCTACATCCTAATAGTATATGAAAATACAGACATAATATAAAACATACATAGTTACAAAATTACAAATATATATAATATATATTTTATTTATATATATATTAATTTTATGGTTACATATATTTTAATTGGAAGTCACCAGGAATATGCCATAAGAAGTGGTGACAAGCGTCAACGGTTATACTACGTTTTGGATTTGTACAATGACTTTTAGACTTAGATGGATAATTCATGTTTAAAAAAACAAACTGGTATCGTCAACGGTCATACCACGCTGAAAACACCAGTTCTCGTCCGATCACTGCAGTTAAGCAGCATTGGGCACGGTTAGTACTTGGATGGGTGACCACCTGGGAACACCGTGTACTGTTGGCGTAAATTCTTTTTATTTTTTTGAATAATTTTTCGAGATTCCTGTGTACAGCTTCTATACATTTATTTATTTAGCACACCCGATCGAGACAAATTTTGCAGCGGTGCTGTATTTTTCAAACCACTATTTAAAATATTAAGAAAGAGAGATGAGCTCTAATTTTCTCTTCTTTCTTTCTCAATTATTGCTCTGTGTATTTTTTTTATATTAATCGTATGTTTATTTATTATTAATACACATGGTCAAAACTTTGGAATTGTACAATAATTCTCAATTCCATAATTTATGCTTCAAACAAGATGCTCCTATCGTCAACGGTCATACCACGCTGAAAACACCAGTTCTCGTCCGATCACTGCAGTTAAGCAGCGTTGGGCACGGTTAGTACTTGGATGGGTGACCACCTGGGAACACCGTGTACTGTTGGCGTAAATTCTTTTTATTTTTTTGAATAATTTTTCGAGATTCCTGTGTACAGCTTCTATACATTTATTTATTTAGCACACCCGATCGAGACAAATTTTGCAGCGGTGCTGTATTTTTCAAACCACTATTTAAAATATTAAGAAAGAGAGATGAGCTCTAATTTTCTCTTCTTTCTTTCTCAATTATTGCTCTGTGTATTTTTTTTATATTAATCGTATGTTTATTTATTATTAATACACATGGTTAAAACTTTGGAATTGTACAATAATTCTCAATTCCATAATTTATGCTTCAAACAAGATGCTCCTATCGTCAACGGTCATACCACGCTGAAAACACCAGTTCTCGTCCGATCACTGCAGTTAAGCAGCGTTGGGCACGGTTAGTACTTGGATGGGTGACCACCTGGGAACACCGTGTACTGTTGGCGTAAATTCTTTTTATTTTTTTGAATAATTTTTCGAGATTCCTGTGTACAGCTTCTATACATTTATTTATTTAGCACACTCGATCGAGACAAATTTTGCAACGGTGCTATATTTTTCAAACCACTGTTTACGAAATTGAGAAAGAAATGAGCTTTCTAATTTTTCTTTTTTCTTTCTTAATTATTGCTCCGTGGTTTTTTTATATTAATCGTATGTTTATTTATTACTAATACACATGGTCAAAACTTTGGAATTGTACAATAATTCTCAATTCCACAATTTATGTTTCAAACAAGATGCTCCTATCGTCAACGGTCATACCACGCTGAAAACACCAGTTCTCGTCCGATCACTGCAGTTAAGCAGCGTTGGGCACGGTTAGTACTTGGATGGGTGACCACCTGGGAACACCGTGTACTGTTGGCGTAAATTCTTTTTATTTTTTTGAATAATTTTTCGAGATTCCTGTGTACAGCTTCTATACATTTATTTATTTAGCACACTCGATCGAGACAAATTTTGCAACGGTGCTATATTTTTCAAACCACTGTTTACGAAAATGAGAAAGAAATGAGCTTTCTAATTTTTTCTTCTTTCTTTCTCAATTATTGCTCTGTGTATTTTTTTTATATTAATCGTATGTTTATTTATTATTAATACACATGGTTAAAACTTTGGAATTGTACAATAATTCTCAATTCCATAATTTATGCTTCAAACAAGATGCTCCTATCGTCAACGGTCATACCACGCTGAAAACACCAGTTCTCGTCCGATCACTGCAGTTAAGCAGCGTTGGGCACGGTTAGTACTTGGATGGGTGACCACCTGGGAACACCGTGTACTGTTGGCGTAAATTCTTTTTATTTTTTGAATGGTTTAAAATGTAGGATTGAAATTTATAGAGATACAATGGGATCACAAAGTCTATTATTTAACTATAAAAACACCCACCTTCACACCCCCGTGGGACGGGGGGAGGGGAGAGTCAAAAAATCTTAAATGGCATGTGGGGTTGAGTGAGGGCTCGTTCGAAAAGGCTTTCCGAGACGAAAACAACGCGAGCTCGCCGAGGTGTCTACGATTTTTTTTCGCAGAGTTATGATAATTTGAACATTTCTATTGAGATTTTGCGATAGCGAGGGCCCATGGCGACAACAGAAGAAAGATAAGACTTCACGCGGGCACGCGCGTTCTTGAATGAGTGTGTACGTGTGTCAACAAAGATAAAGACCCCACGATTCGTTAATCTCGTAATATTTAACGACGCGCGTGTGTGTGCGTGTCCGGCCAACCAAGACAAGACCGCTAGCGTGTCCGGCTAAGGCAAGACCGGGATAGGAACATTGGTGTATGTGAAGGAATAAAAACATAATTTACCAAATGTTCAAATTGATGTCCTTCGACAACTTGGCAGCGTTCTAAGCGAACATAAAACGTATCGATAACGTTAGTTAAGAAATCAGCACTTCGCACTTGTCCCTCGTCGGGTGACGAAAACGTCGCCCGTCGAGTGAAGGCGCGGTGCACGTTCATACAGAATGCGGCGAAATGGAATGACGATGCGTGGGTTACACGGAGGTCTCGTGGCCGGCAGACAACACAAACGCGGGAGCTGATGAATCCACCCGTCGGTGGCGAAGTCGCCGTCGCGCCGGGAGAAGTTTGACGATCACAGCGTAATTTTATGAGCGAATATATGAAACGGCAGGTAGCCCTACTTAACATATCGCTTCTGCTCGTCGGCGACGAAGACCGCCGCTGTGCCGAGAGAAACCAACGAGCACAACTTATCCTAGGTACGTTTATAATAGAACGGATAATAACCGGGGGACAACACAACTTATGCTATCGACTCTGCTCGTCGGTGGCGAAGATCGCCGCCGGATCGAGAGAATCTGGGCGGCACAACTTATTCTAGCGGTAATACGGACCGACTTGTAGTAGCCGGTGATAGCACAGAAACTTAATCGTAGAAATTCTACTCGCCGGTGACGAAGGCGTTGCCGTCTCGAGAGAATCGGGACGAGTACAACTTATTCTATCGACTCTGCTCGTCGGTGGCGAAGACCGCCGCCGGACCGAAAGAATCTGGGCGGCACAACTTATTCTAGCGGTAATACGGACCGACTTGTAGCCGGTGATAATACAGACTTAATCGTAAAAATTCTACTCGCCGGTGACGACGGTGTCGCCGTCTCGAGAGAATCGGAACGAACCGCGTGACTGGTTGAATCCGATGATCCAGGTGGTCTTTTCAGCCGCGGACTAGTATGCGAGCGTCGGCTCTTGCTCAGGGTTTCCCCGGTGCCTTTGTCGACCGGTATCGGTATGGGGAACCCTTTACTCACCAACTGACTCACGCTTCGGACTTCCTTCTCCTCGGCTTCCTCCTGGTGTTCCTAGCTCAATTGCTGTTCTCGATGATGCTAGTCGAGAATTTTGCGTGTCATGTAATATCCTTCGGACTACACGGACATTATTATTTTGATCATTTTGATATCTTTGATAATCATTAAGAATTATCCAGAACGCAACTGTTGTGTTGAACGACTCAATTGTCGTGTGAAATGTTTCGATTTTCACAAATTCATATAAAATGTTTCATTTTTCACTAATTCACAGAAGTCTTTCACTTTTCACTAGTTCACGCTAGGGAAAAGATTCATCATCGCTGCCCTGAGCAGCTGCAACGCTTCGCCAATCATCTATGTCGGCGCGCTTCTATTCCTCAGATTTCTGTTATTAATAACTCGATAATTATTGCGAATCTCGCAAAACGGTATGAGACTTTTATGTTTGTCTCAACCCAATCCCCAGTGAAAAATGATTCGTCGATCGATGTCGAAACGATGTCGAATCGATATCCAATCTACAAATCGACGTCGATTCGACCTCGTTTCGACGTCGATCAACAAATCATTTCTCATTAGGTCTACCCTCACACTTTAGGTTGGCAGCTAATTACCGGACACTTCGTATGATCTTCATGATATTAATCATACACAATGTTAATTCTTTTTTTTTGCGCATGTTAACATGTTAATTCATATTATAAACGCGTAACAATGTGCGAGACCGTGCTTGTCAAGTACGCTATTATAGTTATAGCACGGACATAAACCGCCTGAAAATGGATGTAGCACGGACTGCCATCACATGCAGGTTTTATCGTCGAAACCTGAAAGTGGATGTAGCATCGTAATTCCCCTCTCAAGATGGATGTAGATGGCGTCCTTTCCTAGTGCGGAAAGTCGGTGTCGCCAAAAACGCCGTGTTGGCCGCTCTCACGTTCCTCCCCGCCCATAATCAAAGGATAAAATCGCTGCTGGCTCGTGGACCGCCACGATCGTCAGCTATCCAGTGGTGAGACAAAGGGTCTGTTCTTTTTAGCTGTACTGCTGAACTGACGCAATAAATTAGAGTGAGAAAAAATATAGTGGTCTTACTTTAACTTATTATACCAGTTTAGCAGTGCAGCTAAAAAGAACAGACCAAAAGACAGACATAAAGTTTGTTTTCTATTGCTGAAATGGCTGCACTAACTTGCGCTTATTCTCTTCTTCTCTCCCTTTCACTAAAGCCAGCAGCACACGGTGCTTGTTTTTGTGCTGGATTGCTTGCTGGATGAAAACAAGCACCGTGTGCCGCTGGCTTTACTTCTAAATGTATATCTATTTCTTTTTATGTTCCCTGAGTGTACACTAGTTCAGCGATAAAAAACAGACTTATAGATTCCGCTATCCGTCTTTGTCTAATTTATCTTACTCGTGGACACTCAGAGGCAGGTATGGTGTCCCTCGGCGATGTCGTATACGCCTGTAAAACAATCGAAAGCCATGACAGGCATATACGCATATGCATATGGGCGTACTGTACAGCGCGAGAGAAGCGAAGAGGGAGACGTTCCGATGTTGCATCCTTATCGCACGTCGCACGATCGAGAGAGAAAGCATTACCAGACGTGGTACGTTCAATGGTGTCCCCAATAGCTCACTCTCTCTACGCTTGAATGCAGGCAATATGAGTGAGACAGCTATAGAGACACCGCGCTGTCTCTATAGGTGTCTCGCTCGCTCTAATAGCCATATATCGCGCTTTCCTCTTTTCTCCTTAGCAGAAATGCCGATCAAGAAGGCAATCCTGTCTATAGGCTAGAAAAATAAGCTATTTTCGCGAATTTTTTTTTCGGAAACTAAGCAGACGATTGATTTCAAACTTGATAAAAATAATAATTGTGCGATCGTGCGATAAGGATGCAACATCGGAACAATAGAAAACAAACTTTATGTCTATCTTTTGGTCTGTTCTTTTTAGCTGCACTGCTAAACTGGTATAATAAGTTAAAGTAAGACCACTATATTTTTTCTCACTCTAATTTATTGCGTCAGTTCAGCAGTACAGCTAAAAAGAACAGACCCTTTGTCTCACCACTGGATAGCTGACGATCGTGGCGGTCCACGAGCCAGCAGCGATTTTATCCTTTGACTATGGGCGGGGAGGAACGTGAGAGCGGCCAACACAGCGTTTTTGGCGACACCGACTTTCCGCACTAGGAAAGGACGCCATCTACATCCATCTTGAGAGGGGAATTACGATGCTACATCCACTTTCAGGTTTCGACGATAAAACCTGCATGTGATGGCAACATCTCCCACCATTTCTCCTTCTTCGCTTCTCTCGCACTGTACAGTACGCCCATATGCGTATGCGTATATGCCTGTCATCGCTTTCGATTGTTTTACAGGCGTATACGACATCGCCGAAGGATACCATACCTGCCTCTGAGTGGACACAGTAGGAAAAGAACTCTATAATATCGACATGTTATATACAGTGCCTCTCGCAGCAAAACATTAAACTAAAAGGTTTGAAAAAGTGACATGTTGACGGCCTAATTTATTTTTGCGTGCCATTTTTTTATTATTCGTTATAGTGGACTTCTGTGATGTGACATTCAGGAAACTTGTAAGAAATTTTGAACTCTCGGTTTTTTGTGAAATACGATATGTAGGAGCATAATTTCTACTCGTTTCATCAGCTGTTCGATCACGCGGTTTCTCGTATGAACAGGTCTCTTCAAAGCTCATTTTACGGCTCTATATTAACTGCTGAAGCAAAAGGGGAGAACTCGAAACTTTTTACAAGTATGCTGAAGCCGAGTGTTGTTTAGGAGAAATATCTATTTTGAAATGGCACGCAAGAATTCTCAGCGTGGCATTTCTTGCCTATGACATTACGATACGGCCGCGGCGACCATCTAGGGGCCTTAAGATTTGAAAATATGAAGTTAGAACATTCATTATAACTGTATATATTTAAAGCAAAAGAGAACAGTATTTTCTTATTTCATTTTAAATTAGATTAATATAAATTCTTTATATATATTATACAGAATGGAAGAATGTGTGAATATTGGGATACTATCAAATAAATATAGATATAAATGTTTTATTCTGTATTGTTTATGATAATCTGCAGAAGACACAGGTGATAATATTAACCTTGTTTCTGGGCAAGTTCCTTAGCCTTAGCTTTTTCTAATTTGGCTATCCTTGCTGCAGATTTACTTCCCAATATACCACCGCCCCAATGACGCCTGATTTCATCATATCTGTCATTGAAGTTTGTCTTTATGGCTTCTATGATCTTTGCAAAGTTGGCCCTATCACCAGAATCCACCTGAAATAAACAATGATACATCAGTAAAATCAGAGTATGAGTAGAGAAATCAAGATTTCACAGAAATTTATATCAGAGAATATTTTTTTTTCATATATCACGATGTTGTCATTGGATTGGCTCTTATTGTATTCATCATGTAGATTAGTATATGTGAATAAAATATAAATAAGAATCGAGTATAATTTTGCACATACCTGAGTAAGGGCAATTGCTGTGCAAGTCTTACGTCGCACTAAACGTCCCAAACGTGCTTTGCCTTTGATGATGCAATATGGGACACCCATCTTACGACACAAGGCAGGGAGGAATAATATAATCTATAAATAAAGAATAAATTAGCATAATATGTAATATTATTACTACTTACGAAAATGTATCAATATGAAAATATTGATATATATATATTGATATATAATATTACTCAATATCACATGTCATTATATGAACAAAAATATCTTTTTGTCTTCAGATGAAGAAATTCAGCCATCATAGTTAAATAAAACAAAAATTGGTAAAATTCCTGTTTAAGAGAGGCACCTCTGATGGTTTTGACGTTGGCATATATTATTATACTGATCCTTCTGAGTAATGTACAGAACATTTTAGCCATCGCTCATTTATTAAAAAGTTATAAGCAATAGAATTTTCAAAAATAAACCATGGTTTTCCATTATATTTCAGACCGTGTACATTTCAGAAATAAGTATTCAACATATAATAGAATGTGTTTATAATAGAATAGTAGAACTTATTGTTCTGTTTCAATTTTAGAAGTCAATATGTGATGTGTTTATAAACAAGTATTTAGTAGAAGATAAAATTTATTATTGTGTTCCAATTACCTTAAGGATCAGAATCAGTTAGTGTGTCATACAGTTGGAACAGTTGGATCTTGAAATTTCAGTATATATTTATATAAATTTGACACAAATGATTTACTTGACATCAATTTTCTCAGATGGCACGTAAAATTTTTTGACCTTGTAAATCGTGATGACTGCTCTCACATTTCTCTCTAGTACTAGTTAGAAACATGAATGTTATGATCATAATTTTGTTGAAATTCTGATTTTCCAGGGCAAAAAACTTAAATTCCGAGACGTGGGACAAGCTTAAAAATTCCGGGACAATCCTGGAAATTTCAGCCATCTGGCAACCCTAGTCAGTACTATATATGCCAATATCAAGACTATCAAAGATGCCTCCCCTAAACAGTTTTACTTAAGAATTTTACATTATATATATGATAATAAATTGAAACTAACCTCAATAGGATCAACATCATGCGCAATGACAACCAACTGAGCCTTCTTTTGCTCCACCAATGTGGTCACTGTATTGGTTCCACTACGAATAACATTTGGTCTTTTTGTTGGCGTATCTTCCTTTTTTGCGATTTTTTGTTCGGCTCTTGCCTTTAGTCGAGCCTTCTTCATAGTCGCAGTTTCTGGCCTATACTTTTCTAGTACTTTGAACAACTGTGTGGCTGTAATAACATGAAAACAATGCCATATATCATATTATATTCTTTATGTAAGATATAAAAAATATTATAAACAGATATTTAGACATATAATATATTTGTAAACATTACCCGTTTGCTTGTCAAGTGTCTCCATAAATTGATTGATGGTAGGCGGTACCTTCAATCTTTTTTGTAATACGGCCCTTTGCCTCTGGATCCGGATATATTTAGGCCACCTAACAAATCTGCTGAGATCACGAGCTGGTTGAATATCCTGCCCTATATTGAAACATCTTTTTAAGTACATATGGCTGTTTTACATTACATTCTTTGATAATTGTGAAAAATACAGGCCTCACCAATTTCATTGAAACTTTGCACAATTGTATATTTTGCGTAGAACGCGAATTTGAAGAAAAAAGTGTCGCTCTCAAACGGATCGAAAGTTATGAAGTGATAAAAAATGACATAAGATTAGGAAATCTGTCATGTCAGTAATGCAGACTGATGGTCTGTTCTTTTTAGGCCGTGTTCCAAAATTCACTGTCAGTACTGAAAATATATAGTTTGTATCATGCAAACTATAACACAATCTTAGTTGCACAACTGGACTCAGTTCAATAGTGCAACTAAAAAGGATAGACAGAGAAACATATGCAGTGCGTCAAAGTGCAAAATTAATTTGAACGAAGCTATTATTGTGTAAATAATAATATTTCATGAAGCATAGCATTGTTAGAGACATGTATTATATTTTCCACTTGCTTTAAATGTATATTGTTTTCTCACTTTCTTCTTATGTTTGTTTCTTTCACAATAAATTCACCGACATCGAAATAATTACTTTTATTTAATAAATTACTTTTACTTAATATTATTGTCCCATTAAACTTCGGACGCGTCATTCCATGTTTAAGTAGTTTGCACTTACATAAAAATTCTATTAATTTTTCTTTATTGTGTATAACTGCTAAAAAACTCATGTAATTGCATCTTCATGATTTATTACAAGCACTTCTAACAACTGACAATGACTTCTAGCAAGGATACTTTTAAACTATATTTGTTGTCAAAGTAGAACTTTGCAAAATAGAGCTTCTTCGCTCACAGTATACAAGAAAATTTATATCTATCCAAACTCTACTAAAAAAAATCTTTTAGATTTAAAAATGATGCATATTTTTAGCAAACATAATATATAATTACAATTAGAGAACAAATACAATTATAGAACATAGATATAATTAAAAAACGTGTCTTATTTTAAATTACTTATACTTTGAAATTGGTGAGGAGGGCCCGTATTCTTCACAATTACCAAAAGATTAAAATATTAATTAATTTAAAACCCATGCTCAACAATATATAAAGATGTGATAAATTAGGATTTCTTTGGGGAGAGGATGTAGAAGAGGGGCTGCGCTTCTCCCCCTTTGTATGTACTTTTTACACTTTGGACGCATTGTGCATACTTCTCAGTTAGTCTGTATCATTGGCATAACAGATTTCCTAACCCTATGCATGTCATTTTTCAGATTTTTATAACTTTTGATCCATTTGAGAGCAACACTGTTTTCTTTCAAAATCGCGTTCTACGCACCAAAATACACAATTATGCAGTTTCAGCGAAATTGGTGAGGAGGCCCATATTCTTCACAATTACTTATTCTTTTTTTATTTTAAATTATAAATGTACCAAATTAATGACTTACCAATTCCGAAATTTCTGCTCCTTTTTTCAAAGAGGGGGTTTGTCACCTTCTTTGGCTCAACTTTCTTGACTGCCAAAGGCGCAGCCGCTACTTTCTTTCCTACTTTCTTCTTTGGCTATATATATTAAGAAATCACAAAAAAGAATATAATCAACTATCTCTCATCTTGCTGATATCAAGCAATATCTTGCTGATGAAAACAAGAGCAAACAACATAAGCTTAATTGCAAATACATGGTTAATTTTATTAAGAATTATAAGATAAATTGAGTTTAAGTTTGATATATAAATGTACATATTATACTTATTACTTTTAATTAATAGTTTTACAGAGATTTACAGATTTATTTTTACTCGGAAGAATATAATACAATATGAAAATTATATATATTCCCTAGAAAAAAATTTTTTTATTAAGTTTAAGAAATCATTTTTGCATTACAATTATAGGTTAATTGTAATATAATGCAACTAAATCATAAAATATCACATATTATATATTAGCGAGTTGAATTGTGTTAAGTAATATTTGTAATTACATGCTATAATATTGACTTTAATTGTTATTGCAGGCAATGATTAGTTTAACTAGTTGTTCAATAAAAACATATTTTCTGGCTATATATCGACATAACACGTTGGCATTTCAAATGTAGATATTTCCTACTAACAATGCTACTTGCCGAAACTATTGTTTATATATGATAATTTGGTAAACTTACCTTCTTTTGGACCATTTTTCTAATTTGAAATTCAACGGATTCCTTTTGATTTTGTCAGATATAAAATATGCTTCGTCAAACGTAATGTAAAGCTCGATTGCCCGCAACGTAAAGAAAGGCTGGTCCAGAATAAGTTGTAAACAGAGAGAAACCTAAGAGCGACCACCGAGCCGGTTACTCCGGGACGCTTTTTCCGATGCGCCCTCTGAGAAAATGTATATACACTACACCCGTCCTGACGATAACGGCAAAGCGTGCACAGTTCTTGTTCACTCTACTTCTTTATGGCCCGGTTTCACAACTTAGGGCCAGAGCACAGACTTCTGCATAACGCATAATATACAACGCATAAGAGAATCAACAAATCAGAGTTCTTCATTTCTGTCCTGAGGAGGGAAATGAAGAACTCTGATTGGTTGATTCTCTTATGCGTTGTGTATTATGCGTTATGTAGAAGTCTGTGCTCTGGCCCTAATACCTCGTCTACAATAGAAGTCGTAGAGTCGTAAGTCGTAGAAATTGACCAATCATAGTCCGGTAAGAGAAAAATAATCGACCGCGATTGGTCAATTTGTATGACTTACGCCTCTATAGGCTCGTCTACATTAGCTGTGAAGGCTCGTCTACAATAGCTGTAAGAGTAAGGCTGTAAGGCTGTAACGTAAGCTGTCAGCGAATGAAAATATTTCATTTCGTGTCTTGCAACCTTACAGCCTTACTCTTAAGGCTCGTCTACATTAGCTGTAAGAGTAAGGCTGTAAGGTTGCAAGACACGAAATGAAATATTTTCATTCGCTGACAGCTTACGTTACAGCCTTACAGCCTTACTCTTACAGCTATTGTAGACGAGCCTTTAGACTTCTATTGTAGACGAGGTATTAGGCTGTAAGGTTGCAAAACACGAAATGAAATATTTTCATTCGCTGACAGCTTACGTTACAGCCTTACAGCCTTACTCTCAAGGCTCGTCTACAATAGCTGTAAGAGTAAGGCTGTAAGGCTGTAACGTAAGCTGTCAGCGAATGAAAATATTTCATTTCGTGCCTTGCAACCTTACAGCCTTACTCTTACAGCTAATGTAGACGAGCCTTTATAGCTATTGTAGACGAGCCTTTCAATTATCGTCGAGTCCCTCGAGACCTTCTTTTCAATATGAAAATTTACCCAAGGCTGAAAATCTTTAACATTACTTCGTCGGTGTCGGTAATATATTACAACGACAATCCAAAAACGATTTTAAAATATATATGAATTTCGATGAACTGTAACTTCGGTAGAGTTAATGATAATTATATTTTAAAATTCGAAAGGTTAGAAAAACACAAAGGCCCATATTCAGAACATGCTCATAATTATGTCAGCGCGCTGTTAACCAATGAAACCAATAAAAAGCCACGCAATATGCCTTCTGATTGGTTAACAGCGCACTAACTTAGTTATAAGCACGTTCTGATATAGGTCACTAGCTTTCAAACATGTTATCAACTTTGCTGTCGTTTTACGCAAACATATAGTGAATTAATCAAAACTGTTAATCTTTTATTTTATAATTGTGTATTTAATACGATTGTACTGTAAATTGTAATGTAATTGATTGTAATGTAATTGATTGTAATGTAAATTGAATGGTAGATTGGAAGAATATTATTTATATATTACTTTCAAAAATCGTTTACAATATTGTATTAAGCAAAGATTAATTAGTTAATATTAATTTTACAATTTTTTTATGTTTACATTTCATTGTAATATGCTATAAGAAACATTGTTTCTTATAGCATATTGTTGTCGTTAATGGTCATTGTATAATCATTGATAATTCTCAGTTGACTAGTTAATGCTTAAAAAAAAGTATCACTGTCAACGGTCATACTACGCTGAAAATACCAGTTCTCGTCCGATCACTGCAGTTCAGTAGCGTAGGGCACGGTTAATACTTGGATGGTTGACCACCTGGGAACACCGTGTACTGTTGGCGTTCACTTTTTTTTATTCTTTTGAATAATTTTTCGAGATTCCTGTGCACAGCTTTCATAGATTTATTTATTTAGTACACACGATTGAGACAAATTTTGCCGCGGTGCTGTATTTTTCAAACCACTGTTTACAAAATTGAGAAAGGGATGAGCTTTCTAATGTCCTCTTCTTCCTCAATTATTTCTTCGTGTCTCTTTTTATATTAATCGTATATTTATTTATTACTAACATACATAGTCAAAATTTTTGAATTATACAATGATTCCTAGTTGACTAGTTCATGCTTAAAATAAGAAGCGATGTCGTCAACGATCATACCACGCTGAAAACACCAGTTCTCGTCCGATCACTGCAGTTAAGCAGCGTTGGGCATGGTTAGTACTTGGATGGGTGACCACCTGGGAACACCGTGTATCGTTGGCGTTCATTTTTTCTTTTTTTATTTTTAATAATTTCTCGAGATCCCTGTGTACAGCTTTCATACATTTATTTATTTAGCACGTTTGAGACAAATATTGCAGCGGTGCTGTATTTTTCAAACCACTGTTTTACAAAATTGAGAAAGAGATGAGTTTTTTAATTTTCTTTTCCTTCTTCTTCAATTATTTCTTCGTGTCTTTTTTTATATTAATCGTATATTTATTTATTACTAACGTACATTGTCAAAATTGTGGTTTTGTATAATGATTCCCAGTTAGATAGTTCATGTTTAAAAAATACAGTACTGTCGTCAACGGTCATACCACGCTGAAAACACCAGTTCTCGTCTGATCACTGCAGTTAAGCAGCGTTGGGCACGGTTAGTACTTGGATGGGTGACCACTTGGGAACACCGTGTACTGTTGGCGTTCATTTTTTTATTCTTTTGAATAATTTCTCGAGATTTTTGTATACAGCTTTCATACATTTATTTAGCATACACGGTCTTTATATATTTATTTAACATACACGATCGAAACAAATTTTGCAGTGGTGCTGTATTTTTCGAATAAGTAGTTGATTTAAAAAATTCAAATGATAGGCGCCAACTATTTCTTGTTTCTTCTTCTCACTCTCAACACATTTCTAGGGAATATTTTACAATTATATTATATTTATTCAAACCTAATATCAGGTCAATCTGAAAGTTCTATCCGTTTTTTGCAAAACGTATGGCTTTATTTAAGAAACAAAATGAAAAAGTACATCAATCAAAATATTGTCCATCGCATTAGCGATGACTTTTTTCTATCTTTTGGTCAGCAATTCGGCGGCGAAAGAATGACTCATCTTTGGAGGCTATCCAGTCAAAGACCCATTTTTTGACGTCTTCATAAGAATTGAAACATTCGTCAACAAGTGCGTGTGCCATCTACCGAAACAAGTGGTAATCGGAAGAAGCATAGTCTGGTGCATAAGTCGCATGGGGTAACACTTCCCAGCGAAGTGTTTCTAACGTTTCCTTGACAGATTTTGTGACGTGAGGCCGAGCGTTGTCATGAAGCAAAATCACTTTATGCTGTCTCGTTTTATATTCTAGTTTTCATGCAATGCTCGGCTCAAACGGATCATTTGTTCTCTGTAGAGATCCCCTGTGACTGTTTGACCACTTTTTAACAGCTCATGGTACAGCACACTTCTGATCCCACCAAATGCAGAGCATTCCCTTCTTTCTGTGGATATTCCGCTTTGGCGTCGATGTTGAGGGTTGATCGGGATCGCAAATAGTTTTTCGACGTTTGGGATTGTCAAAATAAATCCATTTTTCATCCCCAGTGATATAAAAACCCCTTTCTTTGTTGCCTAGCAAGCAGAATTTCGCAGGTGGTTTCTCGCCTTTCAATGTTTCTTGGCTTCAGTTCATATAGGACCCATTTTCATTCTTTGTAAACCTATTCTAAGGCTTTCAACGGTCGGAAATGACAGATTGAGCACAATTTAATGCTTCTGCAAGTTGCTTTTGCCTTTGACATGGGTCTTCGTCCACCAATGTCTGCAATTCTTCGTCTTCAATACTCTTGATGGCCGTCCAGAACGCTCTTTGTCCTCTACATCAAAATCACCACTTTTAAAGCATCGAAACCAATCTCTGCATGTTTTACCGGAAGGAGCATTATCACCATAAACTTCTACAAGCATTCGATGAGCTTCAGCTGCAGTTTTCTTCCAATTGAAGCAAAAGATTAACACCGCGCAAATGACGCTTATTTGGCTCAAATTTTTACATTTTCGATGCAGTAAAAATTGTTATTGATGCAAACATATACCTTTATGTACTGAATGTTATTGCCAGATATCAAAACAATCATGAAGCTTCGTTTAGACATTAGAGGTTAACGACAGTTCTAGCTATAGCTACTTGCCGCTAGATGGACGGAACTTTCCGATTTACCTAATAAATATATAAAAGTTTTAAGTCTGCAGGATGCCTTTTAAATCATCTTGTTACTATTACTCGTTACTCGTTATTTTTTCGAAAATTATATTCGTTGAATTTCTCCTTGTACACTCGTGAACTAAAAGGTATGTGCACTGATTTTTTGTTGACTTCAGAACGCGCTCCAACTTGAGGAGAAAGACAACCATTGCTTCATACGTCAGCGCTGTCACTTATTACGAGAGCAGAAGGATGGCATATACGAGTGTCAAATAAGTAGTGATTGTAGCGTAGACACAAATGTCTTGGAGACTTTGAGTTATAATTGAAGAAATGAAGAAAACAAATAGTGATTGTGAAGAAAAGTGGCAAAAGGCTTCATAAAATTTGTAAAACAGCATGTTAAAGGAGAGTATTAATTGTCTAATAATATTTTAAGTGAAAAATATTTTTAAATTTGAGTGTAAGTTAAAAAAGTTATAAACCATAATTTCTTTAATGTTAATAATTTTATAGCTATAAATTTGCCATCGACGTTAAATGAATATGTATGTAATGCTATCATTTACATAGGTGAAAAATGATGTTATTGCGCTCATAAAAAATAAGCAGCAAACCAAGTCGAGTGATATTTTTTTAACAAGATGCTCATATCACTCAACTTGGTCTGCTGCTTACTTCTACTGAACACAATAATATAATTCTTCACCTATGGAAATAATAGCATTATATATATATTCATTCAACGTCAATGACAAATTTATTAACATTAAAGAAATTATGGTTTATAACTTTTTTAACTTACACTCAAATTTAAAAATATTTTTCGCTTAAAATATTATTAGACAATTAATACTCTCCTTTAATATGCTGTTTTACAAATTTTATGAAGCCTTTTGCCACTTTTCTTCACAATCACTATTTGTTTTCTTCATTTCTTCAATTATAGCTCAAAGTCTCCAAGACATTTGTGTCTACGCCACAATCACTACTTATTTGACACTCGTATATGCCATCCTTCTGCTCTCGTAATAAGTGACAGCGCTGACGTATGAAGCAGTGGTTGTCTTTCTCCTCAAGTTGGAGCGCGTTCGGAAGTTAACAAAAAGTCGGTGCACATACCTTTTAGTTCACGAGTGTACGCATATAGTCAAGCAATAGTCAAGCAGAAGTGTAATACTATTCAACGACTATTTAATTTTTAAATTAATCGGCCTGAGATAAACCAGAATTATAATTTATTGCTATTGTTGCGGCGCCAAATTAATTTTTTAACTGAAATGAAAGGAAAATCAGAAGCGAACACATGTCACAGATTCTAATGACCTTCGTCGGTTTCTACAATAATAAATCGGCGCTAAATTAATTCTACTATAATATGAATTTTATCCTTATTCTTTTTCTCTTTCACTCTCCTCTTAGTTGTTCTTAACAATAAAGAGAGTAAGACGAGTCTCTTTCGTCGCCATTAATACTTGGCCCTTGGTAAAGAGATTCGCGGCATGCCCTCGAAACGGACATCGGTATTCGAGCGATCGATCGAGCCGATAGTCCACATCGCGATTTACTGTCATTCTCTCAGGAGGAAGAGAAAGGAGGAGGTCGATCGCCGCGCGGCACGTTGCGGGTTATGTTGCCGCTAATTTGGATTTATGTTCGCACTCGCGCGTCTCCTCTCTCTCGCCGGCCGTCAACACTTCGCGCCACGGCAGGTCGATTTTTCCGAGTCGGTGACTTCTGTTGCAACTGCGCATGATACAACGCCAACACCGCCGCCGCAGCCGCCATCACCGTAATCGAATAACTAACAATCGTTAATTAATCATTAGACAAACAATCGCTTCAGAGGATCCATAAGTCACAGTCACACAAGCGACGAAATGCCGCATGTAATTCCGTTCGCAACGATAAATCCGGTGACTCCGATTCTTTAAATGCTCCATTCCGATTTCTATAGCAAATTATTAAGCTAAGTCGTGCTTTATTAAATACAACGTATCCAAAGAGAGACCAGTATCGCTGTACGCATTCGCGAGAAATAATAGCGTTCTTGTTATGAACGTTTCGTGCATCGTTGAGATTCTAATTGCGAGCAGACGCTCCAGATCAGGCGAATAATTAAATTTTACGGATCTACATACTTGCATCGAGCTTCAGTAAAGCCTCTCCGTATTTATTAGACCAAAATTCATTAGTCCTTCTGATTGTTCTGTGTCGTGTCTCGATATTATATGATAAGATGTAATGCAATAAAATATATTAAATTATCAACAAGAGATAATGGAGCTATAATGTATATGATTAAAATATATAAAAAATAATACGTTATTGATAATTAATAATAATAAAATATATAATCAAGAAATAATTATATATATATATGTATATGTATATGTATCAAATTTTTACAGCGGTTTATTGATATGATAAGAAACCCCATATCCCTTTAATAAGAAATTAGAAATTTATTTTTAATTCAACGATACAATCCAATGACGCAGATCCACTTCGATGGCGGATCGAGTTACACATACATGTATATACAGGGTATCCGGGATCTTTTGCAAACAAAAAATTGTGAAGATTGATCAAGTCAATCTGAGAAGAAAAGTCAAGTTTGAAGAAAAGTCATTTTGCAAAAATCGCAATGGTTATTAAGTTATTAATAATTGAAAATGATTACATCTGGAAGCTCTTTTAATTGATAACGTGAAAATTTGCGACTTATTTGCAAAATGGTAAAGGATTTTTTTGTTCAGAATGACCAGAATAATTTACAATTGTATGACGGTTATTGTGCCTAGCGATAAGTTCAAAATTCAGGGTTCAAAGTTCAATATACTCATATTTACCGCTAGATACAATAGCCGTCATATAATTGTAGATTAGGTCATTCTGAACAAAAAAGTCATTTACCATTTTGCAAATAAGTACGTAAATTTTCAAGTTATCAATTAAAAAATCCTCTAAATATAATCATTTTTAATCATTAATAACTTAATAACTATCGCGATTTTTGCAAAATGTTACTCCACTTTTCTTCTCAGTTTGATCTGATTAATCTTCACAATTTTTCGTTTCTAAAAGATCCCGGACACCCTATATAATTGCAACTAAATAATAACTTGATTATATTCGATAATTAAATCGACTATAAACCACAAATAATTTATAGCAAAAGCAGCAGATGTTGTGGCCTTATTGAAGCTCCGTGTAAGCACGAACTGATTTAGCGGGCCGATTCGTTGTGCACCGAGCCTCGTCCCCCGCGCGCGGCGTTTCACGCGGGCCCGCTCGCGAGCCGTGTTCCCCATAGCAGCTGATTTATTCTCGCGGCGCGCTCGATATATCGGAAATCTCCGTGCATTAATTCCACCTGCACGAGCGTCCGCGCGCCGGCACCCGCGCTCTCGCGATCGATGCCTGATTTATTTTGCCGGTATACGAATTGACGTCGGTCGTTGGACGGCAACGAGGCCGTCACGCCGATAGCTGCGCGGCGCGCACACTCGCGGCTGCATTTAATCGACGCGTCAGCTGTGGAACAACGCTGTGAGGCGTCACTTCGCCAAGTGAGACTTATAAATCTCCAAGCGGGCGCCTTGATGTTTCAGCGAGTAACGGAGAAAGAGAGGGAGCAGAAAAAGCGCGACGGAAAACGCGAGTCTCCCGAGGATTCGTTCGGATCGGAGGTCGCCTCGGGATTCCGCGCTACGAGATCTGATATGATTGAGCAACTCCAACTCAAAGTTCCGTCATCCATGGGGTGGCAGCGGGGGCGGGGGAGGAGGAGAAAGCTTTTTATAAGGCTCGCTTCAATTTCTCAACCACGCGCGAACTAGAGACGCAAGAGTCGCGAGAGACGAGAGAGGAGAGGTGAGAGAGTGAACGTGACGCGCGGCGCAGTGCAGAACAAACGTCGAACATCGCTCTCGCGTAGGGTTGCCAGAGGACCGGGATTTCCGGGAGTGTTCCGGAATTCTTAAGCTTGTCCCGTGTCCAGGAATTTAAGTCTTTTATCCCGGAAAATCAAAATTTCAACAAAATCATAACTATAACATTCATGTTTCTAACTGGTACCAGAGAGAAACTTGAAAGCGGCCATCGCGATTTATAGGCTCGAATTTTTCAACGTGCCACCTGAGAAAATTGATGTCAACTAAATCGTTATTGTGGTAAAAAATACAGTCGCACGGTTTATGTCCGAACTTCTCTCTGCTGGTACCTAATTCACGCATTTGTTTGTTGCGAGTGCGGCATCTCTTAGCTGTCTTACCCCTCCATCTCTCAAACTCAACTAAAATTCTGTAACAATCTATTTTTCAATTATCGTCTAAAAAATATCCCGGAAACAGTCATTTCGCATCTGGCAACCCTACTCTCGCGTCATCTCCTCATTATAGAGGGTGCGTTCCTTTATTTATTGCAAGTACTGACGCTATAACGTCATGAAAGTGTACTGCTAGTAACGTTTTAACTTTGAGAACTGTCTAGGTGTTGCAACGTTGCAAATAGGAACGTATCACAGCACGTTTCGTGAAGCTTGTGTTTATGGTTTGTTACCAGTACATCTGTTTAAAAACATGAGTGAAAGATCTCAAATACCCATGTAACTATAATCGCATTAATTCAACAACATATATACTTAGACCAAGCACTCACTCTAAAAAGTGAAGCCGAAAGTTGGCAGTTTATGACTGACAAGGAGAGTGACATAACTGTCCCTCACCGATTTGAATGGGCTTCGGATATATTGTAGAGCATCAAAAACTAAGGGACACGTATTTTTTATATCGGCTTCGGAGCATGTTTAAGGGGTGAAACCACTCCTTGACAAAAATAGCCGTTATCGTTTTTAGCAAATATTTTCTAAATGATGAATTATATGAAAAAAAGTTTCAGACAAAAGTTTTGTAATATTTTATGCTCTTTGCAAGCATGTGTTCAATTTTTAAAAATTTCAAATGTTGAACTACTCTCCCCCCCTCTCGTTACTCTGACAACATTTTTAAGTTTTTGTAAGGACAAAAATTGTAGAGCATTAAATACCAAATCCATCCATATATAATATTAAAAGATGGTATTTAATATTTTGGACAAAACGCAATGAGAAATCTTCATGGTATGTGTGCCGCGCTTCCCGAGTAGATAGATACTGTAGGTAGGTACGCTGTGACATTTCTCTACAATTGCACTATGCTTCACGACTGCTTATGCATATTTTCTTATGCTACAATTAATCGTAATGATATGATGTACAATTAGAAGAAGAGTTTCCAATCCCGGATACAATTTAGGATCCCGGGATTTCTTGGATTCCATCCCGGGATCCCGGGAATAGTCCCGGAATTATATATATGTAAAGAAAGAAACAAGGAATATTTACAAATAATAGAATTATTTTATTTATAAAACGTTCATAGACTTTTATGAACATTATGACAAACAAAAAATAAAATTTCAGTAAAAATGAAAGCAACTTACATTAATGATTGCACAAAAACCGTTATAAATAAAAATTAAACTTTTTGTAATAAAAATAAAAATAATTATTTCTTCTTTTTCACATTTGAAGAAGCGACTTTAAACATAATAAAACATAAATTTTGTTAAAAAATATTTGATCGAGGATCCCGGATTCGAGTCTGTGTTGCGCCAGTTTATCCGCGAAATTTAAAATAGAAAGCTCCCTTAATATTTAAAACAAATAAAAATAATACATGGAATTAAATTAAAAATATAAATACACACTTCTCTAGCAAATGCTCTAAAACATCAGTAATAAGTAATAATCATTAAAGTAAAATTTTTATAAAACTAAATCTGAATTTAAAAACTAAATTTAAAATCTAAATCTAAAAACTAAATTTTGTAAAACTAAAATTTTTGTAAAATTTTTGTAAGCATTATATAGACACTAAGCATTAAATTTTGAAATCCTGAAATCCCGGGATTTGTGATGTTGAATCCCGAGTATTTTCGAGATCAAAAATTTGGCCGGGATCCCGGGATTGGGAACCCTAAATACAATGTATTACACGAAATAAAAATGCTTGATGAAAACGTGGACAATAGAACAATTTGCATATATTATAACAATAGCAAATGTGTATGCAGCATCGCTATTTGTACAAAAGCTCCAAATGTATATTTTCTTTATTTAATATGTAAAATTTATGTTCACTACAATCTGAAAGGTATGTCGATTAAGGATAATTAAAATGATTAAAAAAGTATTTCATGCAATGCACGTGAAATAATGAAACACATTATCATCAGCCTAATTAGAAAACCTCCTAACTTCAATTTTTGACAAAATTGAGATACTCATTTTGTTCGATTTATTTCGTTGACTTTGATTGAATAAAATAAGTCTCAATTTTGTCAAAAATTGGAATTAAGAGGTTTTCTAATTAGGCCGACGTTATGTTACCTCTGCAAGCGTGTAGTGTGACAATACAATATATTTTATTAATTGCTGAATGAGACATAACGAAGGGCTTAACAAAAATTATGGAGTAATAATTTATAGGATAGAGAGGAACAATAAATAAATTATAGAAGAATAATACGTTATTATATATATATTTCACAATATTAATAAAAAATTCAATACAGTGTTTGCATATAAACGAAAAATAAATGTTACATTTATGGCACATATTCAAAGGTTGCAAAGGTGGTGATCATGGAAAAAGTGATACAAAGTGATTTTTTGCACCAAGAGCAAATAATTATAGCAGTTTCGCTATAAATATCGCATTTTATTTTAGAATCATTTTGGAAACAAAACTCAATCGGTGTTTCGAATTCGCATGGCCTACTCTATAAATATCCACTTTTAAACCACGCATATTTAAATAAATTGTGAAACCTGGGTGACGAGAATTGATAGTGCGTTAATGACTGCAGTTTTAAAATATTGTTTCTAACATGAAGATCAATTGCAAGGTCTAATAGCATTACAATATCAGAAAAATGTTTAATAAAATTTTTCCATAATCGAAAGCCATATACATCTAA
Source organism: Harpegnathos saltator (assembly GCF_003227715.2). Lineage (NCBI taxonomy): Eukaryota > Metazoa > Arthropoda > Insecta > Hymenoptera > Formicidae > Harpegnathos > Harpegnathos saltator. The sequence continues at coordinate 309,902 of NW_020229922.1, forward strand.
TGGTTGTATTTTTCCCGTTGTACCGGCCGGAATGGTTAGGAAAACAATATCTGACGCAAAATCCGATCTAGTTTCCTGAATTACATTGGGACAATGTCCACTTCATGAATCTAATAATAATACAGATTGTGGCCCGACATTCGGAAAAAATATTTCTCTCAACCAGGTTTTCATATAATCTGATGTCAATTTACCTGATTTGGAAGCCATTACAAAAATATTCCTTAGACATTAGAAAAATAGGAGTATTGAATAAATTTTCCTGTACTCGTGGACCGAACGTTCCTGTTGGTTCTTTTAATACAATTAACAGAGGCGACAATAATCTACCATCAGCGGAAATAGTCGGCTGTATGGTATAACTATGCGTGGTTGCTGATACAGATTCTACTACGGTTTCTATTTTCTTTGTACCTTTTTGTGCTAAGGTACGACCGGTGTGAAATTCTAATTGGAACACATTCTGATCTGAATTGTAGATATTTTCCACCCCGTATCGATTAATATAATATTTGACATTTGTAATAAGTGTATTGCATTTATTTTCTAACTCTGATTTGGATAACAAGCATTTTTTCGCTTAAAAATTTTGCCAGAGTAACAAAGGAGGGGGAGAGTAGTTCAATATTTGAAATTTTTAAAAATTGAACACATAGTTGTAAAGAGCATAAAATATTGCAAAACTTTTGTCTGAAACTTTTTTTCATATAACTTATAATTTAGAAAATATTTGCTAAAAACGATAACGGCTATTTTTGTCAAGGGGTGGTTTCACCCTCTAAACATGCTCCGAAACCGATATAAAAAAATACGTGTCCCTTAGTTTTTGATGCTCTATAACATATCCAAAGCCCATTCAAATCGGTGAGGGACAGTTGTGTCATTCTCCTCGTGAGAGAGAAAGTTGTTTTGCGTCTACTTCTTTCTCACTCTAGCTTACATCGACTGTCAAAAATCGCCATATTTGTATTGCAGTTATCAAATGAAGTATATATTTATAGACAAATACGCAAAAGAAAAATAAAAAATATATGAAAGAAATATAAAAAATATGTAAAATAAATATAAAAGTAGAGATAAAACGTTTTATTAACTCTAGCTTATTATATTATAATACATTCGCTCTATGTTTCTATACCTGTGAAATCGAATTTGGTCCGACTTATGCCTCAAACGTACACCACAAATGCAACAAAACATCATATTATTTTATATTTTGTATTATCTTTTTTTCTTTCACTGTTTACAGAAAAACTGTTAGATTAAGTATGGCTCTTACTGTCATAAGCCAAAAGTGAGAAAGCGGTAGACGCAAATCAACGTTCTCTCTCAATCATAAACTGCCAACTTTTGGCTTCATTCGTTACTATAATAAAAGTATACGAATGCTTGGTCTAAATATATAGGATATTTCATTTTAAATGATATCATTTTAAATGATATGGTCGATTATCTCGCGAATCGATGATTTTATTGAAAAATTTTTCGAACAAAAGTTGCATGGCTTGAAGAGTAACATATGATGGAAATATGGACTTGATCTTGAGTGATCTTATCAAAATCAGGTCAAGGTCATTAATGTTTTTTTAAATGGAAATCCCTACTTTTTATTACGTATTTTTGTAGCTTATCTCGAGAGCTTTCCAAAACACTATAATAAAGTTATGTTTCATTGAGTACTTTCCGAGTTATGAGGCTTAAAAGTTAAGGCAAGACCGATTACTGATTCGGCCAACTAAGGCAAGACTTATCAATGGTTAAAGACATATTTGAATTGATCTTGCCTTAAGTTGGTCGGATCAGTGATCGGTCTTGCCTTAACTTTCAAGTACTCATAACTCGGAAAGTACTCAATGAAACGTAACTTTATTATAATGTTTTGAAAAGCTCTTGAGATAAGCTATAAGAATATGTAATAAAAAATATGGGTTTCCTTTTAGAAAAGCATTAATGACCTTGACCTGATTTTGACAAGGTCACTCAAGTCAAGTTCACATTTCCATCATGTGTTCCCCTTCAAGCCATGCGACTTTTGTTCGAAAAATTTTTCAATAAAATCATCGATTCGCGAAATAATCGACTATATCATTTAAAATGAAACACCCTGTATATGTCGTTGCATTAATTGCAACTATAACAAGACAAAACATAGATGAGAAATAAAGCCAAAGCAATTTAGACATAGAAATAATATAACAGCTAGTTGCACAATCTCGGATACTACAAGTAAAATCCAAAATTATGTGAAAAATATTATATTAGCATATTCTGATGTGAAAGTTAAAATGCATTTTCGATAAATTATTAAGCACAAAGTTAAAAACTTAATCGTATACTACAAAAAAATTACAATCATATTTCTCATATTAATTCATATTTATAATATGTCTTACTAAGTTGTCTTTTAAATTGTGTACTTGAAGTGTGTATTTATATTAATAATTTAATACATATTAAATTTTTACAGCTATTATGTACATTTTGTTAATCTCCCTATCCTCAATCAAGTTTAAATCTATGTAAGCAGCCATTTGGTGCTGTAGCTGCTTTACTTCGCTAGCTGCAGTAGCCGTAAGTAGCAGGAAGTGATACCGAAATTAATGACGACATATACTTATAGAAGCGTTTTCGCAGTGTATTGCAACTCATATCGGAACACTGTTGGTAATGCTGACGGTACTCGCAGTAAATAAAGGAACACCCAGAGGCGGCCTCCTGCCGTTTCTTTCGATCGCACGTTCGGCAGCCTGCTCGTGCCCGACGCCTCGCGTCTATTTCCTTAATTTTCGTCCCGAAGACGCAAAGGGAGAGGTCGATGCGCTCGGGAGAGCGCACGATGCGCGTTTCTCACGTGAGAAACGCATACCGCGTGCACTCGCTGCCGCCGCCGCCGCGATCATCGGCGGTTGCAACTTTGTATGGAAATCCCGATACGCGATAAAGGCGGCCGAGAGCGCGGGCGGAGGATGCGACGGAGGGAGATGGAATAAAAGAAAGAGAGGAGGAGAGAGAGAGAGAGAGAGAGAGAGAGAGTAAGAGAGAGGGAGGTAGGGAGGGAGGGAAAAGGGGAAAAAGGCGGGGAAAATGTGATCCAGGCCCGGGCTTCGTGGTAGCGCGGGCGCACCGGGGCGCACCGAGGTCATCATTATCCGTCATTATCCGCTCTCAGCCAACCACTGTAATCCGTATTTCATTTTCTGCCGGTTTTTTGTCGCCGACGGAAGAGCGGTTATACGGTCGGAGATTACAGGCGCAGTGCGGCCCAACGCGGTGACCGATAGTTTCCGCGATGCTCCGCGAGCCAGCGGCCGGCCGGCGAGACGCGCTCGGGCGTGCTCGGGAGGAGTGCACCCCCTGCGAACCCCCGCCAGCCGGGCGAACCTTGGCCGTAACCCTTGGCGCGGCCGTGATATCGCGGGTCAAAGGGCTCGAGGGAGCGTGCGCGCGCGACCCGTGGCCGGAACAGCCGAAATATCTCGGAGTTCCCGCGGATCCGCGAATTCCGCGGAACCGAGGCGGACGGACTCGCGCGCATGCTTCGTTGAAGTCGTCGTCCCTCGTGGTCGGTCGCGCCGTCGTCTCACACGGTGAAGCGCTCTCGCACGCGCAGGCGGTTCGGCAAAAATCGACGGATCTGCAGCTATTTGCGCGTCCTTGTGGAATTCAACGAACGACTCGGTGTTTACGAACGTCGCACCGCTTGAAAAGTTGTTACTCGAGATTTCGCCGGCGAATATGCTAAAACCTAGAAATCGAGTGTTCCAAACACTCGACTTCTAGGAGGGGGAATTAATTTTATCTCCCCGCGGGGAAGGAGTTCCTCCAGAGATTTCGTCAAAGCTGCCGATCGCGAGCGAATATCTTCCGCGAAAGCGGAAAATTCCATTTAACCCGTGAAGATGATCGCTCTGACTTGAAGAACAACAACACGCAAGATGAAGGATCGTCTTGTCTGGTCAAATTATTTATCTCGTTTATTTAAATCAACGAATTACCTCGTCAAATTAGACTGTAATCCTCTGTCTCATTAAACCACTCCTTTGTCTGTCTCATAATTTATACGATTATTAATTTATACGATATATGCCTCTACAAATTAACAATAATAAAAATAACGATAATGTGAATTGATGTACATAACGTATTTTATTCAGTACGAGAGAGAATCTCTCTATTGCTGTGAACACAAATAAAATAATCATAATAATCTCGCGCAAATCACGCGGGGAACTGCATTGTGACCCCAAAAGCGCACCAAGCGGCCTCTCGACCTTCTTGACCGCTCGCCTCGACGCCTTCGTCGTTCGTCTCGAGTCCTTCGATCGATCGATCGACCGAACGACCGACCGGCCGCCTGATCGCCGAATCCGCGAGACAACGCGTGTCGTTCGTAATGAATCTCGGTTGTTGCATAATGAGAGCATAAATTACGCGCTCTCGTACGAGAGCTCTTTCTCTCCCTCCTCCTTCGTACCCGCCACCTCTTTCTTAACCTCCACCTCCACCTCCACCTCTACCTCCTCTTCCTCCTCCTGCTCCCACCCACTATCGTCGCTCCGGGCAAGCGCAATAAATTCCAACGTATAGACAACGAGGCCCCGTGGGCCCCCGCCGTGTGTCGTCCGTAGCGCACGCACACGCCGCAACTCGTTGTTCGTATATATTTACCTGGCAATTAGTTTTGCGGAGAATGTTGTTGTCCTTGGTCGTACAGACAGAGCGAGCGAGAGCGAGAGCGAGAGAGAGAGAGAGAGAGAGAGAGAGAAAGAGCGCGCGCGCGCGCTCGTTTGCGGGGGTGTCCTCGTCGCCTGGTATGTATTGCCGTGAACAACATCCGAGGGAATCTTGAAGCGAATTTACTATTCCGGGCCGCCTCCGAAGATCGTCCTCGCTTTGTTAAATTAGCGGGATTCGTCGGCGTCGGCTTCTCTGGACCGCGCTGTGCCCGGCTTGCGATTACTCTAAATGACGCGCGAGATTCGCTCCGCCTGTAGCGAGATTTTTCAAGCGAATCGCACTGCGCAAATTCGCGCGAACACGCGTATATCGACAACGAAAAGAGCATTTTGCGAGCATTTTTGCGACGACAGCGTTCTGTCTGTTTTTACAGACTGTATGGTTGTTCCGTTGGACATTTTGAAACGTTACCAGGCGCTCTTAATTTTTAAGTAACGATTCACGGTGTACACACGTTTAAGAAGGAAAACCTGTCTGTAGGGTCAAAAAATTGATTTTTCTTTATCATATTTTCTTAAAATACATATCGTTAAGAATCCATTCTAAAATCCGTATCGAAAAATTCAGAAAATTACGGAAGTTACAATCTATTATTCGAAGCGGCGCACAAGTCAAAATCAGAGCGCTCACTTTCAAGCGCTGGGTCTTTCAAGGTTTCGTCATACAATTGTTGTAGAAACAATCCTACGAAACCTAAGAATGTAAAAAAGAGTTCATGAAATCGAGGAGAATTTATTATATGGACATGGAATTACCGATTAGGCTGAAACTTACGTGAGTACTAGAAATATGATTGAATAGTACATGAAACTTTAAACGCGTTTTTTTCGAAATGACTTTGCTTTAATGGGTTTCCACGATTTGAGACAAATTAATGAACTGATCGACTTCAGCATGTAGTTACATATTCGAAACGTGTCTCTCTATCATGTGAACTGGAGAAATTAAAAACTATTAATTTTTATATTTATTTTTAACATAAAACTCGATTTTTCAACTATAATTTTTAAATGCCTTAAAATTATTGAAATAGTAGTTCGTTTTTTATTTCCCTACTTCAGACGATAGCGGCAAGCTCGTAGATTAATTATCTTACTTGCGTTTTTGTTCCAATCCATCGTATCTTGAGATTTCATGGGAGCTATGAAACGACGCGCGCCTAAACACGTCACGTTATTTTTTGTGTATCTGCTACATTATTATTCATATAACACTATAAAAATTCATTCTTATAAGTTAAATATATATTATTACTTCTACCAAGTTTGAAATCAATCGTCCGCTTAGTTTCCGAAAAAAAAATTCGTGAAAATAGCCTATTTTTTGGCCTACGGACAGGTTTTCCACCTTAAATTAGCTTTCCGGATACCTTCCGCGCGCGATTTTGTCGCGACCAGGTCGAAAGTCGCGCGTCCAAGGATCCGGAAGGAGGAACGATATTCGAGCGACACTCGGAGGATCCTTGCTCGCCCGGGCGATACCTCCGATCCTTTGTCGACTCACGCTTTGTCGAGCTCGCATCGTTTCGTCCCTCTGACGGCGTGTATAATTTCAGAATCGCGGGCCTCCTCGCGATAAGCGCTTTCGCGTGAACGCAGCGCAGCGCGAATCGTGATGTCAGCGTTAGCCGGCGATTTTCGCGAGAGGAGAAAAGAGTCGCGCGCGAGATCTCTTGAATTATGCCGTTTACGCTCGCTCGCGCGCGCGCGCATGCGCCTGCCTTGCGCGGCATCGCGGAACGCGAAACAATAGCCGGCGCGCGGCTCGATAAAACTGCCGGGGACTCATTTATCGCGCCTAACGATACGCGGTCGCGGCGCTTATGCTTCGCCCTCGCGCGCGCTGTGAAACTGCGGAGCCTGCTATCTCCGAATGCTCGCCCTTTGCCCCTCTCAGCCGCTCACCTCCGGGAGGTGCTCTCCGCGCGCGTTCGTTACTCCTCTTTAACACCGTGGTTTAACCGCGCGCAGTTAAACCGCGCTGCTCTCTCTCTCTCTCTCTCTCTCTCTCATTCTCTCATTCTCTCTTTTTCTCTCGCGCGACGGAGCGCGCGCGAGAGGGCCGACGATATCCAGCGCGATAGATCGAAAGGGGGCCTCTCTCCCTCCCTCTCCGCGTCTTCCCTGTCCCCCTCGCTCCTTCTGCCGGGCCCGGAGCCCTCGCTCCTTCGCGATTTTTATTTCGCTGCACCTCGCGCCGAGCGGCGCGAGGTGTTGTTGCAACAAGGTGTTAGATTAATTGCGCGATTAAATCGTCGTAAATCTCGAAAAGGGACGCCCACTCGCCGAGTGCGCGCACAAGGGTGCAAGGGGGAGGGCGGCAGGGAGGACGAGTGAGATGAGAGAGAGGGAGGAGAGAGAGAGAGAGAGAGAGAGAGAGAGAGAGAGAGCGGGAGAGAGAGAAGAGCCGACTCTCCTCGTGCACCTCCTCGACGTTTCCAGGGCGATACGAATCTTTATGGCGGCGAGATTCTCGCCTTCCCGGCCGCATTCTCCGCTTCTTCCTCCTCGTGCCGGCGGAGACGTCGATCCTGAAATTGGAATGCCCGGCGCAGGCACCGGCTGGATCGCCCTCGAGGAAAACTCGCGCTGAGAGTAAATACTCCCCCGGCCCTATCGGCCTATCGACGACTGGTGTGTGTCGGCTGGAGTTTATACACATTCGAAACCCGTTCGCGGACGTCGGGAAGGGAAAAGAGGAAGAAAGGGAAAAGGGGGAGAGGAAGAACGAGATCGAAGACTCCGAAGAGCCGAAGATTGATATCTTCATCGATCTGCAATGAGCTCGCTCGCCGGGGTCTCCTCGTGTCGATCTTTAACGTGTGCCAGTCGTTGAACCTTACCGACGCCGCGTAAAAAAAGAGATCTAGACGCGCCATCTCCTTTTTCGTACGGCGCTAAAAAGTCAAAAGAAAAATTGCTCGTCTCGGAGGCACACGAGGAGTAATCTTCAATCAGTCCCGCTCGCGAGACAAGTTGCTTGAAAGACAATGGAAATTCAATTCCCCGCTCTGTTAATGGAAAAATAGCTGCTAATAAGTAGGAAACACAGCAATGACGACATTCGAGAACGGGACGATTAGAGAAATTCGATCGGAGACTTTCACCTTTGGGCGCTTTCGCTTCTACGCAGCAAGTGCCACGCGTAACTGCGCGTCTCGTTGCGCGCCAATCTGCGCGTTGGCGTTAAGTTCCGGGGGATGTTGCGGGTCGTCTTTGGGAGGTCCGGCTAGAGGAACTACACGCACACACACAAGATACACACAAAGCCATACACACACAAGTGAAAATACGCGCGTTTACGAAACTTTTAATCCTCTTTATTATCGCTTGCTCCGTGTTAGTAACTCGCTCCGAATGTCGAACGAGTGAGAAATGTCGACGTAAGAAAATATATATATATATATATCTATATGTATATATATGTATGTATGTGTATGTATATATATTATCGTTAATATTATATTATTATTGCTCTCATCGAGGCTTGTCTCAGGTCGCGCGCGACACGCGCGCAGAACGCACCGATCTCGCCGTTCTACGGCCGAGAGCAAGTCTAATTAATCTCGAGCAGCGCAGATTTAGCCGCACGGTTGTGTTAAAGGTGAGACTAATTAATCTCTATCCTCGAGCGCTGTACCGGATTCTCAACGATCACACTCCGATTTCGCGATTTCGCACCGCCGCAGCGCGCTCGCGTCTGAGAATGGCCTCGACTACGATTATTATCTCGTGATAAACGCCATACCAACCCTAATCTCATTAGAACAGTCGAAACACGCGAATGTATAAATAAAGATATATATATATATATATATGTATATGTATATATGTATACATATATATGTATATATATATATATATACGCATAACAATGCGTCTCGCATGGCGCGAGACCGGTAATATGAAGAGTACGAAATCAACGCTTAGCTCCTAATTAAATATATCTGCTCATATAAAACCAGCAACGCCTTAATATAAACATATATATATGTATATGCACGATGACACTCGTCGTCAGTCGCTCGTACGCGGAAATATGTACAATTTAGCGCGAGCGCACGCGCGCCTCGAGACGTCGCGGCCGGACGATCGACGCGGATCGATCGGCCGAGCGAAAATGGAAGCACGATTTTTCTCGGCCGCTCTCCGAGCGACCGAGCGAGCAGGTTTCCGTTCGACGTGCGCGTGCAGTCTCGTTCGTCACAATCAATCGTCTCTCTCTCTCTCTCGTTGATCGCAATCTCTTTTTTCTTTCTTCGCGGCCTCTTAACAGCGGATAACGCTATAATTAGTAACAATCGGTCGCTTTAGCAACACCGGCCGCTTTCTCGACGCTGTGCGACCGGGCTCGCGAGCCTAACTCGATATACTCGCGTGTGCGATTCCCTTTCCGATTATTATTTTGCCGCTCCCCGCCTGCCTGGCGAAATTAATTCGCGCTCGTCGTTTCGCGTTTGTGTCGACGAACCGCGCTCTCCTCGTCTCTCTTTTTCCTTTTTTTTTCCCTTTTTTCCGTGTGATTGCAGCCACCGGCTGTGCTCAGCGTGTCCCCGCCTTCCCGGGCTGCGCCGACTCTTTATCGCGAAATTGAAGAGAACCAACTACCGTTAAACTTACAGAATGCGGTAGAGCCTGGCGTGAAGCGGACCGCGGGTTACCCTGTCGCTGTGCGGGATATTTTTTTCTCTTCATGACCGTGAGTCGACCGTGCCTTTCCGTTAAAACGCGAGAGGACATTTTTTTCATACTTGCTTAATCAAATTCGGTTTGATCAGATTTGGGGAAATTGGCGAAGCGAATTTTTTATCAATTTAAATTTCATCGAAGTGATTGAACGAAATTTAACGAGTTTTTTTGGATGTGGTCAGATTAAATAAATGTAACGGTATGTATTATCAAGCGTCACGAGAAAATAAAAATTTGTATTGATTTATGCAATTACTGGTGGAGGACACTCTATCTCTCTCGAGTTTCATAATTTCCAGCAATTTTGGAACGCGCGCATCAACGTCTCGGAGCTTATAGAAAACTGGTGACTTTGCGTTAGAGTTCGAAATTTAACGTCTTTCCACTTTGATCACGGTAAAGCTCGCGATCGAGAGTACAACATTCCAACGGCCGTTTGCGAATTCACTTGGGTTACGTTATCGAGTCATGTCGGTATCATTTTCGCGCAACTTGAAAAGTTCGCTCTACGCGGCAACTTAGAGGAAAAAAGAAGGAAGGAAGGAAAAGGAAACTCGAGATCCCGCCTCGGTCTACTTCCAATTCGCTGAGCGTTCCACGCCAGGCCACATGAAAAAATAACGCACGTGTCGTAGAAATGCAGCAGCCGTGGAAGCGCGAAGTACGCTTTTTACGATCTAATTACCCGAGCGTAATCTATTTCCTCGGCGAAACTACCCGGCGTGCGCGGCTCGCTCGCGCCACCACGTTCTTTGGCTTTGGCTCCTGCGTAACAGAGTGTGCGGAGACTTCAATCCAGCCGCGGAAATGGCCGCGCTGTTTTCGCAACGCAGAGCCCAACGTTGAATTCGCGAACCTGTGCGAGCGAAGGGAATCTTTCGCACGTCGCGCGCCAAATAGTTGCCGAACTTTCGAGACGACGAGATCGCCCACGCCGCGCGTCAACGAGTCAAACTCGATTAAATAAATATAACGAATATGTGTGTGTGTGTATATACGCGCATGTATGTATTTATATGTATTATGTTTCTATATATAAAATGATTGTGCTGCAAATATGTATCTCTATGTACAACCGATCGGTGAGCGAATGTGAACATGTTACGTACGAGTTGTTAACGTTTAAGCTACGTCGCAACTGTTCCCGCGGTGTTAACTGGTTCGTACGTTCGTTATACAGAATAAAGCATACGTGGATGCGATAACGATGATAATAATTGTTAATATAGACCCAAAGCACTCGGCGAAACACGCGAGAGCGACGGAGAGTTCAACACGAACAGAGACAAGTATCGCGAACGATCAAGAAAGATGAGAGAAGAACAACCGCGACGCGACAGACGGAGGCAAAACTCGAGAAGTTCGATTTTCAATGCTTATCTGCCTGACGAGACCAATCGAACGAACAGAAGAACTCTCTGTGGAAAGCAACTGCAAGACAGAACGCGACAGGACAGAAAAAGTCATACGAAAAAAAGAAAAGGAGAGAGAGAGAGAGAGAGAGAGAGAGAGAGAGAGAGAGAGAGAGAGAGAGAGAGAAAGAGAGAAGGAGGAAAAGAGAGATCGACGCGACCGACATATCGGTGATCGCGCGAGCGCTATTTCCTTAACGAAACGAAACGAACGAAACGAAAACGCAGGGGAATCTCCTCGTAGCGAGACCTAAGCTAATTAAGCGGGGCTCACGTGAGCCCCTTACGTGATACGACTTACGCAGCTAGAGTCAACCTTAAAACCTAATCGTTCATGGAACATACAGCGTTTAATATATCATAGATATATGGGACCAAAATCACCAGCACCAGTCGCGCGTCCGTGACGCCTCGAGCGTTAGACAACACGATCGCCGTGGCGGTGATCTCTCACCGAGAGAGCCTTCGCGACAGACCGAGGACGATCTGGACGATCTCCTCGGGGCTCCCGTGCTCGGCTGCGCGAAGACGAGCGCGAGACTCAACAGCGCGTCCTGGCCGGGCGCTCTCGCGCCGCTTCGACCCGATTGCGTCCTTCATCGCGATGTCCACGACTCTGTTCTATAAGGCACACTCGACAACTTGATGGACGACACCTCCGCGAGCGCGCCGGCAAAAGTGTCCCCGCGAACGTTTCTCTCGTCGCCGCCACCGTAGTCGTCTTCGTCTTCGCCTTCGCGCCCGGCGCGCGCGTCGAAAGTTACGAAAGCGCGAAGACGCGACCGCGTCTAGGAGTCGGTTCGTCTGTCGTCATCTTCGCGAACGGGCAACGTGTTAGTCTTCAATCGCAACGCGGCGACTGTCACGTCGGTGATCCGACGTGATCGTTTCCTTCTTCTTCTTCCCCTGTCGCGACTTGGCGCGTTCCGCGCGAACAGCTCGCGTGAGCAACGGGAAGAGGACGGTTACGGTCTCCATCGGCTTCTGTCTCGCGCGTGCGCGTGCGCGAGCGCGAGCGCGATGTGTAAAAGTATCTCGTATAAAAAATAGAAACGGTCTATTGAAGCGCGTCTCGCCTCGCCTCGCCTCCACCGCGGTCGGCAGAAAGGGACGAGGGTGCGAGCAGGACGGCTGGTTCGTGTGCCAAGCAGCAGCGAATGGTTCCGCGCGCTAAGGCACACCCCGTCGACGTATCGCGCGTCGCGTCGCGTCGCGTCGCGTCGCGTCGCGTCGCGTCGCGACGCGGCTCGAGGGTCCCGACGACTGGTGCCGGCAAGCAATCGTGAGAATAGAGAGGAAAGGGTCACTTCTTCCCTTTTCTCTGGCGAATCTCCACCTACTCGCGTTCTCACTTCGCGTCCGCGATGAAGCGGCGACTCGCGAGTCCGGCCGCTTGTCTAACTTAATGAAACATCGAAGGGCTGGAGAGGAGGGAATCGCGATCCGATCGGCGAGTCGCGCGTTTCAATCTTGCATCGCCGGGGAAGACTCGAGGACACGGGGACGAGACAGGAGTGAGAGACAACGAGATAGACAGAGAGTGTGAGAGAGAGAGAGAGAGAGAGAGAGAGAGAGAGAGAGAGGGAAAGAGAAAAAGAGAGAAGAAAGAAGAGCAAGTAAGAGGGCTCACAAGGGCAGAGTGGGAAGGGGGGATAAACGAAGGGATGAAAATGATCGCCCAAAACGGGCGTACTAAGCGGACCCGGCCGTGACTCGGCGTTATCAACGTGTGATAATATCGAGCATGGCGGATCGTCGTCGTTTCTTTTTTTTCTTTTACCTTTCGATCTCCGTGCTGGGTTCCTCCTCGAAGTCACTCGCTCCGAATCGCGGGCGCGCGCGAATATTGCACTCGGGCAAAGAGGAAGAAGCAAAGTGTGAGAGAGATAGGGGGAGAAAGAGAGAGAGAGAGAGAGAGAGAGAGAAAGAGAGAGAGAGAGAGAGAGAGAGAGAGAGAGAGAGAGAGAGAGAGAGAGAAAGGAAGAAAGAAAGAAAGGAAACGGAAAGGTGCAGAGACAAGAAGAGAGATGGAGGCTCCTTACAGGCAATAAGGATGACAGAACTGGTAAACCAGTCTCTGGCTGCGTTCCGTCTTCTTCATGATGCCCTTCTTGTAGTACTGACGGATGCTGCGGCTGAGCTTGTCGTAGTTCATGGCGGGCCGGTTCTTCCGCTTGCCCCAGAGCCGTGCCACGCGCACCGAGTCCTCGATCTTGAAGACACCCTTGCCACGGTCCAACCAGCGTATGCAGGAGCCGTGCACGCCCGGGCTCTGCAGCAGCTCCTTCAGGAACTGCCACAGGTGGATGTAACTGCCGCCGTTGCGCATCTTGCCGCCACCGCCGCTGCTGCTGCTGCTGCCGCTGTTACCGCCCTGACCGGAGGTGCACTCCTCGTCTTCGTCTGCACAGAGAAGAACGAGCGGACGCGCGATGAGAAGGTGATCAACACGTAAGCGTCGTAAATCGCGTCTTGTATAAAGGACGGGAAGAGGAATTTAAAGTTTGTTTTTTACTTTCAAGTGCACAATATCGACACAAAATGTCGATGGGGTCAGAATGTGAGGTCAGTTCGGAGCGTTCGGTTCTCCATTCTCTTCGACGGTAAATCGATCGGCCATCTTCTACAACGGAGACACGAGCATGCTGCGAGGACGTTGACGAAAAATTACGTGAGTAACGACAGCGACTGCTCGATTGATGAACGACTTACCCTCGTTGGATCGCGAGAGAATCAACTTTGACTCGAACCGAGCTGTTTGACTGACTACCTCAAGTCTAGACGTTAATCTTTAACCCTTTGCACTCAGAGCCGTCTCGCGGGCCTTACCTACCTTACCTACCAGCAGCTTGGCAACACCTTTTTAGAAAAATGTATAAACAGGACATCGCGTCGTATTAAATAGTGTAGTACTTTGAAACCAAGTATCGCTTTCTTTAAGGATTGGTTGTTCAAACTTCTCGGTAAGTTAATTGATAGTTAAATCATATGTTTGTTTTTCCTTCAACTTAGACAAAGACAGAATGTTGACATTAGAGAAGTGTTGATACCATTGTGAATGTCCCCTGAAAGGAGACATCCGAGTGGCTTCCTAGACTTACGATGTCCCCTCAGAGGGGATATTCGAGTGCAAAGGGTTAATAAAATGCGTTAGATTTAAATTCAAAGTCAAAGCCTCTTCGCATTGGACAAAGCCGAACACAATTGCCGAAGAAATATTTCGCTAATCGGAAATATTGATAACGTACCGTCTGAGAAGTCGATGGTGCATGGGGACCCTTTGACGCTGGCGGCTGACGTGTTGCCGATGTTGGCCGGTGGAGTCACGGCGGTATTGGGCGGCTGGACCACTCCGGCTGGACTCCAAGAGGCGGCCAATGTGTTTCGCGGCGACTCCTCGACCGCGGCCTTCCAGATCTCCAGTTGCGCGTGCAACATGCTTCCGCACTGCAACACAAACACAGCGAGCCGTTCTCACTTTAGTCTCGATGTAATAACATTCTCCAGTCGTGGCTCCACTGTTCTCTCTCTCTCTCTCTCTCTCTCTCTCTCTCTCTCTCTATATATATATATATATATATATATTATATATATATATATATATAAGACACATGTATCATAACGGCATGTAATCGTCATATGTCAGTGCTCCGTTTGAAAAGGGCGAACAGCTCGTAAGGTCAAAGTGCACGATCCATTGTGCATTCGGCGTATCTAGAATGAGTTGGACACCGAGCTGGTCAATTTCCTGCGAGAGATCGCGGCGGCGATTAAAAATGAAAGGCGAGCGCGGGGGGAGAGCGCGACCGAGAGAATAGACGAGCGGGAGAAAGAGAGGGAGAGAGAGAGAGAGAGAGAGAGAGAGAGAGAGAGAGAGAGAGAGAGAGAGAGGAAGAGGGAGAGAAAGAGAGCGAGAGACAGGACAGGGGAGAAAGGGGGAAGGAACGAGAAGCGAGGCGCGGAGCGTTAGAATTCCAACGGAAGAGTCGTGTTGTGTATGCGCCGAGAGAAGAGAAAGCGGCTCGCCGTTGAGACGCAACGCAGGCAAGACATTCGAGCGGTTGACCCACTTCTCGATCGTTTCTGCCGAGCCAATGACGCGCGCGCGCGCGTACGCCAGGTACGACGCGAAGCCGATTCTGCTGATCGCGAGATCGCGACGTGTACGCAGGCACGCGACGTCGCGATGTCGGAGGACATCGCCGTCACCCTCGCGACGCACAGATGCGACCCCGCGAGACGCGAGACGCTTCCTCCTCCTGTGCAATAGAGCATCTTCGTTCCTGGATTCTCCAGACGGTTGCATTATTTTCCAGCTAGTTATTTATTTGTTGCTTACTTATTTATTTATCCCGCGCCCGATTGCTTACTTATCTATTTATTCCGCGCCTCGCGATACGCGACGCGAGAGATTAAGTCGCAAATCGTATTCGCATCGATTCATATTATCAGTATACTGCGCGCTACATTGTCTTACAATGCTGCTTACTATACTTACTATATAGCGTAGCCGTTTGCACGCTAAGAGCGCGACACTAGTTTTGCACTTGTTGGAACTCTTTTCTGTCACTCTCGCTCGTGAGTGACTTTTCGCGACGGAAAAACACGACAGCTCTCAACGCTCTCAATGCGCGAGCTCGTGCACAGAGGTTAACTCGTCAGGTTCGTAAGTTGCTGGAAAACGGAAGAATCGCGAGTTTGGTGCAAACGAATTGCGTGCCTCGAGTCCGCCCTGTCCTGCGCCGACCTGTTCCTCCGTGTTTTTTTTTATTTTTCTAATAAGCCGTGCTGATACTTTTGTCGCATGCGTCGACGTGTCGAACGCGATATAGGCTGCGATATAGGCTGGAATATCAGAGAAATATCGAAAAATGACATGCGACCGTCGCGCGGAACATTTCTTTCGATCCGCCGGCATAACTGTGCAATGTCGGAGCATTCCGTGTGCTCCATTCAGCCGCGCCGCAATTACGCTCGCCGCTGCGTCGCGTCATTCCGGGAAGCAGATTCTCGTGTATCGATAATCGCCGCCATTAAAACGCTACGCCAAACCGCAAGGAATGCTGTAATTATTTTCCTTCCCTCTCTCTCTCCCTCTCTCCCGGGAGGCGAAGGAAGAGGGGGAGGGGAATTCGATGAGCGAGTGCGCCGTGACTCGTCCGAGTTTTTACTCGGACCGAGTGTCGCGTTAGAGCTCGGAGTCACCCCAGATGTGCAACCCGATTCCCTCCCTTTCTCTTCTGCCCCCGCGCCGATCGACTCTCTCGTTTGTTCAATTCCACGATGATTCGGAAATGTTTTCTCGCGACATTCTCCGAGATATATGTATACGCAGAAGTACGAACGACTCGCCTTGCTTTCAATGCGACACATCGGTATTCAGACTTTTTCTCTTAACGATTCTCGGAAGATGAATCTTCCCATCGGCCATTAGATTCGTTTTAGAGCTCGCCGAGTAGTGAAAGTACTTCGCGACTCTTGCGCCACCGTGGAATAAAAAATGTTGTGCTCGAGACAGAGTTCCCGGGCTTCTCGAACTTGCCTCCTCAGAATCGGAGATTTCGTTCCCTCCGACCAGACGAGACGCGTCCGGTCCGTTCATCGTCACGCTGATCCGTCGCGCACTTGCAGGGAAAGAAACTCACAGAGCCGATCGGTAGACTCGTTCCGACGGAACGACTCTCGATCCTCGAAAATCTCGATCCCTCGAATCCGTGAGATTACGCTTCGCGGATCTCACGCGAGGGCCCGCGTGAATTCCGTCTCCGCGGGCGGAAATTTCAGCGCGTCAACGAACGCACCAAGGCGAGGAAGGAAGACGGGAGGGTCGCAGGACGAGATCGCAGATAGAACGTGACCATAAGCCCGGCCATGATTCCACGCTGCGAGGACTAACGCGCGGTACTTCGTATACGCGCGATTATCCAATTACTAGACGCAAAGCGGGATCCATTATGCATGACTACTTCTTCCCCGCTGTTCGCCAATCAACAACAGCAACAGCAGCAGCAACAGCAGCAGCAGTGCCAGCAACTATACTATTACCACCACTACCTCGCTTGCTATTAATTTCCGTTAGACTCGACGCCTGTACTTTCGAACGTAACGAGATGCGCGTCGATCGATGCACGCCGATGCCTCCGAGACCCACTCGCGGTCACGACTTAAATATACCATCGCGCGTGTGTTTCTTCCTCTCGCGTCTTTCTTTTCACACGCGAGTTTCCCTATACCCTTTCACCCCCTCGCCCACCCACGTCGCCGTTGTCGTCGTCGTGACGCAACGCGCGCGATGCGTTCCGCATCTCCGCTAAAATCGATCGCTCGGCTCGCGTGCGACGACGTAATGTCAAGTTCACCTCCTCGCGGGCACTTTGGCTTTGGCTTTCTCAAGTTTAGGGTTGACCAGGCGCTTAGGCGGTACAAGCAACATCGACGCAACCGGTTTTTCGCACGCTCGCGCGCGCCGACGGAAATAAAACTCGTTACTTAATAAGCGACAATGCGGCTTTATGCACGCACGTGCGCCCGTCGGGAAACGACGGCGGAGAAAAATACCGGTTGCCTCGCCGTTTGTTCTTCTAACCGCGCACGGGCTCTCGTCACGTAACAACAATGTACAGTCGCACGATGGCTTTTATTATTATATTTATCTCCGCGTCTTTTCCCGATATCGCTTTATCGACGAGCGAGCCTCAGCGCCGTGAAGCGATTCGTTCATAAAAGGACAGAGACAGAGAGAGAGAGAGAGAGAGAGAGAGAGAGAGAGAGAGAGAGAGGGAGAGAGAGAGAAAGTTGAGATTGTCGGTGACAACTGGCAATCAACTGGTTCATTCTTGCTTGTTTCGTTCTTTTCCATTCTTTTTCTACACTCTGTTTCTGCTTAATATCCATGTGTGTTGTTTGTATTCATTATTTATATATTTATATATTTGTTCTATTCTGTCTTCCATCCCTGGTATCTAACATTTGAGGCCGGTTTTTCAATAATAGTTTAAACTTAGATCGAAGAAACTCTGTTCTCAAAAGCATTAGACTGTTTTTCAATGGATAGATCAGAATAAAACGTAGTTTAAAATATAGTTTAAACTGTGAACGATGACCGTTTAAACGTCGTTTAATGGATTAGTAAACGTCGTTACACACACACACACACACACACACACACACACACACAGTACAGTGTTTCTATTATTATATTTAAAATCATATTGTTAAATATTGTTAAATATTTCTAAAAGTATAAAATATTTGTTACGGTGTTTGATGAATATTATGAAAGGAATAGTAAAGATGAGGATATTTTAGAATATATAAAACACATTTACATGAGAAAAAATCGTGTTGTAAGGTGAAAACCAAATCATTTTGAAATTTGGGATGAAAAAGATATATCATATAAATTAAATGATATATATAGAATACTTTTCAATTATATTAGTTTTAACTAATTAACTAGTTGCAAAATATGGTGTTTACTAATAATGAATATTGTACAAATAGTATAAAATTGATTTATATTGTATATTTTATTTTTTCCAGAAATCAGACTCTCTTAGTATGTATGAAATGATATTATTAAAATTAAGATTTTATGCTAGTGTATCTTTTTTGATAAGCGTAGGTGATTTTGTTGGTGTTCATAAAAGTACAGTAGGTAAAGTAATCAATAAAATTTCGAGAGCAATTGCTCAACTTAGATCTATAAAATTTTCGAATACAGAAAAAGATATTCAAAGATTTCATGAAAAGTTTTACAATAATGCAAGATTTCCACGTTGTATGGGTGCCCTAAACTGCACTCATATTAGAATTAAATCTCCACGTGTCTAAAAGTGACCCGCACAGCGATGGTTTTTCGTTGCCAACTTAAGAATAACAAAGATTTATCTAAACTGTCTTCAGCGTATGCTTGAAAAACACACAAGATGTAAACTAGGCTTATGGATCAAGAAAGGATCAGATAATCTTTAGTTTAAACCACGATTGAAAAACCGGCCCTCATTCAACTTTCTGTTTCATCTGAGATTATTTCTATCGCGTTGTGTACAAAACGAAAGAAGTGTTGTAATAAAAATTATTACATATTGCCGTATGTATCGAGGGGCGCTGTAACGTGCTCTGACGCAAACGCGCGTGATTCTTTCACGCGCCAGGTGATTTTCATGGGAATCCCCATCCCGTTAAGTGTCGAAATCCTTGCGCCTCTGCTTCCTACTCGTACCTGCTCTTCAGGTACGGATTACGCGGAAGGAACGCAAACGCGCACGTCGGTTACCAGGAAATTCACTTTCACCGGACCTCGAGCGCGGGCATTTCACAAGTCCGACCTGAGCCGTCGATCGTTTTCGTCGCTCGACTCCCCTTCATCGCTTCCCCCCCGCGTTCTCCTCCTCGATATGCGACCGTTCGCGGAGAAAAATATCGACGCGTAACGCTTCTCCTTGAGATGCAGAAATTATGAACGGAACGGAACGCGCAAAACTTTCACGCGCGTGTAACCACGATAAACGCGAGAAGCGTTGTAAATTTTCGCGATGACGTTAGATAAACCTCGCTTCGGAAAAACGCGCCGACAGACTGATAAGAACGGCAATTCTGCAAGATTGTTCGCTCACTACCAATGCCGGAAGATTTTAACGGATATCCTCAGTCTACGGAGGAGCGACATTTTGCGCGCGATACGAGTCGATTTCATGGTTCCTTTTACCATCGTCAAACTTACCCACGTCTCTCAGTGAGTGAGAAAAAATCAGCGGCTGATCGAGCTGTTGAAGCGCTCATGAATCTTCAATGAGGTCGCTCATTAGATACTGCGTCAACGAGATACTAAAATTGCAAGTCGCGCGAGAAGATAAGAGAGATAAAAGGGGAGACGAGGTGGGAGCAAGGAGTGAAATAAACAGCAACTGAGTAGGAAGAAATAGCAACGAAAAGAAAGAAATGGAAACAAAAAAGAAAGAGAAAAAAAAAATAAGAAACAATGGGGGATGATAAAAAATAAATATAGGAGAATAAAGAATAAAGATAAAAGGACAATAAGGAATGGCGGAATAATGAATAAAATAAGGAACAAAGGCTCGCTGTGAAATTCGTGCGGGGAATAATAGCGGATAATTTCCTTGAAAATTGGCCGGGACTCTTTGTGTCCCATCGCGCGCGCGCGCGCGCTTCAAGTCAAGCGGATGAAAGTGCATTCGCGCTCACCTGAGGAGCTCTCTGGCAGAATTCCTCCTCGGAGAGGGAGGCCAGCGTCGCGCCGTCCACGTTGAAGCTCTCCAGCGGCACCGAGGGCAACTGCAATTGCCGCCTGGCCCACTGCACCCAGGCCGCAACGTCCGCTGCGCTCCAGCGCCTCGGTTCTGCAATTAAAAGCCGGCGATCCGACGTTATTCTCCGCGGTCGTCTCCGGAAAATCGCGCGGCCGCGCGATAGCGCGCAGCGAGACTATTACGCGTTATTATATATACGATGCAGTTGTGTTTACAGCGAGATAATGGGAAGTGCGATGAATCCAAGCCGCGGCGATCAATTGAAAACGCGTAATTGAGCGACATGCAATCGCGCTTCACGCGCGCTCGGAAAGAAGGTTGAGATTACGCGATTAAATTCAACGTTATGCAACACGACAGACGATGGAGCTGGATAGAATGAGGTGGAATTAGACGGATGATAAAATCGAATGAGATCAGATTTTGCTATTAGATCGATGCGTATTATTTGAATATCTCGGTCGATCTTACAGAAATTACAAGTAACGACTTTGAATGACAGCGAGAAGCCTAACTAGCCCTTTGTATCTTGAATTAATTTATCTGGATTAATTTGCCTAAGGCTTATGAAATTTTTACGCAATTAAATAGCTTTCGGCGTGTTACAAACATAGGGAATAGGAAAAGAAATTTTACAGCGATTTAATGATAGAATTTTAAGGTGCTACTTGTATAAGTGAACCAACAAGAATGTAGGATGAGGCAGAAAAATAGTCTAAAACCATATGAGCGTTTATATAGAACGGCACTTTTAACACTAGAAGGACTGTAGGAGCTAATTTGGCCCCAAGCATATCTTTTCGTAAATAACAAATAGAAAGAAACGAAACGTATAGGTAATTATAAAATTTAACGTTTTGACATTAATATCATTAATTTATTGAGCAAAAAAACTATTATATTATATTGAATTTTTTTAGTCTTTGATGAAAGACTAAACGTGAAATACAACGCCGTTATGTACTACAGGAAACGCATCTGTATATACTTTTCTTTGTACAATTACCGCACACAAATTTTTTACACCAACAACATTTTCTAAATTTGTGGCTTCTTTTGCAGTTTTTTTTTATTTGACAAAATGGTCGTTTGCCTGAAGCATTGTCAGATGCAATTTTTTTTCCCGGTTGAATCAAAATTTTGAGACTTTCGTCTTTGGGCAACATATAGGGCACTGAACTCTTCCGCGAGATTTTGTAAAAAGATTCTTTTTGATACACGTAACTTCCTTGTATATAATCCATGCATTTATAGCAGCAAAATTCAAAATATTATAAAAAGTATGAACTGGCCAACGGCGAGATGATATATATGCATATCTATGTATACATATGTATGTATATAATGGTTTTTCAAGCAAACAAATGGATAAATATACAAAAAAAATATACGTAAAAAATATACGTAAAAAATATACGTAAAATATATGAGAGTACAATATCAGATATAAGGGAACCAAATTGGCTCCAACGGTCCTTTTAGATAGACAATTAAATAAAAATTCAACCATCTTATATGAATGAAAAATTTTTTTACCAAAATCAAGAATATGAAAAATGATGAAAAGTCACAAAAGGATATTACGTGGAGGCAAAGTTGAAAGTACCGTCGAGATATAAAGGATTAAAAGAGATCGAGATCCGTAGTGATTACGTAGAACGGACATAGCTGAGCTATCGTCGCAACCGGCATACGTATCGAGATCGATCGTGAAGAAATTTGTAAATTTGTAATTGCGTCGATGACGTGGGATCGCCATCACGGTGGAGCGCCGTAATTTCGTAATTCCGCGTGAAAGCACACCGACGCGACTCCGTAACTTATTTCAAACGTGACATCATGGTCCGGACAAGAGGCCAGCGCATAGTACATCGACAATGACGACGACGACGACGACGACGACGACGACGACGACGACGACGGCGGCGTCGAAGGTGACGAAGACGACGTCAGCGACGACGAAGACATCGGAACTGCGCCCGCGGCAAGGTAACGAGAAGGTCTAACCAAGCGAGGCTACTCTTAGCCGATACGCAGCATGGAGAAAATCAAGGTACGGCGTCTCTCTCTCTCTCTCTCTCTCTCTCTCTCTCTCTTAGTATTTCTGATCTTAATCCGCTCTGCGTCAGGGCAGTAGCAACAACTTTCTACGACAGCTAATTGCTAGGAGATAGTCCACGGATAAATGAAAGTAAGGAATTAATGAAGCTCGCCACACCTGCCAGAAGAAGACAGAACCTGCCTCCAACACTCCACGCGTTTCGCACGAAACGTCTCTTGGACGTGAGGAAGTGTAAACGAGCGAGAGCGAGCGAACGAAAGAAAGAGAGAGAAAGAGAGAGAGAGAGAGAGAGAGAGAGAGAGAGAGAGAGAGAGAGAGAGAGAGAGAAACGGGGACAGAGACGCTCTATTTGATTTCTTAACTGAAATCGCCATGTGCGCGCTGATTTCACGATACGCGTTTGCACGGGGGGCGTGTGCGATAAAGGTCGCGATCTTCAGCGAGCGATAAAGAACGATAGAATCGGTAATCATCGCTAAGTAATTGTTACACGTCGGTTTACATTGTCGAAGCGTGTTCCGCGAGAGTAGGGAGATTCGGCGATAAGATCTGCGGGGAAATCGCGTGCCCGGTGGTAATCGGCTACACGCCTGATAATGATAATAATTATCGCGCACGCATGATCCTGCCAGCCATTGCCACGGCGACGATTATGAGGAACGCGTTTCTAAGGATAAACGCGCAAGGCCGCGCAGCGATAGGTGCGCGCGTGCATTTGCGCGTCGATGAGAAAGTGCCGACCAGACGCGGTCGCTTGCGCGCGCGATACCTGCGATTCTATATTCCGCTCAGAGAAATATAACGAAAGTAGGAGGGGGGATGGAGAGCAATCGGGGAGGGGAGCGACAATAGAACGGAAAGCGACTCGGAAGATCGCCGGTCGGACTCGATGAAGCTGCGAGGCACGACAGGACGGAAGTAGAGCCGCTACACTCACCTGGGTGAATGCCGAGCGCCACGCAGGTATTGTCGAAGTCCTTCTGCAGCTGCTGAATCGCCAGGCTGAGGACCGGCTCGAGCTGCTCGCGGGCGAGATCGCCGACGCACTCGCCGGTCTCCATGTCCTCGACGTAGCCGGTGCCGACGCCACCAAGATCCACCGGTCTCAGGTTGTACTTCCTCTGGAAGCTGGTGTCGCGCAGCACTTCGCGCAACAGCTGATGATCGCTCTTCTGACCGTCCTTGAAGAGCTCCTCCTCCTTCCGCAGAGGATTCGCCAGCTCGTCCTGCGAGGGTTCCACCTTCGGCTGGCTGGTCTTGGAGATCGCATCCGCCGGTTCCTTGCGGACACCTTTGAAGAGAAGCTCGCGCAGCGCCGAGCTGCTCTCGTACTCGCTTGGGCCAGGCGATGGTGAGGAGGACAAGCACGGGGATGAACCGTTGCTGTTGGAGACTGACCGCGGCTCCTCCTTGAAGAGGATTTCCTTGAGTAAAGGATGACTCTGTACACCGGCCTCCTCTTTCTTCGGCAAGAAGTCCGCGTCCAGGCTGTTGTAGATGTCCTCTTCGCTCCGCGGCGGAGTACAGGGTACCGTACAGTCGGTCGAGTCCTCGCGGTAACCTAGACTCTCGGCCAAGAGTCTGGAACAAGGCAAAAGTGCGCGACCGGTTAGGAGATGGAGAGACGAAAGCGAGAGACGGAGAACCCGAGAAATATGAGTCAGAATCGAAGATTGCTCATGAAGAGGCTAAACGTGGTCGTATGTGAGCTGCGTTTGCCTAACCGAGTGATCGCCGAGGACCAGATTTTACGTAAGACGAATATTTTACGCAAGAGCTATCAACCAGAAGTATCGAACTGATTGACGAAATACTCCCGTCATGTTTGCGCCAACGAGGAATCACGGCTGGGTAATCCTATAAAAAATTTACCATGAGAAAAGTGCTCGATATTTGTAACATATAAAATTCTAATTCTTATTGTTAAAATTAAAATTTTATTTTGTACATCGAAATTATATTTATTAATATATTGCTTAATATAATATATAATAAATTTAAGATTAAAATTTCTTTTAGAGCCATACTTACAACCATAAAATATATATAGAATAGATTGTAAAAAATGTATAAATGTGTAAAAATGTATATAATAAAATTATGTTCATTATGTAGCGGTTATGTTCATTGAGAGAAAAGTGTTTGGTATACTTGCAATTATCGTGTAGCGAGAGAATTATAGTTGGGAACATCATTTTTGTAGTGAACGTTACTATGTTATTAGCAATAACCTCTTACACGCGTAAGACTGCTATTACCTTTCCGTTGGAACAGCAAGAAGATGCAGTTGATGCCGAAAACTATAATTTTACTGACCGTTCTTTTGCCTCCTAGTTTAGAGTAACGACAATTCGCGACGCAAGGATCTCTCTACCGAAGAGGACCTACCTAGATTCCTGAAGGATGGCCAAGAGGTCGAGGCTCTTCTCTCTCTTGACCGGCTGCTTGGCCGACGGTTCCGGGCTGGTGGGATAAAACTGGGCGCTCTGGGGGCTCCTGGGCACGTAGTAGGGGCTCGTCGGATACCCCGGCGAGGATCCTTCGCGCGAGTAGTTAGGCGACAACGGCAGCTCGCCGTTGTTCTGATGATACGGCGGGCTCTGGTAGATCGTGGGTGATCCTGGACGCGGCGAGCGCGCCTCCTGCTTGATTTGCAAGCTCTTCAAGCCGACTTGGCCGCCGCCGGTCGGGTTGTAATCATCCGGCAAGAGCGACAGGTCGAACTGAAAGGTGCTGTAGTCGAACGACGGCGAGTAACCGGCCGCGGTCGGTACCGTCTGCGGCATCTGGAAGAATTCAAGATCGCAGATCGTACATTATCGTTCGTTCGGTGGTCGGCCAGCAAAAAATGTCGACGAGAGAAAGCGGCGTGGGGCGCGAGGAGCGAGACGAGCGTGTCTCGCGGCGCCAAGGCTAGATCGAGACCGGAGAGTATCTTTCTTGGGCTCGGGTTCTGGGCGGTGATGTGCGCAATTAGAGCGCGATTAGTGGTGCCGGCCATCGTCAACACACAATGGAGAGGAGCGCGTCGCGGTAACGATCTCGGCGTTGCGATCTTGCGGCGGGCACGAAAAAACGAAACGAAATGGGAACGCGAGTCCTTGCATCTCGCATCTTTTTCACGGTCGTCGAAAGCGTATTATGTATGCGTGTGTGTGTGTGTGTGTGTGTGTGTATGTGTGTGTGTGTAATATATGCACGTTATATTAGGCAAAGCGGCAATAACAACCTTTATCCTCGCTTTTTAGTCGTATTCTATATTTTGCTATTTGATCGTTCTTGCTTTCCTCACTCATGTGTGTAGCGTCCGATAAAATTAAAATTATTACTATTTATGAATAAATATATCGTATATTACTACACATTTTGTATTTGCCTCCGAATTGCATATTTGCAGATGTTCATTATCACCATCACCGTATAATAAGAAGGCGGCAAGAAGGTTGCGACACTCTCCGTGTCGACGGATTTCGCAATGCGTCCGTATCCAAGAGGAGAATCTACTTTTCGATAATTGGATACCGTTTTCTGCGGCTCATCACCATCGTAAAAGTGTCGCAATCTTGACCACAGCTTTTGGCGAGGATGATCAGACATCTCGCGGATCGCAGACGGATCAGAATTTTTCGATATAAATCTCCTCGACTCGTAGCGGCGTCGATAACGTAAACAATTCGCGCGGAGTAGCAGCGATAACGAGTGACGAGTCGTTAACTATTCGCCAGCCGGATCGTAAAGGCGGACGCGGACATGTTATAAAGCGTATAGGAACGGCAGTAAAACCCGTCTTTTTTGCAAGAGTCACCGCGTTGCGGCGCACAGGCTGCTCCTCATATCGATCCGCGAAAGCGAAAACTACGCGGGGCGCGCTCAGCATCCGCGGTATCCGCGGACGGAACACTTTCCCCGCGACCGGGGCCTCGGTGGACCCAATTGCCCGTTTATCTTTCAGCGTGTTTATTGCCCGTCGTGCGTTTGACCCCGCGTCAGTTTGTTACGCCGCGCGAGTCGCTCACGGCGATCGCGCCGCTTCGCGCCGCGCCGCGCCGCGCCGCGCGCATCCCTCTGCCGAGCGCGGCGACGCTGCTCGCGGTCTATCGTTCCGCCGAGCGCAGAGCGCCTTTCTCGGAGGAGTGACCGTAAATTTGTAATATAATAAAATCCAGGAGACCGTCACGCGGCGAGAAAGTTCAAGGGAGAGATTTAAGACCGATGCAGCAGACGCGATTTCGATTAGAAGGCAATTGCGAGGGAAATCCACAACGATCTCCTCGAAAAGAAAACGAAGGAAATAATTTTCAGCAAATCCGGAGAGCGACGCGTGCGAAGCAACGTTGGGGTGACGTAGGAAAAGAAGAAATTAAAAACAATCTAGATGCGTCTTGAAATGCGTTGAAAAATGAGTACGTTTTAAAACAACTCGTGGTCGCAGGAAAGGAGAATTTTCATTTCCGGAGATGCTAGTTGGATGTATCTTGAGATGTGGAAAAATGTCTGTGCCTTTTGAAAGTATTTATTGCCGTAGGAAGGAGAAATGTTTATTCTCGGAAATACCATTGAGCGAAACGGCGATTCGAGAAGCAACTCGCGAGAAACATCCTCGCGAACGACATCCGCGAGAAAGACATCCGCGTAGATTTGGGAAGAAATGCGTTGTCGCAAAAGAACGACGTAAGGAGACACGCACGGTAGGGGAACATTCCATTTGGATGCTCCTCGGATGCAAATATGTGAAATCTCCCAAAGTGGGTGTCTTTTGAGTGTCCTTTGGGTGACGAACAGTCGCACAGCCGCGCAGAAGGAAAACGTTGATTTCTGGAAATGCTAATGAGAGATCCTAGATCCTAGAGAGAGGCTAAGTGGTTTCGATCTCGCGCTCATCTCACTGTCTCTCTCTCTCTCTCTCTCTCTCTCTCTCTCTATATATATATATATATATATATATGTATCGCGCGCGCGTGCATGAGGCAAACAAAACGTCGAGAGATACGCGTCGAGAGACGAAACACTCTCCTCCCTCCCGGCAGGCCCGGTGTGGTGCACCTTAAGGGCCCATTTATCTCTACGTGTGTTTATTGCCCGTCGTGTGTTTGACCTCGCATCAGTTTGTTACGCTTTGTAAGCCCATTACAGCGTTCCCAGTGCATCTTCCCTGCGCTCAGGCGGGGTCGCATCTGACATTTTGACGTAGTGCCCCGCAAAGGTCGACGCGAAATAAACGATTATGCCCACAGACACACGTACGCGCTCGCGCGCAGGCACAGGGCTCTCACAGACAACGAAAAGACACAATACCCTCCCCCACCTTGATCGCACGAGCACGGGAGAAGACTGTATGCGCGTCCACGTGAACGCACGCTCGCGCGGGCGAGCGCGCGCGCGAGCGTGCGAGCGCACCGAGAGGATAGGAGAGCTCTCCGGAGAGAGCGCGAGAAACAGAGAGAGGGAGAGACACGACGAGCGCGAGCAAACTTGCTGCCCTCTCTCTCTCTCTCCCCCCCTCTCTCTCTCTCTCTCTCTCTCTCTCTCTCTCTCTCTCTCTCTCTTCTGGCGAGGGGCCTCCTCTCGAAAGGTTCCGAGGAGAAAGAGAATGTTTATCTATATACTGATGGCATCTGAGAGAACGATGCACCCCTCACCGGGAAGAGAACCTTCCTGGATTTCCGCGCGAAACCACGAGACCGACTCGCCGCGCGAGACGACTCGCAAGACAGCGGAAATATTCTGCGGCTCGTCCTGCCGACCCGGCCAGGTGCCTTCGCACTTTCAGAGGGCCGGATTCCGAGAGACGCGACGTCTCTCGGCTGATGTTTCGGCCCGAGAGTGTACGGAGACCTTCGTCACGCGTCGGGATAAGCGCCGCACCGAAGTGTATTATCCCATGTTCCTATTTCGCAGCGTTCAAGTGAATATTTTCGCAAGCAAACGCGCGCGCGAGAACTCTCTCTCTCTCTCTCTCTCTCTCTCTCTCTCTCTCTCTCTCGGCGCTGCGGAAAGCCTTAATGGTTCTCCTTGGATTTTTCGCCACCTGCCTCTCGTGCCTTTCGCAAAGACAAGCTATTGACGTCACCCGTTCGACTAATCGCCGGTGCAGCTCCGTTCTCCCCTTCCGTGCGCAAAACACGGGATTCCACAGGAGTCACGGGCCGACCTCATAATTTTCGAGAGATCGTCGTTCTGTTTAAACACCGTAATTTATGCGCGAGTGCTACATCGCCGCGCGGTACATTTGATACCCCGCCGCTGTGTTCCTCTTTGACTCTTAAATTCGCTCTTAAATAGATAGGAAGCGAGATAGAGATAGGCAGATAGACGGATAAATAGATACATCTGGAAGAGAGATGGGAGGAGGAGCGATGTAGCGGAGAAGAGGTACCAACTCTAGTAATACCAAGGAGAAGGATACAATTAATTGTAATAGTTCCTTTGTAAATTTTACACTCGATTGTTTCTCGACCAGCTCTCTTCTTAAAGTTAAATTGTCGCTCAGCAGAATATCGCACACCTTTGGTAAATGAAAGCAATATTCGATTAAACAAACTCCCCTCCCTAAAGAAATTGCGAAAATTAATGTTTCGTGTCGAGAGAGACGAGGATTACAGTTCGCAAATAACAGTCACAAATTTTTCCATTGTCCGGCGTGTATATATAGAATTATCGCGAATTTTATCACGTCGACGCAGGATCGCGAAGGGGTTAACGCCAATCGTTATCGGCGAAGTCGCTCGTGAGAAGCGTGCTCGGTCGCACTGGAAGATCGATAAAGTGGCATGAATTATTGTTTCGTCGCGAACACACCTCCACCGAATGACATTACATAACGAAAAGGAGAGTGAGAGAGCGGGAGAAGGAGACGGCGACGTTTCAACGTTCGTCGTGTCGCAACATGACAGAGAATTATCGTTAACGAAACGCAGCTCGGCAATTGCTCGCGATAACGCGCGAGTTATCGGGTCGTGTGCCGTTTCGTAACGAACCGAGCTTTTCACGATCTCGCTCCTCAGACTTTGGACGCGCGCGCTGACATTTTGGGCGAGAAATCGCGACCTTCGATAACACCGAGCGACCGAGAAATTGACGAACGAGGCGCGAGCGCACTCTTCTCGGGAGACTCGAGAAGACCGCGGTTTCCTCTCACTCGTCGTAAAAATATCTGCGTGCACCGTCTATCAGACTCGCGGCATTTGAATATGCATTCCGTGCTTCGAGAGAGACAGAGAGAGAGAGAGAGAGAGAGAGAGAGAGGAGGAAGAGGAGGAGGGAAAAAAGCCAAGAAGATGCAAAATTAATAGACGGCTGTAAAAAGTGTCAGAATCCACGAGATGCGCGTTCGAAAATGCTCGATCACGATAAAACGCGAAGCGCACCTTCTTATCTTTGCTCACTGAATACAACGTACATTGTTCATACGTTTCATTGTTTGTAGCGTTATTTCCTTACAAATTAGATATTTTGTCTAAGATTGTCTAGGTTTTTAACCTTTAGACGACCGGAAACCGATATATTGGCGCGAAAGTGGCGCCACCTTTTTCGTCATTCAACCTAATGATGTTAATAATAAAGTTCTAATACTTAAAATAAAAAAGTCGAAGAAAACAACTGCGGTAATCTAAAGGTTAATCAACCCCCATGTTTCACTCTCGAATTTCGCTCTTCAATATTGGAATTACCGACGAAGTGACTTCTTTGTAATTTCTAAAAAATTATTCAGACTTTTTTATATTTTATATTGCTGCGTTTTACGTTTCTAAACGATGTTGAAGACGAAACTAAGAGAGATGGAGAAACCTTTTTCCCCCTGCATCACGTATTCTTTCGAATGCCTGTCGTTTTGACCGCTCCGGTACGAACCGTCCGTGCATGCTATCAAACGAATCCTTGAGGAATTATAAAATTTAACGAACGAATCACACAATGTACGACGTATGATGTTACATCGGTGAAATCGGGGCACGCTGGGCGAGCGCCTGGATGCGCCGCGCGGCGATTTCATCTAGCTGGATGTGTGGCGCACCTGATACTTAAACGAGTTTAATCGCGCTTTCGACCTCGTTAGTGTAATGGATTCTGGTAAATGGCGATATGCGCCTGTCGAAACGATATAATATCGACATCGGGGAAACCTTCACGCGAAGAGCCCGAGGTGCTGAGCTTCATCGTGACGTTCTGATTTTACCGGAGGATGAGCTGCGTCCAATCCGAAAGACATGCCACCTTGTGACGTGACGTCGTAACCGCGACCCGACGGAGTTCTTCGATATGTTTATCGAGTGCCTTTCGAATAGCCGATAGGACAGGAACGTGGACTGCGCGGGGAGCAATGGTATCGCGCTTCACGAGAGAGAGAGAGAGAGAGAGAGAGAGGGAGACGAGCACTCTCGGCTCCATTGTGACGTAAGTGATTTAGAAAGGATCCTGACGTCACGTGTCTGCTTTGTACGTCGCGGCTGATATAAATCCATTGCGACATCCCGCGTCGATCTGAATCTGGTTTCGAGAAGTGCTTCCCCTCCTTTCCGCCCGCCCGCTCGTGAATACTGACACCGTCTCTTCATCCCGCCGCCAATTTAATCAATTCTCTCGCATGTTTGCCGGTCAATTAACCGGTTGAATTAACGGAGAAATACGAAGAGATCGCCGCGTTTTAATTGAGCGGACACGCGCGTCGTCGTGCAAATTTGCCGACCTGCGATCGAGACGGCGCGCGATCTCGCCGATATTCCCGTTCATTACCCCGCCCGCGGCTCGGTAATGTCGTTATTAGCGAGGCGACCACGGACACGCGACGAAGAAGCTCGAGAGAGGCGTGCGCGCGACCTTCGTCACTTCGTCGCCCGAAACTTTTCCTCCCGCGCTCTTGTCTCGGCCAGCTCGATTCGAGGTCGGCCGCGTCGTGGAAAACCAGGATTTTTCGTCGCGCGTGTGAGCGTCATGCGACGACGATGACGACGACGACGACGACGACGACAACGACGACGACGATGGTCGTTTCTTAAACCGCGGAAAAATCGACCGCCATATTTAGCCGGGCGAATCCGTCGTGTCTCGTACGAGATAAAACGCGGCGCTGTTCGCGCGCAAAAATTCACGCATGCGCACGCGCATGTCCCGTGAATGCGCAGTTTCCATTTGCGTCGAATTTTACAAGCCGGAATATTTACGAGAGGAATTTCCTACCGAATTACCGGCGACACGAGGAGCGTGACGAGGCGCGCGCGGCCGCTTGTCGTCTCCTTCCAACTAACCGCATGCGTTCACGTAAATTTGCGCTCGCCGGCTCGCTCGTCGTGCAGTTAATTCCGCTAACGCTAACCGCGGCAAACCGATGTCAGCCGTTCTCAAGCTGAACGGCCGCACGGTATCGCGACGGCTCACGTGCGTCATAGCGCTGAATTACTCCAGAAACCCCGTTTCCAGCTCGTCGCCCGTTCCTAACTCTCGTCGCGCCTCGCTCTGAGACGCGCTCGGTTGTGCGCTTTCGGCCGTTAAAACTCAAGGTTTGCTTAGGAAGGAGAAGCGAAAAAAGTCTAACTCTCGAGAGCTAAGCCGCGAGATGACTATCTCTCGATAGTCTCTCTCGAGAGAGAGACGGTCGCCGCAGAAGGACGCTATATACGACAAAAGCTCGGCCAGGTTACAACCTCGTTAACACTCTTATTACCTCAAGTCAGCGAGACGAGCAAAAAAAGATGTTATCCCGAGCGGGAGAAGATATTCACATTCGCCTAGTCCGTCGTAAAAATAACGAAACGACGGTAAGAGGCAGAACATCGCGTGCGCTTGGCGGTTATAATAAAACGCGCGCGCCTGCTTGGTCGAGAGCGCCACGGCGCGCGATTTGTTTATACATATTACATAACACACAATTAATAGAATCGCGGTAGAAGAAATACATACATGCGGTACGGCCGAGTCGAGAAGAATCACGCTGAAAAGCGCGACGGAACGGAGGGAATCGCGAGCTGCGGGGCAATCTCAGCTGCTTGCTCGGCCGGACCTTTAAACGCATTTCCGCATGATATTCATATCTCTTTTTCCGCGAGATCGTTCCCGTTTGCCGACCGACGCGGCGACATATGGGATGTACAAGACGCGCGAACAAATCAGGTGCGTCATTAGGAGAGTGCGCGAACCGTGCGAATGAGGATTATTCATTCGTTCGCCGAATGGAGATATGTAGGAAGTGTTTTCGCCATTCATTATCTGATTTCTATGCATTATTACAGTGCAACGGAGGCATTATGCGCCGCGAGGCACACTCTCGTTCTCTCTCTCTCTCTCTCCTCTCTCTCTCTCTCTCTCTCTCTCTCTTTCTCCATCTATCCCTCTGTCCTTCTTCCTTTCTCTCTCTCCCTCCGTTACGTAATTTGCATCCTTCTTCCTTCGGGCATGGATTAATTCCCGCTGGTGCGGCGACGTGACGTCATAGAGAGTCGCGTTAAAATAGTATCGCGGCATCTCGACGGCGGATAAACATTGCGCGAATGAGTAGTAGGTTTTTCCGCTTCATGATTCCATATTCCCGCCGTTGTGCCGCGCGCCCGTATCGTAATTGCATCTTCTCGCTCTCGGACATCCTCGATTACACCGTCGCGTTATATCTCAATTAAACGCTTCGGGAGATGCGAGATCTCGCGCGGCGGGCTTCGCGACGGAGCGTCGCGCCGTACTTTTCACCCGATCGGCGCTTTCATTCACATGAATGAATCGAGTCGTTCTCGCTCGAGAGTTCGTTTTCCTTCTTATCCTGGCGCGTCGCGCTATTCTCTCTCGGCCGCGTGATCAGCGGCTACAATTTCTCTCTTTACTTCACGGCAGCTGCCTCGCGGAAGTCTCTCTCCGTGTGGACGTTACCTCAATTACATTAACCGCGCGCGCGCGCGCGGCAAGGCTATCGCGGGAATTCGATTTCGAGAAAAAAACCCTTATCAGCGCTGGGAATTAAGTGCTCTCCGCGGCGCGACGTGTGCGGTCGCGCGGTTATTCGCGCAATCAATTACTCGCTGCGTGGGGAACGAGTAAGTAAGAAGAACGATAGCGATCGCTCATTTGGCTATGAGAAGCGATCGCAGAACTTTGCAGGCCGCGATGACGAAGCAAACTGCTGAACTAGAATCTCTCTTTCTCTCTCTCTTTCTCTCTCTCTCTTTCTCATGCGCGCGCACGATTCGGCTGTGCAACGTGGAGCCGCGAAATTTATTTCTATTCATTCATCATCGCCGTAGGTCAATATCGCGATAGCGAGCGACGGCAATTTTCGCCGGGACGATTGAGATTACAAAATGTCGCGGTTATTACTTGAATGTCAAGTAAGTAAAGGATACCCGGTGATTCCCGGCATTCCTACATATATTACGAACGAGGCTGTATACGTCGGAATAAAAATAGGATAGAAGGATAAAAATGCAGACGCAAAAAGTCCCGCGCGCGGACGGTGGATTCGCCGGCGTTCTCGAAAAATTAACCGAGTCGGATCCATCGACGTGCGTATATGTGCGTGTGTGTGTGTTATCTAAAACATACAAATGGAGATGGAAAGCAGGAGAAACTGGATTGGAAAGTTGACCTTTTTTGGGTGATATCAGAGAACGTACCGCAAAAATCATGGCGAAATGATAATATTACTTTGTTCAGATCGACGTGTCGCGCTGCTCGGCGTGAAACAATAGAGAAAGAGGGAGGAGGAGGAAAGAGCGAAACGAAAATACAAGCAAAAGGGGAAAAACGCGATAAGACTGGTCAATTAATACGTTGACTGACCGCCGCGGTGACTCCTATTGGATTGTCTCAAGCCTTAACTGAAGTTGGAAAACAAGCAAAGTTTATAGATATATACACACAACGTTGAAGCTTACGTCCAGCTGGTTTTTTAAATTGCTCCCCATCGAACACGATATTTAGTTCGTTAGGCGCAATTAGTCACGCTCTACGCGTAAATTAATGAGACGCGGCGAAATCATAGCGCCGGCCAGCGGTGGTCCCCATCGCGGTCAGCGTGTTAACGCGTCGAGCACCGCGACGGTCACCGCTGACCGACGTTATGATGCCGCCGTGTCTCGTTAAATTACGTATGAAATATAATTAATTGCGCTCGAAAAATCGGTTATTCGTCCCTGTGAAGGGCCGACGGGACACCGGTGGCGAGGAGATACACGTGGCCCGAGTGACATTCACTTGCCGCATCTCTTTGGAGTAATTCAATCGTCAGTTGAGACGCACTACCGCTTCCCATTAAGTTACGTGTAAAGTGTTACGTACGAGTAATTGCATTAAAAAAATAAACTGCGCTGCCTAAGAGGGGGAAAGAAGGAAGGAAAGAGGCAATAAAAAGACAGGATTGCATTGATTCGCCGCATCTGTTTGGCAATCCAATCGTCACAGCTGTGCATGCTTTCGACCAGCGGAAAGCAACGCGGCAGTCGACGTGTTAAGAGGATCGAGGAAGAGGAAGAGGAGAGAATGCGCGCGAGGATCGTCGCGAGGGGAACTCAGGGAACCGCGAGGAAATTGTGGCTGATCTGGCTCTCGACGATAATGCGCCGGTAATGTACGCCGCGCGACGTGTAATCCGCCGCGCGGAAGAGCGCGAAGTCGCGCGACGTTACGGCGGGCTGCAATCGCGAACGATGCCGGGGACGAGCGTTGTGCAACCGAGCGCAACCAACCCCCGATGGTTACTTTACCGCCACATGGTAGGTAAGCGACGATATCGCAGACACTAATGATCAAACGGTCGCGTCGCGTCTTACCTCTCTTTCTCTCTCTCTCCTTTTCTCTCGCCCGCTCTCGCCTATTCTTTCTCGCGCACGTATTCCGCCGCCGTTAAGTGCGCGCTTTATCCCGCGGTAACGGTTACGTTTCCCTCGTCGACGCGGGATACTTACGGTTTTCTGCGGCGCGGCGTTCCGCGGCGAGACCCGAGGGGAAACCGCTGCCTCGCGGCTTATCGAACGAATCGAACTTTACGCCGTACGGAACGGAGATCTCGATAACGAGAGACTCCACGGTGGACTCGCGCGGCGATCGTCCGGAAATTTCGGTACCGAAACGCCACGGGAAACTTGTCGAGCGAACATGCCCCTCGTTTCCTTGGCAACTTTCCATGCGATAAATTTCGTATCGAATTTATTGATCAATTATTGTGTATGTGTGTGTGCGTGTGTGTGTGTGTGTGTGCGTGTGCGCGCGTGATATATTACCTAATTAATTTGATTTTATATATATTTATGACTATACATATATATTTTTATTTTTTTTATTATGTATAATTATTATCTTACTTTCCGCACAATTATAATTTACCTACATTATTAGCAATCTCTTAATCGCGATCTTTTAATCTCGGTCAACTCGATAACGACATAATCGCCGGGAGAAAATTTGTTCAGACAAGTACCGTCACGTAAGAGATAATTTAAGCAGCCAAACTCTTCAAGATGGATATCTCATGAGTGCGGTATACAGACATGTTCGAAATAATCGTTTCCGCGATCTGTTGCTCAAACAGAATCCTCCCAATAATTACCCACTTGTCGGCACTACGGTCGATTTATGTCTACGTTTTCAGCGATCCCTCGTCATCACCACCTCCTTGGCGGTACTACCTTCGAGCGAATAAAGGTGGGAGAAAGAGAAAGAGAAAGAGAAAAAGAAAGAGAGAGAGAGAGAGAGAGAGAGAGAAAAGGGGAGGGGCAAGTGGTCGCGCGAAAAAAGCGGAAGATCGAGTGGGAGATCGAGCGCGGCCAGCGAGGCAAGACAAATAAATAGGCAGCCGTGATAGCGTAAATAGTAACATAATACTGCATAATGGGGGCATAACGCGCCACGGTAATGCCGTCGGTGCATCACCGTGAAGAAGTTATGGCAGGTCGGCTTTTGTCCAGCGCGCGAGCGGGCCTTAAAGTAGCGTTATTAAGCGCCTTACGGCCGCCTCGGATCGCCCGAGAGAGCAAGGATCGTGTCCTAGAGCACACGCCGCCTCCGCCACCCCCTTGTGGATAACCTCGCGGGAATCGTAAATTCGCGTCCGGGGTGCCCGGGGCGACTATATACGAACACCTGGGCCAGAGCCAGTCGCGGCGGCCTCCTCGCGCGGCCAGGGAGACAGCGCGGATCTCGAGCGCCGCGTTTATCGCGCGAAATAAATCCGCGAGTGTGTCGGTGCGGACGCGGTGGTTCCCGTGTTCCGTTTATCCTCCCATCCTTCATCCTTCCCTCTTTCCTTCGAAAGATCGCATTCGCTCAATGGTCGTGTCAGTTCCAGTCGCGCACTTTGCTTCCTCACTCCTTTTCTCGCAAACGAGCCTGTGCGTCAAGGGCCGAATATGCAGAAACACGATTGCGATTTACACAAACGGACACTAACAACGCGCGCGAGGACGTTGAAGATAAAACTCCTCTCGCGAACGATAACAATCGATTTCTTCAGGCGACACGATCTTTCGGATAATCACTCGTTTATCGACACTGGCGCTTTCATCGGTTTCTCTTTTCGTCGATGGAACTGTCCGGAGGATATTTTCTCCTGGATTATCGTTTTCTCGAGATAAAAGTCTGCGACTGGGCAACTGCAGAATCGTATCTCGGATTACAAATAGCCGACGAGCGTCGAGATGCGCGCAGATGGATGTTAAAATAAAAGATACATTGTATCGAGTCGATAACCGAGGAGGCAACACGACACGTCGCGGTAATGTCACACGAGGCTTATGTAACGACCGCACGTGATTATTTTATAGAAAATTCGCTGAGGTATCTGTCTCTCTCTCTCTCTCTTTTTCTCTCTCCCCTCTCTCTCTCTGTCTCTCTCTCTCTCTCTCTCCCTTTCCCCGTCTCTCTACCTCTCCTTTTCCTCCTTTTCGAGCAGCCGCGCTCTCACGACCGCTAATCGACTCTCGTTAATAATTGCCTCATTATTGCGCATCGCTGCGCCGCCCGTAGCCGATATATCGACGATGTGCGCTATTAATAACACTTTACCGCCCACGCATCGCCCTTGCCGCGGCTGTAATGTCTTACGTACACGTGTGTTCGCTTCATGCGCGCGCGCGCATACACATCGCTGCAACGATGCA
This sequence comes from Harpegnathos saltator, assembly GCF_003227715.2. NCBI lineage: Eukaryota > Metazoa > Arthropoda > Insecta > Hymenoptera > Formicidae > Harpegnathos > Harpegnathos saltator. The sequence continues at coordinate 347,147 of NW_020229922.1, forward strand.
GCGCGTCGCAATCGCGAGAAAAGTGCCGACGCGTTTCGCGTAATCGAGCGATTCGACCGCGCTGCGACCGCGCTACGACCGCGTGCGTGAAAGGCGCGTGTTCTCACGCCGTGTGACTACTCTACGAGAAGGAGGAAGACAAGCTTTCAGACCTAGTTGAGGGAAGAAAAAAATCGCTCGATACGGTGTCCCATTCTGTTGCAAGAAATATTACAATAAGAGGGGAACTCGTATCTTATATTATATTAAGTTGTAAGATATATTACGTTAGAAGTGTAAACTTGAGAAGCAGCGAAAATATGAGCTGAAGCGTCTCTGTCCCGATTGCGAAAATACACGTGAAAGCATTTAGAGATAACTCGACAGATAAGTTCGGAGAACAGATATTATGCAAAACACGCGATTTTTTCCTCCTCCAAGGTTATTTCTTCTTTCTTGCCAGACTTATCACACCCGTCTCTCTCTCTCTCTCTCTCTCTCTCTCTCTCTCTCTTTTAGTATTCTTCTTATATCGTCCTGCATTACACATATTTTCGTGCGCCTAGCACAGTTGAGGAACTTTGCAAAAAAGGATAATAATCTCGAAAAGTTAATTTGTATTCCACTATGTGTCGGCATTTATCCTCGGGCATTTTTATTACGGCCGCTCCACAAAATCGAATCCGCGGATACCCGGAATATTTTTTTATACGAAGACTCCGGGAGGATATTTATTACAACGATCTCGATATCGTTCACTCCGGTGTCCAAAGTCGAAATTGAATTCCCGATGAAGGTACACTTGGGACTTTAAAATCCCTTCAGTCGATGACGGGCAACAATAACGATTGAATGTAGCGACGCGATTGAAATCGCGTCTGGTTCCCCCGCCGGTGTCGCCAAAGAGGTGACTTGACGAGAAACCACTATAATAAACACGCGATTTCGAGGGGCACACACATTCGCGTTCGAAGGCGCCCCATGTCATTTGCAACGCGGAACTTTGCGCCGCTCGAGGAGATTAGCCCCACGGACGAAAGAGAGAAAAAGGAACGCTACAGTTTAATTCGGAATGGGTCGTTCGCTCCGGTCTATCGCCGAATCGATCGGTATGGAAGAAAAAATCTCGGCAGCCCGAGTTCTTTCATGGTGAACTGAACCCTGACAAAGAGGAAGAGAGATAGAGCGACAAGAAGAACTTTGCCCTCTCATGGGCAAGTTCCTTTCGGAATGTTGCTCTTGCTTCCGATCTTTCAAGTATGAAAAAGGTATATTTATATGTTTTACAAATATTATATGTCATAAATAAATCGTTCCAGGATATCGAACACGCTCTCTCTCTCTCTCTCTCTCTCTCTCTCTCTCTCTCATTCTCTCTCTCTCTCTCTCTCTCTCTCTCTCTTTCTTTCTTGTGGAATTTATTATCTTATGTTTCACATTCAAGATAAACATTCCATTTCAGTTGCGTGATGAACTATAATTATAATTAATCGGCGGGCCGTTTGTTTCCCGACGACGACGTATTTTAAATATCGACACTGAGAGAATGATGTCAGTCATTCTGTAATATTGCGGGTGAGTTAAGAGCCGGGCGTAACTACAAATATATTCGCGTTATAACGAATCGCCCGGGAATCGTATCTCCAGATTAACCGGCCGAAACCGGACGAGAACTGGACTCTCGCGACTCTCCAAAATGGAATCTTCGCGTCACGTCGCGCACAACAAAAAGGAACGTAGGTCGATACGCAAACAAATATCAAAATACCAAAGCACCATCTATTCGGCATACGCGATTTAGCCGAGCGATCATGCCGGAGTGCTTGGCCTCTGTCGCGGATTCCTTTCTAATTTTTGCGCACGCTCGCGTTCGCGAACTGAGGGACGGTGACTTTAACGCTCGCGATCTTCGCGTACCGGCCGAATTATATTCTCGCACGTGTTCCACATCTCGATCCCCCGATACCGACGCCGAAGGGTCACCGTCGAGTGGTTATGCGACTTTTTGTCGTCGAGTTACATCGACGTAGTTCTCTCTTTCCTTCTATCTCTGTCCCTCTTGTCTCTTGCTCTCCCCTCCCTCTCTCACTCTCTCTCTCTCTCTCGTCGCCCCTTTCGCGCTCGTTCGAGCTCGCTCTCCGCACCCATCGGAGCTCGTGAGCAAAAGACAAGGACGGCTATAGGAAGTTGCCCGTCATGTAGGACCACGATTTGGAAAACCCGAAGTGACCGACCTTGAGACTGCCGGTCTGCTCTGCACGCGTGGTAGAGGAACGACTACCTCTCTCTCTCTCTCTCTCTCTCTCTCTCTGTCTCTCTCTTTCTCTCTCTCTCTCTCGTTCTCCGATGTGTGGCCGCGTGTGTGCGTGCGATGAAGAAAGAATGCCTGCATCTCGCGAAAGGGAACTGCGAAAGAAAGAGATACAAGAAAGAAGACAGAAAGAGAGAGAGAGAGAGAGAGAGAGAGAGAGAGAGAGAGAGAGAGAGAGAGAGAGAGAGAGAGAGAGAGAGAGAGAATGAGGAAGAGAACGGCGGAATGGGGGGCGGTTACACCTCTCCAGTTATGAGGCGACTGTGAATAGCTCGATGAGTGAATACAATCCGCCGACAAGGAGGAGGATGAGGAGTCGGATGTGGAAGGGGGACGGAACGACGTAGCCTCCACAAAGAATACATCGCCACGCACTCTCGTATATACCTGATACTATGCTAATAACATATTACAAATGTTGCGACACTCGAATGCGAAACGTTATGAGACACTCAGACACTCAGGGTGTTAATTGAAAGATGAAATCGCGCCGAAGTGTCCAGGAAATTATTAACACATGGCTGTGTTTCTCTTTCCGAATCCAAAAAAATGTATCATTCCATTCGAAATAAATAAATAAAAGTCCGAAAGAAGTAAACGAAAAGTAAAGGAAATACATTGAAACAAGGAGAGACGGAAGATTAGAAGTGAGGTAAATTCGATAAACTAAAATCGCGCTCCCGAGCTCCGAATTGACACCTGACGATCTTCCCGAAAGTCCCGACAGGAAAGCGACAATTGTCCAGGCACGAGGCGTTAAAGTTCGAGAAAAGGTTCTACCTCGATGCCTCGATGAAATCCTCCGAAACAGCCGTGTGAATTTGCGATGGGGCCGTTCCGAAGAATTTCCTCGCAGATCGCGGATCGCACGATGTCTCTCGGCGACGTTCGGCAAAAGTCCGCGATCAAACCTCCTGGCGCCGTCGCGATCGGCCGCAACGATTCGCCGTTTCGACGCGAGGACGACAAGGACGGAGCCCGGCGCCAGAGATCGATCGCGGGATCCCGCGCTCAACTAGTTCCGATTGCTCAACATACACTTTTCTCACGCAGCAGCAGCAGCACGCGATTAGCATGCGAGCGCAGCACGTGAATGGCGCGAGCGCGTATCACCGCGACCGGACCGTTATGACATAATTTATTCGTTAATAAGCGGCGATATTCGATAAGCGACGGCCGAGAGCAATCGGCCGAGATGGAGCCGGCCCTCAAGCCCGAACATCCGCGGCTGTAGCAAGTAACGACGGTAATGACGACAATTACGGGAGTCACCTGGGTCTCCGGACTTTATCGCGATGGATGCGAGGCGCAACGGTACATCGGCTGCGCGCTTCGCGCGATGCGCTCCGGAAATGCGGTCTCCCCCTCCCCCCGCCCCTCACCCCCCTCTATCTCTCTCTCTCTTTTACTCTCGATCGTATCGCGAAAGACGTGCGACACGACAGCCACGCGATAAACAGTCGTTCGCGTTATTTTCTCGATTCAATGCTCATTGTGTCGCGTTATATCGCAGCCGGACAGACACAAATGACTTTTATGAAAGAGCCAGCCGGCCGGATTGTACGCGCGCATAGCTCGGTATAGAATGAGAAGCTGCTCACAGTTTCCCGTCCTAAATACGACCGTTCATTTTCACGGCGAGGATCCCCCGTCTTTAAGCGCGCGTCTTCGCGACGATGAGATAACGGCTGAGTCCGGAGAGGTAAAAAGACAACGGCGGGAGAAGAGAGGCGACTTGTGCACGCGACGTCGTCTCGCTGCAAGCCAGACTTCTCTTCTTTTCTCTCCTCTTATTCCGAAAAGCTCCACACATCGCGCGGGTACAACTATCGAGTCGCGTTTTACAACCGGCGTGCCGGTAACGTTCGCGGCATATTTTATGTGCGCACTGACTTATGTTTAATTCAATGGCAAAGAGCGTGGCTCGCATACTCCGAGAGGAGCCACCTCTCGCGAACGCACCGAGATCGAACGTAGATTCGTCTTGGTCGGCTCGAAGGGAGAGAAAGAGAAAGAAAGAGAGAGAGAGAGAGGGAGAGGGAGAGAGAGAGAGAGAGAGAGAGAGAAAGCGTTATTTATTTAGCGGTCTGGGTTAAATATCCCCCCAAACGCTTAGTGTGACAGTATATAAACAGAGGTGCCTAATTACATATTTATACAATATGATATGTAAGAGAAAACAATAATAATAATATAGTAGAAAATCATTAAATAGTAGAAAAATAAAAAATGAACGTACAATGCTAAGTCTAAAAGGGAAAAACAGTGATACGTGTAGAAACTATTATATAGTGCACTCTCTCACCGAGGAGAGAAAGTGGGAAAGAAGGGGAGAGAGAGAGAGAGAGAGAGAGAGAGAGAGAGAGAGAGAGAGAGAGAGAGAGAGAGAGGGAGAGAGAGAAAGAGAGAGGGAGAGAGAGAGAGAGAGAGAGAGAGAGAGCCAAGCAAACATTCGAAAAGCAGAGGAAAAAGTGAAGGCACGGGTCTTTTGATATGCACATTTCTTCCCGAGGTTCGGTTAATACTCGGTATATTATTTTATTTTATCGTGTCATCGTCAACGTCACTCGCACTCCATTCGCACCGGACCGACGTCATCGTCGACTGAATCTCGCGCGGGAACGAGAGAACTGAGAATGCTCTCTTGCACGCGCGGGAACGCAGCTCCATTTTTCCGGCGAGTCCGCCGATCTGGTTTGCGCACTTTTATGCGCGCCATCGTTCGCGCGTGTTCGGATAAGCGGGCTTGTTTGCGACATCGAATAGAGAAGTAGGCGAGGGCGGACGAATAAGAGAGAGGACGGGGGAAAGAGGAAAAAGTGGTGACCGAATAAGCGCGCGCTCCAAAGCGCGCACTGCTTCTCGGAAGACTGGAAAGTCTTTCGCGTAGGAGTCGCGCGTACTTTTCTCGCCCGCTACCCACGTAACCGTATTACCATTGTCATACTCCCGCTCGAGCCGAGTAAATCGGCTCGTGCGTCGCGCGCGCGAAATACCGAAAAGAAGGAGAAGGAAAGGAAAATGGTAAAAGCGCGCGCGGCATTGCACAGCGGGGGCGAGAGAAACGCGCGCGGCGCAGCCAAGAACGGCGCCGATACTTCCTGCTGAAGACATAACGTCGCCATGTTTACGGCGACGCACCGACACGATAATTCGCGTGCGTAAAGTGCGGCGCCGTATTCCTCGGGATACAGCCCGGGCTGTAACGCGCGCGCGCCTTTATCGACGTGCCCGCGAAATGACGTCGCGTCGCGCGCGCGCGCGCGAAGTCGAATCATCGCGACAGTGACGCGACCGGCTCGGACGATTTTTCAGGAGTCCCGGGCCCTTATCGCGTCTTACATTGAAATGTAAATGCAAGACTGGAACGCGAGACTGCGATCGAGTCGCGCCGGTGGATCGGTCGGGTATCGCGGCATAAAATCGTCCTGAATGCCCGAGACGCGCCGTCATCTTCCACATGAGATCTCTTAACAAAACGTCGCTCTCGCGACAAAGTCATATCTCCTTTTGAGATTTGCTGCTAGGTGCGCCGAAGGCACTCGTAGGCCGGCCATGAATCTCGTCCTCCAGCGTGGACTCGAGAAAAGTGAATCTTTTCTGATTTGAAAGTGTTAGCTTTCACTTTCCACGAGAGAGTCCACGTTTAAGAAACAAACGTTCGTAATCGCCGGTCCGAGATGAGCGATTATCTTCGAGACGAAACCAATAAAATCTCGCTTTTACGACAAAGTAGTACCTCTCGCCCTTCTCCCTCCTCCCCCCCTCCCGAAATCGTGTCCTGAGATGCGTAGTTATTTTCGAAACAAAATTTCCTAAACAAAGTAATTGCTCCCGGTATCGCCTCCTAAGCGTCTATCTCTAATCGAACGAGAGTAAATGTCGCGACAATGCAGGAGCATTGCGGTGGGAGCGGGGGGAATTCTTCGGAGCGGGTGGATCGCGTAAAAGTGAAAACTCTCGCGGGGAAAGGACTCCGGGAGGCGTTCTTAGAACGCGCTGGCGGATGGCTGTTCTTGTGGAGCAATACCGAACGGCTCTCTCCACTCTTTCTCTCTTTCTCCTTCTCCTCCTCCTCTCTCTCTCTCTCTCTCTCTCTCTCTCTTTCTCTCTCTCTCTCTCTCACTGTACGTACACGACCGAGCGACGATTGTCCTCACGGTACACCCGAGGGCATTATAATGGATTCGAGCTAAGGGCAGGTATTGAGATATCAGTGCGCGGCCGTGTACCGGTAATGGCCTCCCGTTCTGAGAACCCGCCTCAGTGTGTTCGCGCTAGGTAGGATACGCGTGTTACCGTCGTCCTGACCGCCGCGATTGTGCCGTTCGTTGCCATCGATCGGCGTTTCTCGCGGCTTTCAATGCGCCTAATACGAGAAAAAATATCGAGGGCGGAAAGTGCACGATTAGAAATTGTTATAAAAATCGCTTACGATACGGTGCACCCATTCGCGTCAAAGTCTCAGGGTTCGCACGTGACACTTTCGCAAGTCCACAGCGGCGGAGAAGTGGGGAACAACTTATCGAATAAAGCGGTAATTTGTGTAAAAGAGCTCCACACGTGCCGACGCTGCGGACGGAAGCGGATGGCAAGAGATTGCCGGCGGGTAAGACGCGACCGTTTATTTTTCACGGCGACGGCGTTATCGGCGCAACGAGTGCATCGCTAGTCCGAACTGCTTTAATTTCCGCGCGGTAATTGCGCGCGCTTGTTGCGCACCGTGGCCCCCGCGAGAATACCTAGTTACCGGCTCTTTTCTCCGCTACGCGTAATCGACGTTTTCTAAGTGAATGAGGCTCGTCAAAGCCAGACGGGGCCGCGTCGCGGACGCGCGCGCTCAAGATACCGTTGCACGTGAATGCACCGCGCGCGCCGATTCACGCATAACTTCGCACGACGAAGTTTCATTATACAGCGCGCCGAGTAGTCTGACGCGCGTTATGTGCCTCCCTCCTCTCCCCCCGTATGCATGCAAAAGCGCGTAATAATAGAAATCGTAATTCTTCTCTCTGCCCGCTCCCCCTTCCTCCGGCCCGCACCACCTGCCCCCGATTACACGTCACGCTCTCCGCCCGAATAGCGTAACGCATCGAGATCATCTTCGTCCTGAAGAAATTAAGGTCGTTCCTATCATACCTTAACAACGGTGGCCATGATATAATCGCGCTCCACCCTCTCTTTCTTTCGATCACGATCCGTGGTTTTTAGACGAAACGCTTTTTCCTCGCGTCCGATATCTTCGCGGATATTGTTAACGCCGCGCGGTCTGATCAGAAGCCGGGAGCGAAGTTTACGAGGATTGATGAAGAAAGGACGGCGCGGAGAGCTCAGCCGCCGCGAGCAGACCGCGCCGACTGCTTTACGTTATTAACGATTTAACGTTGTTTACGAGCGATTATTTACAAATCCGCGCCTGAGCCGCTCGCGCGCGAGCTGGGGTCGTGACCCCGAGAAGTGGGTAAATCGGCGGGGGAGGAGGGGGAGGAGGCAGGTCCGGTGTTAACACGCTCGGCAAATAAGAGATTGATCGGCGCGACAATTCTCGTCGGCGTACATTCCCGGGCGCTACATAATAATAAATTGCGCAACGACGTCGAATCACGAGACGAGGGGAGAAAGAGGCGCGACAGCACTCTCGTTGGCATTTTTCCTCGCCCGTGAGCGATATCGCGCCCAAACGGCAACGAGGAAAAGCTCACGTTCGACTTTCACGTACGTGTCTTTTCAATTAAGCCTCGTGAGCTCGTGACACCGCGTTTCCTCTGTTTCCCTCTGTTTTCCGCGCCGGGCACAGCTGAATTTTCTGATATCGACGTGTGTACGGGCGATGCTCGTAAAGAGTCGGGGACTTTAGCGGGCGCGGTAAAGAGCAGCGCAAGCGGAGAAATGGAAAACGGTCACGAGTGTGTACGGCATCGAGTATCGTAAATCACTATCGACCTATTCTATTCAAATGAAACTCGTGTTCTCCCTCTCGGCGAGATGCCTCTCGCGCTCTTGTTGCTTCTGCAGGTCTCCCTCCTCTGCACTCTCTTCCCCCCCCTCTCTCTCTCTCTCGCATCTCGAGAGATCTTCTTTCGCATCGGAGGATCGCATTGTTAATGAGAAATACCCCGAAAAACGGCCCGCCACCGCGGTGTAAATATTCACGCGAGCGTTGGTTAACGCTCGGCGCAAAATTCCACGATATTCCGAAAGCCAGATTTGCTACGCGATACGAGGTATTTGCAGTTTTTGCGTTTCGGAAATATTCACGCGCGCCAACCACGAGCTTTCTAAGCACCTTTATGCGAACAAAGGAATAATTTCTTTGATCATTTGCAGAGGTGCGCGGAGGTTTGCAAAATCCGTTCGTCGGGTCGTCGATGATTTCATTGGTTCGAAAGATGAGTCATTTTGCAGAGGCGATCGGACAATCGCGTGAGAGGTAGCGGATAATGGTGGGTAACAATGGAGAATATTTCGATTGAAAATACGCCATGTATACTCTGTTGAGAATAATTAATAAAAAAAAATACGCGGGAAAATCCGCTCGACATTTTCCCGAGTCTCTAAATGCGCATGAAAGATTCGTTTCGGGAAATGTCATTGCCAGTGTGTGCTGCGAATATCCTATCATATGCGACGCTTACGGACACACAAGCGGACGACCTCAACGACTTCTCGGAGTCGCGATCGCTTCTCTCGGGATGACAATTCTACGTGCAGGACGCGCTCCGAGACAAAGTCGCGCGGCAGTTTCGCCGACTCGTAGTTCATCGCGGATCATCGATCGCCCGTTCGTATTCAGCCGACGACGTATAAGAGATCGGCGGAGAGGAGGAGCGTCGAAAACTCGTTCATTAAACGCGCGCGCGTATAGTGGCCGTATAGTGTGCTCCGTATGTAGGCAACTCGCGCGGACAGAAGAAGCGGAGAAGCGGCCTAACGGTAAAGTCACGTACCGAAGAAACTCGGTTGCCGCGCGGTTGCCCACGTACGCGAGGATCCACGTAGCCATGCGTAAATACCACAGCGTACGCAGCACAACCGCGGCGGAATTGGAAGAAAGCACGATTACGTCTCTACGCGATCATAGGAAGAAGCGGTGAATTAAGACGGCGTGGCCGGGAAATCTTTCTGATTTAAGGGGTTTGGCCACCTTGAACGGGTGTTCAAATCACTGTCATTTCCGGGAACTTTTTCTGAGGACATAACGAAAGAAATACAAAAAGGAAAATAAGGTATTTATTAAGCAATCCTTTAAGGGAGAAAAAGTATTTTTTGTAAATATTTTAAACAAAATGGCGACGTTGAAGCCGAGACACTGGGAGCTCGTTTTAACCGACGCTCTCAGCGGTGTTCAGTCTCACGGCTGCAGCATTGGACGTAAAACAAAAACGAAAAAATTTATATTATCTAGTTGCCAGAAACTAAAGAAGTACATATGGATGTTTAGAAATATTTATTTTTATGGAAATGGTAAACACTTGAAAAAAAATGTCGTGCTTTGACCTAAAAATTTCGTGCAAATGTTAATTGCAAAAAAAGTTTTCAATATTTCGCAAAATTCATATGTACTTCTTCTACAGTTTCTAGCATCTAGATGATAAAAATCTTTTCGGTTTTGTTTTACGTCCAATGCTATAGCTGTGAGATTGAACATAGCTGAGAGTGTCGGTCGAAAAGTGTCTTGGCTTCAACGCCGCCATTTTGTTTCAAATATTTACAAAAAAAGATACTTTTTTTCCCTTAAAGAGTTGCTTAATAAATATCTTATTTTCATTTTCGTATTTCTTTTGTTATGTCCTCAGAAAAAATTCCCGAAAATATTATAATAGTGATTTTGACCCATCCAAGGTGGCCTAACCCCTTAAGAGAACGGGCTGTCGGGTTAAACTCTAGCGCGGAAAACATTGGTAAAAAATGAAGAATGAAGACAACTTGAAGAAAATTCTCGAAATCTAGTCACGCAATCGTTACACACGAAGAAGCCGATTGACTAAATTAAGGGAGGAATCACATGCGAAGCAGGCCGTTTTCAGGGCTATTTTTACGAAATTTTTTAACAAAAACGGTAGGATCAATGGACTTGAAATTTTCACAGTGTGTTCATTAATGTTCAAAGTATAAAATAAATATATTACTATCTATATAGTAAAGTAAGAAAAGTACACATAAAACTTTAAACGCGTTTATCTGGAAACACCATTTTCTTAAACTGTCGACACGATTATGTAAAAACTACTGAACCGAATAATTTGAAACTTTCTACACAATATATAGTTAACATGTACTTTTCGCCTCTACCCCGAACACAGTTATATCTTATTTTATTCATTTTTTTTCATTTCATTCATTTAAATATGATTATAAATTGAAAAAATATCATTTTTGATATTGTTTTTTGTACAGTCATTATTTTTCTAAATTTGGCTTTCACTGCCTTCATTTTGGTACGGGCTATAATGGCAACCGTATATTTTAAAAATCTTTCTCAGTATTTGGTTTCAGAGTAGTGTGAGAGAGAGAGAGAGAGAGGCCCGGAATTATGTCGACAACAAACATAGGGCTCGCAAACGGATGACTGAATTTTTATCTATAATTACAAATTGGATCGGTTCTTGTGATTCAATAAAATTTATTTTATACTTTGAACATTGATAGATATACTGTGAAAATTTCACGTCCATTGATTTTACCGTTTCTGTTGAAAAAAATTCATAAAAATAGCCTTAAAAACGGCCTTCCGCATGTAATTCTCCCCTTAACGTGAAATAATAAGCGAACCGAACGAACGCACTTTGGCCGTTTGAGGGGAACAAAATTTCCGATTTTGATGCATCTACTTCGGTTTTAGCGACCAGGAGATTCTTTAAGTAAAACATTTAACACCGGAAAATTTTACTCGAGCAAAAGGCGCTTGATTCGTCCACTGTCGCGTTAACGATCTTCTCGACCGATCTTCCACCTCCGTGCGATAAATCTTCTGCACGTAACGTATGACTCTCGCAGAAAATAATGTATCGATCTATATGGAGAATCGAGGCAACGCGCGTCCTCATCCATTTCGCAGCGTTAATCGAATCGTCAGCGTTCCGAGGAGGATTAACGGTCACAGCTTAATTATAGCGAACGCGAGAAGCGAATTGCGATAGCAGCCGGCGGATTGTTGCTTGTCTCGCGCGGTGAACCGTCGCGCGTATTTTACAAGCGCGACATCAGCACATGCTCGTACCGCATGGCGCGTATACGCAAGAGATATCGAGATTGAGAGAGAGAGAGAGAGAGAGAGAGAGAGAGGGAGAGAGAGAAACAAATTATCGCACGAGCGTTATGCGTATCGCGCGATTTCCAGGGGAGCGCGCGTGTAATATTTCATGCGCGTGTATATGCGTTCGTGCGTGTGTGTGGAAAGTACACTTTTCCTCGCGCGACAGAAAAATAAGGACGCAGAGCGCAGATTGACCGGCGAAGTCTCGAAGAAATGTCAAGTGCCTCTTTGTCTCTCGACGCGTGAAACTCGCCAGTGAGTATCTTTAATTGCCGCTTTTATATTTTTGCCGTTAGGACAACGAGCGGCCGGGGCGAAGAGGGTGATGGGAGGGGAGAGGGAAGGAGGAACGGGGGACCGGACGCCTACATAATATGCTTAGGATGTGGCAATCGAAGAGACCTGTTTTCGCTTGATGCGCGCTGTGACATTTGTAGCCGCGCGACGTGTAGCAGCGTTTGGCCGGCGAAAAGATAAAAAAGATCGCGACGGATCGGAACGATGACAAATTACAGGAAAATTACGCGAAAGTCGACCTCCGGGCGCGCGTCGCGAGGCGCCGCTTCTCGGACTAAATTTAGCCGCGGTAAATGGCAACCGGCTTCGAGGAGCGTGTGTGTTGATACGCGACCCGCACACCGCTTAGATACGGTGTTAGTTCACACAAAGTAGAGCCAGTTTATGGAAATGGCAAAGGAAGTAGAGACCGGTGCCACGGCCCGTCAGTCCTCTGCGTCGGAGATTTTGATTAAATTCAGCTTCGATCGTATATCTGAGAGAGCCCAGGTCTTCAGACTGATAAGGTGAAAAGTCAGCGGCGAGTGTCGCTGATTGCAAGATTACGCCTGATTTGCGATCAACAACAACACGTGCACGTTCGACTCACGCTCGCGAAAGCGCCACTATTCCAACGCGAAGAATCAACATTAGAACCATCAATGAACACCGACCTACTTCTATCGGAACGTTCAAAACGGCAGATTTTCGAAGAGCATAAAGTACGCGAGGGAAAAGTGGTATTTTTCTCAGTTTCATCCAACGTCGATTAGAGAGATCTAAAACGCACCGTCATAAATGTCTGCAATATTTCCAAGAAATCACAAGCCGGTCGCGGCTTTAAGCGCTTCGATAGTCCTAACGTTAACTCCTTACCCAAGAAAAATATACGCCATCGTGTTTCGTTACTTTCTGTACTTCGTTACCACCTTTCACGTGATTCTCCAATCTCGTGCCCGTAATTTCGTAGTTTTTCGATTTTATTATCTTCCTTTCCGCGGATATCTCCGTATCATTAACAGCTCAGCGGTTAAACAACCGACCAGCCAATTTCCGATGCACACCGCGGCTTTCCGCTTTCGCGGCAAATTGCAAGGCGAATTCGCGTAGCGTCGCGACACGCAGATGTACGCAACGCGACGAGGTGGCGGCAACGGTAATTGGGACGTAGGCAGCGGTACCGCGGTCGCTCCATTGTTTCCTCGACGTTTTTGATCGGCGTTGCGCGCCGCCGCGTGTACTTTCGGCCACGTCCGTGCGGACGCGCCGTTCCGTGCTCTGCAACGGTCGTTGCAGTCGCGGAATCCGGTCGCTCTCGGATATCAGACGCGCCGCGTATACCCTCCCTTATGATGACCTTCCGTACAGTTAGTCCGTCGCGTACGACGCCACGCGATTTAACCGTAAGCGCCGCTAACGTCGCAGCCGCGGACGTACGTGTCGGGCCTTCGAATAACGCGCGCTTTTCCGCGCGTCCTTCGCCATCCCAATTACCGTGAAGCAACGTAATTGCGTAATTGATGAGCGCGCCCCGAGAGGAGGATCTCGGGCTTCGCGCGATCGTCGCGTGATCTCCAAGCGAATTTACGGCTAATGTGTTGTTAGAAAAATTCAAAGGGTTTCGAGAATTTACTAAATAAATTCAAAGGATTTCGAGATAGGGGACGAATCGGAGTCCTTGAGCTCCGTATATTAATAGTCATCGCTTGAAACACTCTTGTGAAGCTTTCAGATTCGCATTTGAAAGTAGAAATTTGAGTCTGAAAGAGTTGATTCGCACGATATGTGTAATATATCATATTGCGTCGTATCATCATATTGTAACATATTGCGACATCTTTAATGATTATTTTAGATTATTTAATGTTTAAGTCCAATTTAATCTGTTCCATAATAATGTGTACTATGCGACTGTTACAACATTATGTAAAATTTTTTTTATTGTATCAGATTCTTTCTTTTTACATTACATACTATTCTCATGACATCGTACACCAAAGGGTTTCAGACTCGTACATTTTGAATAAATAAATAAATAAATAAACATTGCATCTGTAATCGCGATTTAACTGATAACCTCACATTCAACTCCAAATTTCAATCTGAGTATCCCGGCTGAGTCAAGTTTCAAGCAATTGATAAGGTTCATACCGCCAAAAATAAAGGAAAAAGAACCGCGCACTTTGGTATTCAACTTTCCTTGTATCTCTATCTCTCTAACTTTTGCAGTTTTCATCTATCTCTCTATCGACTTGTTTATCGGCAAGTCTCGCTATACTTCAAGTTATATTTTCTGCGGCAAGCGGGAGAAGAGAGAATCCTCAGATCGCCGAGAACAAAAATCGACACAGTCTCAAATCAATAATCTCCACGGAATGCCTTCTCCCTCTAACGACGTGTTAAGTACAAACGATGAAACGCGCTTCGGAGTAACGGAGCGTTAACGCGCGTTCGAAGCTATTAGCCGCTGATGGTCGCTCGTGGGCCGCCGTCGCTCGAGGAAAGGGCTGAGAGATGAATTCCGGCCGAGTGTGCCGAAGGGAAGAAGCGGCGGTGGAGTCGACGAGCGTCGACAGGACGTGCTAACAGAGCGTCCCGAAGACGGCGCAGCAGGCCGCAGGCGGCGAACACCTTCGCCTGAGCGACAAGACAAAGGATATCGGCGCCTAATGGTCGCCGTAAATTTCGCGAGGAGCTCGGCGAGAGCGAATCTGGCGCAACGCGCCAAGATGAACGTAATGAGCGGCGGCGAGACGAGTGAAATTAATCGATCGTACAATTTGACCGTAGTACACGATCGAATAAATCCGAGTCGGTATCGCGCGCGATCGGGCGACGATCGTCTTCGGCGAAGCGGCGAGGACGGGACGAGATCCGCGAAGACGACATGACGTCGACCTCGCCGGCCGGCGAGCGCAGCGCGTTTCGATCGGCGATGCTCATTCGTGCGAGAGTGAGAATTCGCGGATACGCCTCGCCAGGTTCGATAAATCGTGGGAATTCGCACGTGGCATTTCTCGGGAGGTGGCTTTCTTCCTCGCCCCCTGTCCGTCTGTCTATCTGCGTTTCTATCTTTCTTTTCTTTTCTTTTTTATGTAAGAGAGTTCGCGCGGAATTCGCTTTCTCGATGGGAACAGAGAAATATCGAAGGGGGCGATCGACCTTTGAAGCTGCCTTTCGAAAATCCGGCGCTCTCGCTTCGCTTTGCCTTGCCTTGTCTTGCCTTGCCTTGCCTTGCCTTGCCTCGCTTCGTCGAGGAGCTTCGACCTCGCTCGATTTACCTCGCGCAACACAGGTAAACGCAGCCGCGCGGAGAAAGAGCCATTGCGATTTGCGTCAGTAACGGCCACCCACGTGCGCAGCGCCGAACGCTGATTAATGTCCTCGATTTCGAGCCGCGGATCGATCCTAGATCGTAGATCGCGGGCGCCGACACGCAACTCTCTCGACGTCGCGCTTGCGCTCGCGCTCGCGAGGGCCGGTCGCTCGACACGGCACGGCTTGCGCAACGACACCCATGCCTCGCTTGCGA